>NC_091313.1:40786104-40926104 GCF_038502225.1 Cherax quadricarinatus
TCCATTATTCTTGCCTTTATGTCCTTGAGTAAGTTCCCTGAGAAGATGCCCCAGTCACTTTTGTTTGCTCACTTAGTGTATCATGCCAGTCAAAGTCAATTTGAATCAGTCAACAGTACCAATATTGCCTTACTGACTGAAAGACAATGTGTTTGTTCTCACAGCTTGTATCTGAGATTTGTTAAAGTGCTGCAAAATGTGAAGTTCAGATTAAATTCCTATAGATCCGTGAATCACTTATTAACGTAGCCGAGCGGTCAGGCACTAGTAATACTGTCACTCCTGTCTGGAATCCAGCCACAATATCGTGCATGCAGGATAGTGTACAGTTACCTTGGGTTTCAGAGGAACCTCAGACGACCCTGGGTGCTGAGACTACTATCCCTGCGATGGCGACTTGTTCAAGTAGTCGTTCCTTCCCAGGGGACGCTTTGAGAAGAACTTTACTTGCAACGAGTTATGCCATCTCTTGCTGATGCCACAAGCCGTTGCAGAAAGACATTTCTGTGGCTAGTGTACTCACTTGAGTGTGTTGTTGTTCCTTGTGTTTCAGATGGTGATACTATCCTCGTTGACAGTAATTCGTGCATTGTAAAAAGTTAATTCTCGAGTAACCTTCGCATGTTGTTAACGTTTGTAAGTGTTGTCTCTTTATAGTTGATACCTCGTGTCACTGTGTGTGACTCAGATTGAATATCAGTATTGTTGACCGTGTTCATTTCTTTTCCCCTGTGTTTGCAGTGAGAGATAGTAGATCTGTTCTCCCTTGCTCATATTGCGCATTACAGTGTTATTTTTCTACCGGGGAGAGTCATCCACTCCACCGAGTTTGTTCATTCCTCCAATAAGAAAGAACCGATCCTGTGTGGTCTGGTGTGATTCGATTCCTGCTCCAGGAAGATCTTGTTCTGACTGTGAAGCCACCAGCACCCATTAGTGACTTTGCAATGAGCCAAGAATTACTGTATCGAATAGCCGAGTTGGGTACTCCTAGCAGAAGAGTATACCATTTAGTAATTCCACAGTCACTAGTGAATGTAGCTGTATCTTTAGTAGATACTTGTTCAGATCGCCCTCAGTCAAGGCATGTGTTAGCCATTGCAGAAGAATTCGATCCACCCAAAGATGATAACCATTCTGCATATATAAATCTTACCCTCGCAGAGTTGGGTTTAAATGTACATTGCCTGTATTAGATGTTCAAGATGAATGAAGTGTCCATTGCGTGTTTATTATTAGCTGATCAGTTTTCAGAATTTTTTTGTGTTCACATTCCCTCCGAATTCTGAGATTAGCAGTAATGATCTGTGCGTGCCAGATCTTCCTTTGCTGTTAATTACTCTCACCTTTGTAAATATAAATATTCTTCCTCAGAATCCGTAGAGTGCATGAATACAGATCGATCAATCAATTCCATCCTTTATTATGCTATGATTTGTACTTATAATTCGTAATTACCTGGAGTTTACCTGGAGAGAGTTCCGGGGGTCAACGCCCCCGCGGCCCGGTCTGTGACCAGGCCTCCTGGTGGATCAGAGCCTGATCAACCAGGCTCTTGCTGCTGGCTGCACGCAAACCAAGGTACAAGCCACAGCCCGGCTGGTCAGGAACCGACTTTAGATGCTTGTCCAGTGCCAGCTTGAAGACTGCCAGGGGTCTGTTGGTAATCCCCCTTATGTATGCTGGGAGGCAGTTGAACAGTCTTGGGCCCCTGACACTTATTGTATGGTCTCTTAACGTGCTAGTGACACCCCTGCTTTTCATTGGGGGGATGTTGCATCGTCTGCCAAGTCTTTTGCTTTCGTAGTGACTGATTTTCGTGTGCAAGTTCGGTACTAGTCCCTCTAGGATTTTCCAGGTGTATATAATCATGTATCTCTCCCGCCTGCGTTCCAGGGAATACAGTTTTAGGAACCTCAAGCGCTCCCAGTAATGGAGGTGTTTTATCTCCGTTATGCATGCCGTGAAGGTTCTCTGTACATTTTCTAGGTCAGCAATTTCACCTGCCTTGAAAGGTGCTGTTAGTGTGCAGCAATATTCCAGCCTAGATAGAACAAGTGACCTGAAGAGTGTCATCATGGGCTTTGCCTCCCTAGTTTTGAAGGTTCTCATTATCCATCCTGTCATTTTTCTAGCAGATGCGATTGATACAATGTTATGGTCCTTGATGGTGAGATCCTCCGACATGATCACTCCCAGGTCTTTGACGTTGGTGTTTCGCTCCATTTTGTGGCCAGAATTTGTTTTGTACTCTGATGAAGATTTAATTTCCTCGTGTTTACCATATCTGAGTAATTGAAATTTCTCATCGTTGAACTTCATATTGTTTTCTGCAGCCCACTGAAAGATTTGGTTGATGTCCGCTTGGAGCCTTGCAGTGTCTGCAATGGAAGACACTGCATTATGTTAACACCCATTCTGTTAACACCCATTACATTAACATCTATTACGATACCATCCATTAGTTCTAAGTTACATATGTTTTTGCTATTGTATAGAATCAGCCCAGAGCCACCTGCCTGTTCAGCCTGTAGTATAGTATTGTATGTCGAGACAACATAGGTAACATGACCGAGCTGTCAGCATAGGTGCTGATCCCCTGTATATGTATATGTTATCTGAGTATCATAGTACCATCCATGTTTTGCATACATGACCCCTTGCTAGGCTCGGCGACTAGCATGTGTGACGTCACGTGATGCTGCATGAGTGTGTGGGATGCGCTGTCCCACTCTCAGTTCCCCGTAGACCTACCAAGCAACAGGACAGGCAGGTTGGGCTCCCTCTCTTCACACTCTGCTAATATAAGCGTTACCATCCAACAAGTGTGTTTAACTCCAACCATCCCATCTCCACGAACCCTCTCAACAAAGTGTTGTGTGTGCAGCAAGGCACACAACTCAAAGGACTGCATTGCAATTCTCAAGCAGCCAACCAGCGAGACCCTTCAGCCAGAGCCCAAGTGTGCCAACAGCTCAAAGAAGCACCATGCCTGGAACTGGAGCTGTCCTGTGATGGTGCAGCACTGGCAGCAGGTTCATCATTGGAACTACCCGGCAGCCCCGACACCACCCAAAATTGGAACCACCCAGCAACAGTCAGTATGGGCTCCAACCGTGGTACCCCGGATACTGCAGGAGGGCAATACCAGCGAGTTCCCAGCACTGGGCTCCCAGCAGTGGCATTAGGGGGCAGGCACTGGCTTGCAGCAGCCCGGTCAACTGCAGGGTCAGATGGCATGGTGGCCAGGAAGACAGAATCACTGGGAAAAGCAGCCACAGGCCAGGAACACTGCCCAGCAGGTCCCAGCTGGGCACCATCATTCCTTGCCATCCCACCAGCAGGCCTCTTCCCAAGGGCAGACCCCTCCTGCAAGCGGCCAGAGTCAGGCAGTGGTTTCCCGCCAGGGGACCCGGAAGCCCATAGCCACTCAGGCCAGACCCAGGGTGCACCCGGCTTATGCAGCTGCAGTGTCGACAGCCACCCAGACATACTCAGAGACTCACCCACAACTCGATGTGTCGTCCAGCTCAACGTCTACAGAGGTATTGGTAGACTCATTTCCCACTCGACTGAAGAAAACCATCAGGGTCATCTCAGTGCTCCTCTGTCGCCTGCTGCCATCGGCAGAGGACAGGGGAACCTGCAGACAGCTCCTGTCGTGAATGCAATGGAACTTCAAGCCATCATCCAGGAGTCCTTCCAGTCTGTGATGGAAGAGGCCCGGGAGTCACCAACAATGGACGACAAGTCCCAGGCAGAGATGGAATCCAAGGGCCACCTCTGCAGCCCTTGAAGATCCTCCAGTGGAACATTTGTGGGCTGCAGTGGAAAATTAACTTAGTGATTGAAGCTGCAGTTGAAGATAAGGTTGATGTCTTCCTGCTCCAGGAGACACTTACCAATCGTCACATCAAACGCAGCCACGTATCCTGAGATTCTCGGCATACCTTCAGCGCCTGGAAGGGACTGGCAGGGGCACAGCGATCTACGTCAGGACCACTATCCCTCATTCAATCTCCACTGACCCAATCAACTGCGGAGAGGGCGTGGAGGTTCAGGCTGTTACTCTACACCTGCCGGATGGACCTCTCGTGGTTTACAACTTATACAGAAGCTCTCGGTACATCCTTGACATTTCAGAGGTGGCAGCACTTGCCCCCCTGGAGGGTCTTGTTGTGGCTGGGGATGTCAATGCCCACCACCCAATACTTACTTCTGTCTCTCCTACCAATGCAGCTGGGAGGCACCTTGCAGCTGTGCTGGAGGAGGTCCCTGAGATCGCCTTCCTCATTATTATTATTATAATCAAGGGGGAAGCGCTAAACCCGTAGGATTATACAGCGCCCAGGGGAGGGGGGATGTGGAAGGCATTCAGGCTTAATTCGGGGAACTGGAGCACAGATCCAATTCCCTAAATCAAGAGCCCCTCACCAACATCAAGGAACCTTCCATGAGGGGTCGCCTTCCTCAACAATGGTGAGCCAACCCATCACTATGGTGGCCACCTGGACGTCACACTCATCTCTAGACAGTTGCTCTCGAGTGCAAGATGGGAGGTCCACCCCCGTCTCACCAGTGATCACTTTGCAGCAGTCACCACACTGATGGTCCAGCGGTGCCCGCCCCCACACCTATCCTCAAATGGAATCTCAAGAAGGCCGACTGGCAGTGCTTCCAGGAGGTCATCGAGCACTGGTGGGCAGAGTCTCCTCTTCTGGAAGATCCAGATGAGGCAGCTCAGAGCTTGCAGGCGGCCTTCACATGTGCAGCTGAGGCAGCCATACCTAAGATTCCAGGCGGAGGGTCATACAAGCGTGACTGGTGATTTTACAACGAGGACATCAGGGAGCAGAACCATCGGATCAAGATCATACGCAAGTTGCACAGGCTTAATCCCACGGCTGAGTCCGTGCATCTGCTCAGGGAAGTAGTGCAGCATACACGCCATGTCTCAAACAGGGTCCGGCAAGCTAAATGGTTCGAGTGGTGTGCCTCCCTCAGCTACTCCTCCACCTTATCTGATATTTGGACCAAGTTACGATTGGCCACTGGGCAGTGTCTCAGTGTGGCTCGATTGCACCCAGACCCCACAATGGAGGCAGAACGTCTGGTGGACCTTTTCTCCTCCAGAGCGGCCATGGCTCAACTGCCTGAGGATCTCAGGGACCTCCAAGCCACCCTCCTTCCTAGGAGGATGATGGTGATCCAAGCGGCATGCCAGGCTCAGGACGTCACGGATGAAGACTTCACCGACCAGGAGCACCAGGCAGCCTTCACATCTCATTGGGACACTGCACCAGGGCATGATGGTATCACCTATGGCATGATCACTCGGTCTGGCCATTCTGGTCATGCAGCTGTCCTGGGGGTCATCAACCAGACTTGGCGAGCTGGCAAACTCCCTGCCATATGGAAGGAGGCTGACATCATGCCAATTCCTAAGCCTGGGGATCCTGGCAGTGTGAGACCCATCTCTCACTGCCAGGTGTCTGAAAGGATGATGTTGGAGCGCCTGAGGTGGAAGCTTTGCCCTCCTCATAAACACCTCTATGGCTTCATCAGAGGAGTGGGCACTTTTGAAAGCCTTACCACCCTACTGGCTGGCATTGGGTCAGACGCCCAAGCCCACATTGTTGTCTTCTTCGACCTTGAGAAAGCTTTTGAGCTAGCCAGTGCACCTGCCATCCTCTCACTCTTAGCCTGCAGAGGGGTTAAGGGCAGGCTGCTTGCATGGCTTTGTTCCTATCTCCAGGACAGGTGGGCCCAGGTACACTTCCAGGGGCATGCCTCTTCTCACAAGTCCCTGGACAACGGCACTCCACAGGGTGGGGTGCTTAGTCCCACCCTGTTCAATGTACTGATGCACCAGCTGGCATGCCTGCCTTTCTCCACAGGCACCTTCCTATTCAGCTACACCGATGACCTGGCACTTGTCGTACCTAGGAAGTGCCGACTTTTGCAGCGTGCCCAGGAGGACTTCGATCTGCTGGCTTCCACTTTCCATCACTTGAAGCTAAAGATATCTATGGCGAAATTCAAAGCCATGATCCTTTGCACCAGGGAACCCAGTCAGAGGCTGTGGGTCCTGGGCATCGACCTGGACTGGGTTAACAGTTATAGGTACCTTGGCATCTACATTGACAGGCGCCTCACCTTCCAGAAACATGTACACCACATCAAAGATAGGGCCCTGCAGAGGGTCAGGGCATTGAGTGCATGGCCAACCCTAGGGTCGGAGCCAGCCTCGAGGTCTTGAGGTTGTTCTACATCCAGGCAATGCGCTCGCTCGTTGACTATGGGGGGCTTGCTCTGGTTCATGCCAGACCCACAAACATCAAGTCCCTCTGTGTGATCCAGAACACAGCTGTACAGGCCATGCTGGGGGCTCCTAGATGGGCCAATGCAGTGGCTCTGAACTTTGAGGCACAGTTGCAGCCCCTTGAAGACAGGATCCAACTTGTAGCTGCCAAGAGGATTGCAAAGTATCTCCGATGCCCAGGGGCTGACAAACTGATGAGGGATTTATGGGTCTGCCATGGACAGGTCATTCCAATGCACCCCAGCCGCCGATGGATGTGGTAGATTGCAAATGCCACACAGAAGCTCCTGCCCATGACATTGCTCCAGGCGGGAGGCTGCGAAAGACTGGCAGTGAACAACATGGTGCTGCCCCATTGGGCACCAGAGCTGTTGGCGGTGCACTGGACAACCCTACCAGGCAGCAAGAGGCATTGCCCCCAGCACATTCTGCAACGACTTGCCTTGGCTAGCACTGTAGGTGTGGAAGGCCCAGGGTGTGCCATATTACACTGATGGCTCCAGAGACCCAGTGGCAGGCTGCACAGCTGTTGGGATATTCCACAGCAATCTGACAGCAGGTTGGCGCCTCACAGACCATTGCACCAGCCTCCAGGCTGAACTCGTTGCCATCCAACAAGCTCTGCAGCATGCTCTTGCAAACCATCAGCATCCCCCCGTCATCCATGTTGATTCCAAGGCAGCGATCCATGCACTTATGCACAGAGAGCCAAGGGACAACATACACTTAATCACATCCATCTGGGGTGACCTGCAGACGCTCATGGCCCAGGGTCACAGGGCCACCATCAACTGGATCCCGAGCCATGTGGGTATTCCTGGCAATGATGCCGCAGATGAGGCTGCAAGGGCTGCATCCCTCGAGGCACAGCCATGTGCTGCAATCTCCATCGGTCTCAGCCAGATTGTGTTGTGGGCTGCCAGTGCGGCCAGGCGTCCACTCCCTGACCCTGGGGATTCATGGAGCCTCCGCTGGTATGTCAGGGCGACCCACCCTAGAAAATGCCATGCCCATATGACAACAGAAAAATGCAAACTCCGGTAGCAAAATGCTTGGCGGCTTTCACTGAGATTTCCCACATAGTCGACTTGGACAACGGACAATGGAGCCCAGGTTGCGATCCTCTGGCACGGATGCATGGAGCAAGTGAACAGCAGGCAAAAAGAATGGGGCAGCCTAAGGTACATTGCAGAAGTCCATTGCGCTTTGCACACAAATTCAGCAATCGCCTCAAATGATGCTGATGGAAGTTTGGCAGTAAGGTTAACGAGAATCCAAAATCCTAGGGTCATTGTGGTAAGTTCAGCAAGCCTCCTGGATGGGCAACATCTTCCCAGCAATTTCCAAGGAACAGCTGTTAAAAATTGGACCTGACTTAATGGAAAATTCGGAAATTTTCCCAGCTTCCTGGCACTCCCGAACATCTTGCTTCCTGGGGATTTCGGATCTTAACAGGCACTCCTTAAAATGGAGGAACAGTTAAGCAAATAATATTCAGCCAGTAACAATCAACCAGAGGCAGCCGATGATCACATCATTTGCTTTTACTTAGCACACCGAGCCCCTTTAAATCTCTGCACAAAGATTCAATAAACCAGCAAATCAATTAGGGTACCGGGAGAACACAATTACACTAGTACCTCATCTTCATTAACAATGATAGATCTTCGATGACAGGTCAGCCATATCAAAAACAATATACAACAGATCACCCAACTGTGAGTAATTGAGTAGTTCAGACATGTATGTGGACGTGGAACCCCAGACCACCGACACAATGGTAGGCTAAGTCACGAGGAGCATTCAACCAAATTCAACATTCCAATAACAAAGCATAAGAGTGGGATCATCAAACCTGTAAATTGCCTGAACCGATATAGCTGGGAAGAGTGATACCTAGCAACAGCTAGATCCCCAACAACTTACCTCACAGAACAGATTAACGAAAGGTGGCACTCCGATGTACGCACAAGGCTTATTCCTCTAAGAAAAAGGAGGAGCAGATGTAAAATGAGAGATTCAGGCGCTCCTACGTTGAGGCGATGGAAAAGTTAATCAACAGAGCGGCTTAAAGAGGGTCAATATAGCCTGAAATGCGTAGGGAGACACTGGTCGAGAAGAATAACCAAGCATCGAACTTAAGCCTAAAGCGAATCTTATAGTAAGTCATGAGGATCAGTTAGTTCAGAACTTAGCCAGTATGAATTCCGAAAAGAAACTCCAGTTATTTCTTCTCCTCCCATGCCAAATCAAGTCGAGAACAACGTCAGTACAGGGCTCCCCTTACTTCAAACAGAAGATAAGGGTCTCCTACAGATGACAGCGTTAAGTGGAAATGAGTGACTTACTCAAGTCCAATCAATGACGACCAGTATTTGTAAGCCAATGTCGGCTAACTGACTTCGTTTTAACATCAAAATGAATTTCTTTTTATGAGAGGAACCACAAAATTTAGTTAACACAAAGCCTATCCCGATGCTTATCTGACGCCAAATGACTACGAACAGGCGTGATGCCAAATGACAGCAAACTTATGCACACGCAGCTCCCAGGGCCAGACTCATGGCAGAACTCCGTGACCATCAAGAACCGTAAAGCAAGGCCCCTATCATCGAGCCACCTCATCCTCATGGAGGAGGGAAGGGTCATGGGGAAGGTCCACACAGCCAGGGTAACAAGACAGCAGCTCTTCCCACTCAATGTTGGCAGCAGCAACAACAGCCCCCATCCAAGATGGATAGGCAGCCAACATTCTCCATTATCATAAAAATCTGAAAGGGTCTCAGCAAGCGAAAAGATCTTACCACTACCTAGAAACCCATCAGCCACACAGCCCTAGGGCAACATGGGTTTTAAGAACAGGATCGCACCTGTTCGTCTCAACTATTGGATCCCACTACGACAAGGAAATCCTAAATGCACAAGAATAAAGAGGGAATCGCAGATGTAAGATACAGTTACTGCAGCCTTTGACAAAAGTCGATATTATTACTTGGACCATTATATTAATAGCTGACTAAAATGCGAAAAAGCTAAAGGAATCAACAGGAAAAAGTCCGGAAATCGATGGATCCTAGTAATTTCCTTCACTAACAGAACACAGAGAGGTTAGTCGTAATGACAGGAGTGGAAAGTTCGAGGCAGGCTACAGGTGTAAAAAGCTTCTGTATTCCACAAGGCACCAGCAGCCACTCCTCCCATCTTTGCTTCCTCATCCTCATATTCCGAACACAGAATTCAAGTGGATGTCAGTTACAGCACCGTGTCTTTCCTTTTGCAGGAATGGCACCCGGAATACTCCGCATGACGGAGGTCTTCCCACTTGCACAGCATTGCAAGGCGTCAGGCGGACATCAACCAATCACCAGTGGGCTGCAGAAAACAATGTGAAGCTTCAATCGACGAGCAAGTTTCACTACCAGACATAGGTAAACAAGAGGAAACAAATCTTCATCAGCAGTACAAAACAAATTGGCCTATGCAAAATAGAACGAAACACCAACGTCACACCTAGGAGCCTGAGAGGGAGGATTCATGTCGGGAGATCTCACCTTCAATGGACCATAACATTTGCTTATCAATCGCATCTGAGAAATAGATTGACAGGAGCCGGATAATGAGAACCTTCGAAAACTTAGGAGGCCAAGGCCCATTGGACAGACGCTCTTCAGGTCACTTCTTGTTCTATCTGGGCGCCGGAATATTGCTGCCGCACACTGGAACAGCACCTTTCAGGCAGGCGCAAGGAAATGCTTGACCCTCAGAAAATGCACAGAGATCCTTTCCACGGCACGCATAACGGAGATAAAACACCAATCAATTGGCAGCATTTCGGAGGCACTTCCTTTGCCCTAACCTGTATTCCCCTGGAATGCAGGGCCAGTGGAAGATACATATTGAGAGTTGCACCTCCGGAAAATCCTTAGAAGGAACTTAGTAATCCGAACTTGGCACACGAAAATCAAGTCACTACAGCAAAAGACTTGGCTTAGACGATACAACATCCCCCAATGAAAAGCAGGGGTGTCCTTACCTTACGTTAGAAGACCATACAATAACAAGTGTCAGGGCCAGAGACTGTTCTAACCTGCCCCCAGCATACATACCTGGAGGGTTTTACCACCTGGAGGAGAAGTTCAGGAGGGGGTCATCGCGCCCCTACCGGGCCCAGGTCTGAGACCTAGGCCTCCTGGTGGATCAGGAGGCCTGACTTCAACCAGGCTGTTTACCTGCTTAACTGCACCGCAAAACCAACATACGAGCCACAGCTCCCGGCTGATCCGGGAAACTGACTTTAGGGTGCTTGTCCAGTGCCAGCTTGAAGCACCTGCCAGGGGGTCTGGCGGTAATCCCCCTTATTGCGTGCTGGGAGGCAGGTTGAACAGTTTCCCCGGGCCCCCTGACACTTATTACCATGGTCTCTTAACACGGTTCTGCGACACCCTGCTCATTGGGGGAATGGGATGGCATCGTCTGCCAAGTCTTTGGAACAAGTAGTCGGTTGTTTATGTGCAAGATTCGGCACTAGTCCTCTTAGAGGATTTTCCCGGGAGGCTATAATCAGTATGTATCTTCCCTCCCACAGCTCCAGGGAAAATACAGGGTACAGGAACCTCAAGCGCCCCAATCCCAATTGATGGTGTTTTATCTCCGTTATGCGCCGCCGTAAAGTTCTTCTGTACATTTTCAGGGTGGCAATTTCTTACCTGCCTTGAAAAATGCAGCAGCAGTGTAAGCAAGCAAATATTCCAGCCTAGAATAGGAACAAGTGACTCCTGAAGAAGTGTCATCAGCGGGCTTGGCCTCCCTAGTTTTTGAAGGTTCTCATTATCCATCCTGTCATTTTTCCTAGCAGATGCAGATTGATACAATGTTATGGTCCATTGAAAGGTGAGATCCTCCCGACATGATCACCTCCTAGGGTCTTTGGACGTTGGTATTTCCTTCGCCTTCATTTTGTGGCCAGAATTTGTTTTGTACTCTGATGAAGATTTAATTTCCTCTATATTTTACCATATCTGAGTAGTTGAGAGAATCTCTAATCGCTTGAAGCTTCATATTGTTTTCTGCAAGCCCATCAAAAGAATTTAGGTTGATCGTCTGCCTGAGGGCTTGCGAGGTCTGCAATGAAGAACACTGTCATCTGCAGATTCGGGTATCATCTGCAAAAGGAAAGACACGGAGCTTGCATTGACACCTGTCTTATGTCGGATATAAGGAATGAGGAACAAGATGGGAGGCGGCAGCATTGGTGCCTTGTCAGGAAATGCGAAGCTGCCACCGTAGCTGCCTCTTGGACTACCTGGTTGACGACTACCTTACTGTGTTCTGGTTAGTGAAGGAAATTATAGGGATCCAACGAACCGACTTTTCCTGTTATTCGCCTAGGCACGCATTTTGTGCTATATTACGCCATGGAAACAACACTTGTCGAAAAGGCTGCAAAAGTCTGCATATTACATCTACCATCCTTTGTCTTCTATGCGCATAGGAACCTTGTCGTAGTTGGTCCAATGAGTTGAGTCAACAGACAGAGGCGACTTCATTCTAAACCCATGTTGCCCACAAATTGTGTAACTTGATGGGTTTTCAGATGCGTGGTGATTCTTGCTTCTTTAAGTTACCTCAAAGATTTTATGGACTATGAAGGGATGTTAGTGCTATTGGATCTGTAGTTCTGCTTGTTGATTTTACTACCCCTTTACCTGGAAGTAAAGCAAGTATGTTGCTGTTAATAACAGACGGACCATGTCCAATGCTGCCTCTCCATGAATGGATGGAAAAAGGCACAGTGAACACAGGGGATCACAGTTCTTGATGAACAATGAGTTCCGCGAGTCTGGGCCCAGGGGCAGAGGCATAAGTATTAGTTCATTTATCGCCTGGGGTCTGAAGTCAATACAAACAGTTGGACAACATCGGAAGTTAGGCTTTGAGACAATCCAGAAATTTTGTGGCTCATCAAAGGCTAAAAATTAATTTTGATCTTCGACTCAGTCTGGATTACAATTGGCAACTTGCCTAAAAGCTGAGTCATGGATTGACTTGGACTTAGGTCCAACTCATCATCTGTTGTCATCTGTGAGGACCCTTATCTTGTTTAAGAAGGGGTCAATACTGAACGTTATTCTCATTTTGATTTGGCTAGGAGAAGTAAAATACTGAGGGACTCTTTCGATTTCATTTATGGCTTTTTAGTTCTTTCCCAGCGATTCCTGACTCCCTAAAGGATTCTTTTTAGGCTTGAAGATTCGATAAGCCATTACTATCTGACCAGTGTCTCCCCTACCCCGCATTTCAGATATATTGACCCATAACTTTTTTAAGCTGCCTGTTGATTAGCCGTCGCCCAAAGGAGGCGCCTGTCTCTTTCTTGTTTTATCATGCTACCTCCTTTTTCTTAGGAAGGAATAAACCTTGTGCGATACATCAGAGCACACCTGAGTTAATCTGACTAGGCAGGCACTGGGGTTGGGGGCCTGTGGCTAATAGCATAGCTTCCCAGCCTATATCGGGCCCAGGAACTCTGCTTACTTGGTGTGTGCGATTTCTGCCATTTCCTGCCAGTTTTTTTTCCTTCCTGGCACTAAAAATCCTCTCCCTCTTGAGTGGCTGTGGCTACCCAGGTTTTCCCATGGCCTGGATGTTTTGTATCTTTTTGTCCCCTTTAGATGGTATGCCTGGCAATTTAAGTTATAGCACAGTCTTTCCTGTACTGAAGAGGTACACAGTTCAGGGTGAAAAAGCTTACAGGAAGGGAGTTTGCATTTTCCTTTTGTCATATGGGCATGGCATTTTCTAGGGTGGTCATAGTTGCACGTCCCATCTGTTTTTCCAGATTTCCCATGCCAGCAGATACCGAGTGCATAGTATGTGCACAGGCTTGGTTTCCATTTGCCTTGGGTTTCTGTGACTGTATTCCCTGTTGGTGCATGTTTCCCTGTCTTACTTCTATCCTCCCTAGCACCAACAATGGAGCTCCCACCATTTGTTTTTGGTAATATATCCTCACTATTGCTAGTGGAGTCCTCTTGTTTGCTATTTCCTGCAGTATTTCTAGTTTGCAATATTGGTTTTATCTTATCTTTGAATACACTTGTTTCCCTACTATGGCTCCTGTCCCCTATGAGGTCATTCATATGTATTCCTTCCTGCGTATAATTCCCGACTACCTGGACAAAATCTCCAGCTTCACCATTACTGTCTCCCAGGACAGCATCTCCAGCTTCACCATTACTGTCTCCCAGGACAGCATCTCCAGCTTCCCCAGTACTGTCTCCCAGGACAGCATCTCCAGCTTCACCATTACTGTCTCCCAGGACAGCACCTCCAGCTTCACCATTACTGTCTCCCAGGACAGCACCTCCAGCTTCACCATTACTGTCTCCCAGGACAGCACCTCCAGCTTCCCCATTACTGTCTCCCAGGACAGCACTATCAGCCCCCCATTTACTGACTACCAGGACATCATCTCCAGCCTTACAGTTTCTGACTACATGGCCAGTATCAAGGGCAGTACCATTCAGCCCGGACTTTTTATGTTCCCATCTGTTGTAGAAAGCTTCCAGGTTTTCTATGAAAGCAGCTTTGATGTTGACCTCTTTTAATACCCTTGTGATTTTAGTCCACAGATTTATCTCATTTGGGCATACCCAAAAACACTTCCCTGTTTTAATACTGCTTGTAGCTAGTTCTTGGATATCTGCACAAGGGGCGTGACACCAATTTCCACAGAAATGACAATTTATGCATGTGGAAGCCCGTTTGTTTGACTGACCACAGACTACACACAGCTTCATAATGATTTGAATGGTTGATTTACTGCAATTCTACTAGCAACCTCTTGAATATTCTATTAATAACCTGCTAGGTGGTGCACAACGAAACCGTTTGAAACAAGTCCAGGGTTCGGACCAGTCAAGGGTTCGGACCAGTCAAGGGTTCGGACCAGTCAAGGGTTCGAACCAGTCTATCTGATCTGATCAGTGGGTCACTTATTTAAACCATACTGGTCGGTGATTTGAGCTAACACATGAAGGATCTACTGGAAATTATCTACCCGAGTAATATGTGATTTGATTGATACAAAAGTATAACTTGCGTGTTGAAGAGCCGGTGACTGCTGGCACTCCTACAATAACGAACGGTCGAGCCTCCACCTTTGTTTATCAATCGCTGTATCTAGCTTCTCTATTTTTTTTTTCGTCTCCACCACAATAAATGCTATATTATCACTATAGTTGACTGGTGCAAATTTTGGAGGAAGGGCGCTTTTTCTGTAGTAATAATTGCTTCTCGTTGTGTATATTGCGACCGCTGGTAACTACAGGTTATATGAAATTCACATAAGGGGGATTACCAACAGACCCCTGGCAGTCTTCAAGCTGGCACTGGACAAGCACCTAAAGTCGGTTCCTGACCAGCCGGGCTGTGGCTCGTACGTTGGTTTGCATGCAGCCAGCAGCAACAGCCTGGTTGATCAGGCTCTGATCCACCAGGAGGCCTGGTCACAGACCGGGCCGTGGGGGCGTTGACCCCCGGAACTCTCTCCAGGTAAACTCCAGGTAAACTAAAAAACAAGGCAGGAGATTTAAATACCTTACCACCCTTTATATACAAAAAAGTGTCACAAGTGCTATCACCAATCACTGCAACACTCTTTAACAAATCCATTGAATCCTCCACCTTCCCTACAGTACTCAAAATAGCAAGGGTCACCCCGATCCACAAAGGAGGAGACCAAACAGAGTTGAACAACTATAGGCCAATATCCAACTTACACCCTCTCTCAAAAATCTTCGAAAAATTAATTCATAAACGAATCTACTCCTACCGCATCTTCCAAAACATACTCAACCCCTGCCAATTTGGATTCAGGCCTAATAAAAATACTAATGATGCTATTATACACATGCTAGAACATATATACACTGCAATAGAGAAAAAAGAAGTCCCACTCGGGATCTTCATTTACTTACGTAAAGCTTTCGATACAGTTGACCACGACTTGCCCCAGGGCCAGACTCATGGAACTCTGTGTTCATCAAGAACTGCAAGAAGCCCCTATCACGAGCCTTTTCCATCCTATGGAGAGGGAGCATGGACACGGGGGTCGTCCCTCAGTTACTAAAAACAACAGACATAGCCCCACTCCACAAAGGGGGCAGTAAAGCAACAGCAAAGAACTACAGACCAATAGCACTAACATCCCATATCATAAAAATCTTTGAAAGGGTCCTAAGAAGCAAGATCACCACCCATCTAGAAACCCATCAGTTACACAACCCAGGGCAACATGGGTTTAGAACAGGTCGCTCCTGTCTGTCTCAACTACTGGATCACTACGACAAGGTCCTAAATGCACTAGAAGACAAAAAGAATGCAGATGTAATATATACAGACTTTGCAAAAGCCTTCGACAAGTGTGACCATGGCGTAATAGCGCACAAAATGCACGCTAAAGGAATAACAGGAAAAGTCGGTCGATGGATCTATAATTTCCTCACTAACAGAACACAGAGAGTAGTCGTCAACAGAGTAAAGTCCGAGGCAGCTACGGTGAAAAGCTCTGTTCCACAAGGCACAGTACTAGCTCCCATCTTCACGGCGCGCATAACGGAGATAAAACACCTCAATTACTGGGAGCGCTTGAGGTTCCTAAACCTGTATTCCCTGGAACGCAGGCGGGAGAGATACATGATTATATACACCTGGAAAATCCTAGAGGGACTAGTACCGAACTTGCACACGAAAATCACTCACTACGAAACCAAAAGACTTGGCAGACGATGCACCATCCCCCCAATGAAAAGCAGGGGTGTCACTAGCACGTTAAGAGACCATACAATAAGTGTCAGGGGCCCGAGACTGTTCAACTGCCTCCCAGCACACATAAGGGGGATTACCAACAGACCCCTGGCAGTCTTCAAGCTGGCACTGGACAAGCACCTAAAGTCAGTTCCTGATCAGCCGGGCTGTGGCTCGTACGTTGGTTTGCGTGCAGCCAGCAGCAACAGCCTGGTTGATCAGGCGCTGATCCACCAGGAGGCCTGGTCACAGACCGGGCCGCGGGGGCGTTGACCCCCGAAACTCTCTCCAGGTAAACTCCAGGTAAAACCCCATACCCATCCTGTGGGCGGTAGTCAAAAGATTACAAAGGTACATAATGGGTCCAGTGACTGGACCCCAAAGTTATGATAGCTGAACTAGTTACAAAGGTAATGAACTCCAGGTAGATCTGGTCACTAATCATGGCAAGTTACAGAGGTAATGAATCCGCTTCACTCCTATACATGGTTACAGTCATGAACAATTACAAAGTAATGAACCACTGATACGTCCACACCTGGTCACAATTGTAATGAGTTATAAATACAAATATTAAGTGGATCATACACCCACACTAGTGCGCGCGCGCACATACACACACGAGGGCGCACGCACGGACATGTGCACACGAGCGTACAAATATATGCATACACACAAGGACGCACACCCACACACACACACCCCCGTGTGGGCGGCTGTGAGGTCAAGGTCAGCAGCACAGCTGCTGGTTCTGTCCCCACAAATGCAGTCACCATGTCAGACAGAGGAGAGCGGCCTAAACGTTTATTGGAATGCGAGGACGAGTCGGAGGACGACATGGGGCAGGTGGGAGCCCCCACCAGGTAGGCCAAGGATGATGTGGAGACTGCTATATCTGCCGATCTGCCACTAGATCAGACGGCAGCTGCTACTTATGCCTAGAACAGATTAACTCGGTGGCACTCGATGTATACTCAAGTCTTATTCCTTTAAGAAAAAGGAGGAGTAGATGTAAAATAGAAAGAGACAGGCGCTCCCTTTACAGGCGACGAAAAAGAATAGCAGAGCGGCTAAAAGAGGCCAATATATCTGAAATGCGTAGGGAGACACTGGTCAGAGAAATAGCAAACATCGAACTTAAGCTAAAGGAATCTTATAGGAGTCAGGAATCGCGGGAAGAACTAAAAGCCATAAATGAAATCGAAAGAAACCCAAAGTATTTCTTCTCCTATGCCAAATCAAAGTCGAGAACAACGTCCAGTATTGGGCCCCTACTTAAACAAGATGGGTCCTACACAGATGACAGCAAGGAAATGAGTAAGCTACTCAAGTCCCAGTATGACTCAGTTTTTAGCAAGCCGCTAACCAGACTGAGAGTCGAAGATCAAAATTAATTTTTTATGAGAGAGCCACAGAATTTGGTTAACACAAGCGATGAGAAATTTCAATTACTCAGATATGGTAAACATGAGGAAATTAAATCTTCATCAGAGTACAAAACAAATTCTGGCCACAAAATAGAGCGAAACACCAACGTCAAAGACCTGGGAGTGATCATGTCGGAGGATCTCACCTTCAAGGACCATAACACTGTATCAATCGCATCTGCTAGAAAAATGACAGGATGGATAATGAGAACCTTCAAAACTAGGGAGGCCAAGCCCATGATGACACTCTTCAGGTCACTTGTTCTATCTAGGCTGGAATATTGCTGCACACTAACAGCACCTTTCAAGGCAGGTGAAATTGCCGACCTAGAAAATGTACAGAGAACTTTCACGGCGCGCATAACGGAGATAAAACACCTCAATTATTGGGAGCGCTTGAGGTTCCTAAACCTGTATTCCCTGGAACGCAGGAGGGAGAGATACATGATTATATACACCTGGAAAATCCTAGAGGGACTAGTACCGAACTTGCACACGAAAATCACCCACTACGAAGGCAGACGATGCACCATCCCCCCAATGAAAAGCAGGGGTGTCACTAGCACGTTAAGAGACCATACAATAAGTGTCAGGGGCCCGAGACTGTTCAACTGCCTCCCAGCACACATAAGGGGGATTACCAACAGACCCCTGGCAGTCTTCAAGCTGGCACTAGACAAGCACCTAAAGTCAGTTCCGGATCAGCCGGGCTGTGGCTCGTATGTTGGTTTGCGTGAAGCCAGCAGCAACAGCCTGGTTGATCAGGCTCTGATCCACCAGGAGGCCTGGTCTCAGACCGGGCCGCGGGGGCGTTGACCCCCGGAACTCTCTCCAGGTAAACTCCAGGTGATGTTATCCTGACGCCAAATGACTTCGAACAGGCGATACATGACATGCCCATGCACTCTGCCCCAGGGCCAGACTCATGGAACTCCGTGTTCATCAAGAACTGCAAGAAGCCCCTATCACGAGCCTTTACCATCCTATAGAGAGGGAGCATGGACACAGGGGTCGTCCCACAGTTACTAAAAACAACAGACATAGACCCACTCCACAAAGGGGGCAGTAAAGCAACAGCAAAGAACTACAGACCGATAGCACTAACATCCCATATCATAAAAATCTTTGAAAGGGTCCTAAGAAGCAAGATCACCACCCATTTAGAAACCAATCATTTACACAACCCAGGGCAAAATGGGTTTAGAACAGGTCGCTCCTGTCTGTCTCAACTATTGGATCACTACGACAAGGTCCTAGATGCACTACCTGGAGTTTACCTGGAGAGAGTTCTGGGGGTCAACGCCCCCGCGGCCCGGTCTGTGACCAGGCCTCCTGGTAGATCAGAGCCTGATCAACCAGGCTGTTGCTGCTGGCTGCACGCAAACCAACGTACGAGCCACAGCCCGGCTGATCAGGAACTGACTTTAGGTGCTTGTCCAGTGCCAGCTTGAAGACTGCCAGGGGTCTGTCACTAGAAGACAAAAAGAATGCAGATGTAATATATACAGACTTTGCAAAAGCATTCGACAAGTGTGACCATGGCGTAATAGCGCACAAAATGCCTGCTAAAGGAATAACGGGAAAAGTCGGTCGATGCATCTATAATTTCCTCACTAACAGAACACAGAGAGTAGTAGTCAACAGAGTAAAGTCTGAGGCAGCTACGGTAAAAAGCTCTGTTCCACAAGGCACAGTACTCGCTCCCATCTTGTTCCTCATCCTCATATCTGACATAGACAAGGATGTCAGCCACAGCACCGTGTCTTCCTTTGCAGATGACACCCGAATCTGCATGACAGTGTCTTCCATTGCAGACACTGCAAGGCTCCAGGCGGACATCAACCAAATCTTTCAGTGGGCTGCAGAAAACAATGTGAAGTTCAACGATGAGAAATTTCAATTACTCAGATATCGTAAACACGAGGAAATTAAATCTTCATCAGAGTACAAAACAAATTCTGGCCACAAAATAGAGCGAAACACCAACGTCAAAGACCTGGGAGTGATCATGTCAGAGGATTTCACCTTCAAGGACCATAACATTGTATCAATTGCATCTGCTAGAAAAATGACAGGATGGATAATGAGAACCTTCAAAACTAGGGAGGCCAAGCCCATGATGACACTCTTCAGGTCACTTGTTCTATCTAGGCTGGAATATTGCTGCACACTAACAGCACCTTTCAAGGCAGGTGAAATTGCTGACCTAGAAAATGTACAGAGAACCTTCACGGCACGCATAACGGAGATAAAACACCTCAATTACTGGGAGTGCTTGAGATTCCTGAACCTGTATTCCCTGGAACGCAGGCGGGAGAGATACATGATTATATACACCTGGAAAATCCTAGAGGGACTAGTACCGAACTTGCACACGAAAATCACTCACTACGAAAGCAAAAGATTTGGCAGACGATGCAACATCCCCCCAATGAAAAGCAGGGGTGTCACTAGCACGTTAAGAGACCATACAATAAGTGTCAGGGGCCCGAGACTGCTCAACTTCCTCCCAGCATACATAAGGGGGATTACCAACAGACCCCTGGCAGTCTTCAAGCTGGCACTGGACAAGCACCTAAAGTCGGTTCCTGACCAGCCGGGCTGTGGCTCGTACGTTGGTTTGCGTGCAGCCAGCAGCAACAGACTGGTTGATCAGGCTCTGATCCACCAGGAGGCCTGGTCACAGACCGGGCCGCGGGGGCGTTGACCCCCAGAACTCTCTCCAGGTAAACTCCAGGTAATAGGGAAGGTTTCTGATACATGGGATCAACTTTGTCATCCTCCTTTGTACATTTTCCAGAGCATTTATATTCATTCTGTAATACGGTGACCAAAACTGTGCAGCATAATCTAAATGAGGCCTAACCAAGGATGTATAGAGTTGAAGAACAACTTGAGGATTCCTTTTATTTATGCTTCTTGATATGAAGCCAAGGATTCTATTAGCTTTATTGCAAACACTTATGCACTTTTGTCTTGGTTTCAGATTACTGCTAACCAGAACTCCTAAATCTTTTCCGCAATCCGTAATATTAAGATCTACATTATTTAGTTTATATGTGGCATGGTTATTTTTCTGTCCAACATTTAGAACTTTGCATTTGTCTATATTAAACTGCATCTGCCACTTCTCCGACCACTGCATCAGTCTATTCAAATCTTCCTGGAGTGCTCTAATGTCCTCGTCAGAATGAATTCGACGGCCTATTTTGGTGTCATTTATGCTTTTGAAGGTGGCTAGGAACTGCCTCGGCAATTATTGATTCAATAAATTTTCACACTATGATGTCGCTCTTTATGCCCTCATCTATGTCGTTTATGTAGATTGTGAACAGCAGGGGGCCCAACACTGACTCCTGTGGAACACCGCTCATGACGCTTCCTCACTCTGATTTCTCCCCATTTATGCGAACTCTCTGCTGCCTATTTGTCAACCATGCCTCTATCCAGGAAAAAAATTCTCCTCCTATTCCATGTGCCTTAATTTTCCTGGTTTAGAAAGACACGTAAGCAAACACTATAACATATTTATTAGAAAACGTTTCGGTCCTGGGACCTTGATCACTTCTAACATGTTAGAAGTGATCAAGGTCCCAGGACCGAAACGTTTTCTAATAAATATGTTATAGTGTTTGCTTACGTGTCTTTCTAAACCAGCTTGTCGGTATTTATTACCAAGGTTTATACCATCTTAATTTTCCTCAACAGTCTCTGATGTGGGACCCTGTCAAAAGCCTTACTGAAGTCCATATACACAATATCATATTCATTACCATGATCTACCTCCTCAAATACCTTAGTGAAAAAGTTAATAAATTCGTAAGGCAGGAACGCCCCTTTGTAAAACCATACTGAGATTCGTTGATTAATTTATGCTTTTGAAGGTGGCTACGAACTGCCTCGGCAATTATTGATTCAATAAATTTTCCCACTATGGAGGTTAGGCTTATTGGTCTATAGTTCGAAGCTAAGGACCCGTCACCTGCTTTGAAAATAGGTATCACATTTGCCATTTTCCACTTATCTGGCACCATGCCAGTTTGTAGTGATATGTTGAAAAGATTAGCCAAAGGTTTGCTAAGCTCCTCTTTACATTCCTTTAGAACCCTTGCATACAGTTCATCAGGGCCTGGGGATTTGTTAGGTTTTAATTTATCTATTTGTTTAAGGACCATGTCACTTGTGACCCTAATCATAACAAATTCCCACTTGCGACAGCATACTCCACCTCTATTCAAAAGTCTAAATCTACTCACCATAAAGAACATCCACACTTATTCATGTGCCTACTACATACATAGAATAATACACGCAAACATAAACCCTCCACTCAAACTTCTCCTCACCAACCTTAACCAGACACACGACCATAACACAAGATACAGATCACTTTTTGATGTACCTCGTGTCCATATCACACTGTAAAAACTCTATGCACATAAAGGGCCCCAAAATCTGGAATTCATTACCAGAACATACTAAAGTAACCAGGCCTGAAAATCAATTTAAGACTCTTCTAAAAAACCACTTACTCGCCCAGGTCTAAATAATCAACATTCAATATTTAACATTATCAATAATTCTCTCAATTACTTAAATCTTAAAAATTCAAGACAACATATAGCATATTGAATATCTTTTGTTATACATTGTAATGTGACAAATTTGTACAACTATAATGCTTCAGTATCGATACTGTTCAAATTTCATTGTTTCAAATACTCAATTGTACTTTATATTCTAAATTGTTTACGGTAACTTTATCATTGAATCTTTCATTGCTTGTTAATTATAAGTTAATTTTAAGCCTACCCATAATGCTCTGTATACAAGGGACTTTTGGCATGTTCACCCAGCTACTATAATTCATTGTACGACTATGTATCATGTCCAAATAAAATATATGAATGTGAATATGAAAGGGGTAATCCAATGTGTGACGGGATCCATAGCAATTGTACATTAATTCCTTTGTCCCGGATTTTTGAGTATCTATACCTGGCTTCTGCAATGAGCATGTTGTTGGAGTCATTATACGAGTCAAGAGCCTTCAATGATGACATAGAATCAGTAATGATGATAGAGTCAAGCTCAGTGTCATAAGTTAGCTTTAGCACCATTAGGATTGCAAACAATCCTGTAAACCCCGCATTGTAATACTTATAGAGAATAAACTTTGATTTGAGCTAGGCAAGAAATTTCTTCTTTAACAGTTGCTTTAACAAGTGATTTAAGGAAGGGATTACTATGGTGGTCCGGTGGCCCGGTGGCCTGGTGGCCCGGTGGCCTGGTGGCTAAAGCTCCCGCTTCACACACGGAGGGCCCAGGTTCGATTCCCGGCGGGTGGAAACATTTCGACACGTTTCCTTACACTTGTTGTCCTGTTCACCTAGCAACAAATAGGTACCTGGGTGTTAGTCGACTGGTGTGGGTCGCATCCTGGGGGACAAGATTAAGGACCCCAATTGAAATAAGTTAGACAGTCCTCGATGACGCACTGACTTTCTTGGGTTATCCTGGGTGGCTAACCCTCCGGGGTTAAAAATCCGAACGAAATCTTATCTTATCAATGATCTTCTTGGGAGGAACTTGTTGGTATGTGACAGAAAGGAAGGAGAATGATTTTTTATTTTTTTTAACCAACACACGTAAATATAAATAACTCATTTTACCATAATTCCTAGTATATCTCCTTTATAGTATAATAATAAGGTATTAAAAAACCCCAATGGAAATAAATCACTTTGACTTTTCTGGTTTACCCCAGGTTCTCTACACATACGCTGCTATGTATGATAATCTATGTAACTGTATATATGTATACCTGAATAAACTTAACTTAGCTTTGGGCAACAAATCTTAGTGCCATCGAGAAGTGAGGCTGGACACAGTTGATGGTGTCAGTGGCCCTCATACACCCAACAACAACAACAACTCATCTTGCAACCTTTACCCATGTAAGTTTAATTTTATTGTTATAGTTAAGATGTTTGGTACTGATGAGTCCATTAATAGTAGTAGTTAGTGGTAGCAGCATTTATTAGTTATTATAAGACTAGACAGTCCTCGATGACTGCCTTTCTTGGGCTATCCTGGGGGGCCTACCCTGTGGGGTTAAAAATCCGAACCAGAAAATCTTTTCTTAGTAATAGTCAGTGGCGGCTCGTCCATAGGAGCTATAATTCCCCCAGATGCTCTCTGCCAGATGTATGACTTCATCAACCTTACGCAAAAATAATCTGCAACTAACAAATATATTACAGGAAAAATCTGTTGTATGTTTTTTTTCAATGTATTTATAAGCGAATTTTTATTTTTTTGTTGAAACGATAAAAAATTATTAAAAATAGAGGTTTGATGTGGTACAATAGTATAGGTATTACTGGCGTTACATTTAGCAGCGAGGAGCTGCATTTGATGCAGCACACCAGTTGCAATCGGTCTGTTTACATTTAAATTTTTTTCACTAGCGTTAAATTGAATTACCATTTGATAAACGATGCAAGTGGAAACTAGAGTAAACTCAATTAAATATTTACAAAATATTAACTTTTCAAAGTTGATTTTAAGTGAAAAAGTAGATAAAAAAAAAGATTGACAAACACCAGTTTTATCTATTCTACAAAAGAGTACAAGTAGGAGCAAAGAATATGCATGCCAGTTTAGCATCAGTGTTTACCACAAAACTGAATAGCTTTGTGGATGTGATGAAAAGAACACTTTATTCTGTTTTCCATGCTTACTATTTGGTGGACAGACTTCATGGACAAAAAGTGGCATGACTGACTTGAGGCATTTACCACAAAAAGTAATGAAACATGAGCTGTCAACCAAGCATATAAATAATGTTATTGATTTGTCAATGCTGGGTAAAGTGAACACTGTAGCTCAAATTGATAAAGCATACAATATTTTGATAGCGAAACACAATATCAAATACTATTTGTAACATCATCACCTCTGCTAGTCACGTCTCCGCCAGCAGGATTGTGATGACCTCAGTGGGTATGTATATGTGAACACTTATTAAATTTAGTTTAATTTTAAAAATTATTACTCTACTAATGTTTATTATGCTGTTCTATGAGGTTTGCAGTCACGCAGTCCTCCCATTCTATTTTTTGATGAACCGCCACTGGTAATAGTTAGTGGTAGCAGTAGTTAGTAGTGGTAGTAGTTAGTAGTAGTAGTAGTAGTTAGTAGTAGTAGTAGTTAGTGATAGCAGTCATTAGTGATAGTAGTATACCTGGAGAAGGTTTTGGGGGTCAACCTCCCCCCCCCTGCAGTGCCTGTCCAGTGACTTCTTGAAGACAGCCAGGGGTCTATTGATAATCCTCCTTATGTATGCTGGGAGGCAGTTGAACAATCTTGGGCCTCTGACACTTATCATGTTGTCTCTTATCGTGCTAGTGGCACCCCTGCTTTTCATTGGGGGAATGTTGCATCTCCTGCTGAGTCTTTGCTTTCATAGGGAGTGATTTTCGTGTGCAAGTTTGGTACTAATCCCTCTTTCTCGCCTGCATTCCAGGAAATACAACTTCATTTGTAGGTACTTCATTTGTTACCAGTAATTTAGGAGCTTTATTGTACTTATGTGTGCTGTGAAAGTTCTTTGTACACTCTCCAGGTCAGCAATGTTGCCAACCTTGAAGGGGCAGTTAGTGTACAGCAGTATTCCAGCCTAGAGAGAACAAGCAATTTGAAGAGAATCATCATGGGCTTGGTCCTAAAGCCTAGAGGGCCCGGGTTCGAGAAACAAGTTTCCTTACACCTATTTTGTTCACCTAGCAGCAAATAGGTAAGTCGATCGCATGGGGGACAAGGGACCCCAATGGAAATAAGTTGACAGTCCTCGATGACGCACTGAGTTATTTGGATCCGGGGTCCGAACTCATTATCTTATCTTATCCTATCATTTTTCTAGCAGATGCAGTAGATACATTGTTGTGGTCTTTGAAAGTGAGATTCTCTGACATTATCACTCCCAGGTCCTTCACATTAAATAGTAGTAGTAGTTAGTAGTAATAGTACTACAGTAGTTGGAACTACTAGTTAGTTGTAGCAGTATTTAGTAGTAGCAGTCAATTATTATGGGATTGACATGCATCATAGAAGTCGGACTCTCCATAAATATTGTGCTAAAGTATTCACTCTGGACCTTGATCTGTATTCCCTGGAATGCAGGCGAGAGAGGTACATGATAATATACACTTGGAAGGTCCTGGAGGGATTGGTACCAAACCTGCATACGAAAATCACTCCCTATGAAAGCTCAAGACTCGGCAGTAGATGCAACATTTCCCCGATGAAAAGCAGGGGTGCCACGAATACAATGAGAGACAACACAGTAAGTGTCCGGGGCCCAAGACTGTTCAACTGCTTCCCAGCATACTGGAAGAAGAGCTTAGGGTTGCTAAGCAGGAGATACGGCGATTAACAGAGGAGAACAAGAGGATTCAAAGTAATCCTCCTGTTGTGAGTCCCCAGGTTAAGAGTGGAGCTTGGTCAGTGGCCGGGCAACATGGAACCAAGCTGAGGATCAAGAACTCTGTAGGAGAGGCAGAAAACAACGAGGACCCAGAAATGGAAACTTCCATTTTCGGTGCTACCTGACGAATGTGGGTGTTCTACTGGGAATGTCACAGCAAACACCAAGGAAGCATTGGCTGACGTGAGTGAGACATCCCTAGAAACCCCAACGAAAACTATTGAGAATGTCTTGACGAATTCCACAAGTGAAGGTGTAGTGCTACCTAATGAATGTGAGTCGACTACTGAGAACATCACGATGGACATCGCCAAGGAAGGTAAAAACGTTGTTGTTGGGGATAGCCAGATTAGGTACATGGATAGGGTGTAGTGATACTGGTCCTGTGGGGAGCAGCAGCAGGATAATACTGCACCACCTCTTGGGGCCCTTAACAACAACAACAGTTTGGTGTGTGTGATGGGCGCCAACACACAGTGTGATTCTCTCCTCCTCTATTTATATATATATACATTAGTCATGCAGATTACATGGTGAGTTTAAATATGTGGCCTGTAGTTATAACTTTTCTCTTGACATATGCAAGACATCACCATCCCTGTAGAAGCCATTATTAGATGTACTAGTCATTATATTTTGTTGTTGCAGAAGTACTATGAAGATTCTATGTTCAATAAAGCCTAGAGATAAGGCCTGTGTTTCTATCACAACATAGGGCATTCTGCTTGAAGGATAGGAGTAGAAGGCAGAGAGTGTGTTTTCCTGGGGCTGGGATGAAGGATATTGTTAGCCGTCTGGATGACATCATGAGAGGTAATGGGAACAATCCTATTATGTCTCAGTGCTGGAGGCAACGATGTTGGCAGACGTAGGAGTGAGGACCTCATTAGCAGGTATAGGTCAGCAATAGAGATAATTAGGAGGAAGGGTGGGAACCCTGTCATATGTGGTATTTTGCCAAGGAGAGGAGTTGGAAATGAATGGTTGTCCAGAGCAATTGGTGTCAATTGCTGGCTGGACAAATACTGTAAGGAAAATGCGGTAACATTCATTGACAACTGGGACCTCTTCTATGGCAGAAATGACATGTATGCCAGGGATGGGATTCACTTATCTAGGTCTGGGGTGGGAGCACTGGCCAATGCAGTGGAGGGAGCTGTTAGGTCTTTAAACTAGGAATAGTTAGTGGTATGGGTTTTGGCGGGAAAACAGTGAAGTTGCAGTGTAGTAATATGAGTACTAGGAGAACTAGTAATAGGCACAATGAGGTGGATATTGGAAAGCCAGTGGCACTAATTGACAAGGACAGTAATAGGTTTAGCAGAATAACAGAAAGGAGCAGGAAGGGTAAAGAGAAAGGAGGGTCCTTAACTATATATTACACAAATAGTCGTAGTGCTAGGAATAAGATGGACGAGTTGAGACTAGTTGCTAGTGCAGGTAACATTGATGTATTTGCCTTAACTGAGACATGGTTCAATATGAAAAATCGGGACATGCCTGCGGAATGTCACATTCAGGGTTTTAAATTGTTCCAAGTAGATAGAAGTATCGGGAAAGGGGGTGGGGTGGCATTGTATGCCCGAGATCGCTTGAACTGTTGCATAAAAATGGGTATTAAGCCTGAAGTAACACATACAGAGTCTGTTTGGATAGAATTTTCAGAGGGGCATGAAAAATTGATTTTAGGTGTGATATACCGTCCCCCAAACTTAGATAGGGACCAAGGGAGACTACTATGGGAGGAAATTGTTAGGGCCACAAGACACGATAATGTAGTAATTCTAGGAGACTTTAACTTTAGTCATATTGATTGGAATTTCTTGACTGGGAGTTTAGAATCATACGAATTCTTAGAAGTAGTTCAGGATTGTTTTTTAAAGCAGTTTGTGACAGAACCTACAAGGGGTAATAACCTGCTTGACTTAGTTCTGGCAAACAGTGAATCCCTTGTTAATAATTTAGAAATTTCAGAGGAACTCTGTGCTAGCGACCACAAATCAATTACATTTAGCATTGAATGGAAGTACGATAGTAGGGATAACTCAGTAACAGTCCCAGATTTTCGCTTAGCAGATTACGATGGGCTTAGAGAACACTTATCATCTGTTGACTGGGGTAACGAAGAGAGCTATCAATATGACAGTTTTCTGACACTATACATGCTGCTCAAAGAACGTTTATCCCATATAAAGAAATTAGATCAAATAGAAATGACCCTAAATGGATGAATAATAGGCTGAAATATCTACTTGGGCATAAGAAAGGAATTTATAGGCGTATCAAAAGAGGTGAGGGTCATCTTATGAATCAGTATATTGACATTAAGAGGGACATTAAAAAGGGAATAAGAAAAGCTAAAAGGGACTATGAAATTAAAGTTGCTAGGGATTCTAAAACTAACCCAAAAAGCTTTTTCCAGGTTTATAGAACAAAAGTTAGAGATAAGATAGGTCCCCTTAAAAATAACTATGGGCATCTTACTGACAAAGAGAATGAAATGTGCTCGATTTTAAATAATTATTTTCTCTCGGTTTTTACACAGGAAGACACTAACAATATTCCAGTAATTAATTTTTATAGTGGGCTAGAAGAAGATAAATTATGTAACATCACAGTCACTAGTGAAATGGTTGTGAAGCAGATAGACAGACTGAAGCAAAATAAGTCGCCGGGTCCTGATGAGGTTTTTTCAAGGGTTCTTAAGGAATGCAAAATGGAACTCTGTGAACCATTAACTAATATTTTTAATTTGTCTCTTCAAACAGGTGTAGTGTCTGATATGTGGAAGATGGCTAATGTAATTCCTATTTTTAAAATGGGACAAGTCGTTACCGTCAAATTACCGCCCAATAAGCCTGACCTCAATTGTAGGCAAATTACTAGAGTCAATATAGCTGAGATTATAAGAAGCCATCTCGATAAGAATAGCTTGATTAATGATACTCAGCATGGATTCACAAGAGGCCGGTCTTGTCTAACTAATTTATTAACTTTCTTCAGTATAGCTTTTGAGGCTGTTGACCACGATAAAGAATTTGATATTATTTACTTAGATTTTAGTAAGGCTTTTGATAGAGTTCCGCACCAAAGACTGTTAAAGAAAGTGGCAGCTCATGGCATTGGGGGAAAAGTGGTCTCGTGGATCGAGTCATGGCTCACAGACAGGAAGCAGAGAGTGTTCATAAATGGGGTTAAATCAGAGTGGGGATCTGTAACAAGTGGCGTTCCACAGGGATCAGTCTTGGGCCTGTTGTTGTTTATAATATATATCAATGATCTTGATGAGGGAATTACTAGTGATATGAGCAAATTCGCCTATGACACAAAGATAGGTAGGATAATTGATTCAAACGTAGATGTTAGGGAACTTCAGGAGGATTTAAACAAACTCTATTCTTGGTCAGAAAAGTGGCAGATGCAGTTCAATGTAGATAAATGCAAGGTTCTGAAGCTCGGGAGTGTCCATAACCCTAGCACTTATAAGTTAAATGATTGTAATAAAGTTGGTAGAATTACCGACAATATGTAAAGTAAAAGGACACAAATGCAACTAATGTGACATTTATTGTAGCAACGTTTCGCTCTCCAGGAGCTTTATCAAGCCATTACAAACAATTCATGGACACAGAGGGTATATAAAGGCTCAGAGTGAGGTGAATACTAGTGAGGTACCATTTCGATGTTCACTAGTGGTAGTAGTAGTAGTAGTGGTAGTGACAAAAGTAATACAATATGGTAGAGCAATTAATTCGTACATGAGTAAAAGGATATAAAAGCTATTACTTGGGTAACATAAAAATAGGTTGGACATATATAGACTGGAATGAGGCAGGTTGTTTCAGTGTTCACTCTCTGTAACGTGCTTTGTGTAGTATAACAGGAGAGACTATGTGATGGCAGGGTTTACTGTTTTCAGGAGGATTCTTGCTAAGACTTCGGAGATGGTGAAGCTGCCGTTGTTTTGTTTAATTGTATTCGAAACAGCGATCAGTGCTGATTCGAGGCACTTGCGTCTGCGGAAATTAGTTTCTTTGATCACTAATTGGGCGTCTCTGAATTTCATGAGATGATACAACACCGAAATTCCTCCAATCATCTCATGAAATTCAGAGATGAAATTGGCAATTTCTTCCAAAACAGGCTTGTTTCGTCGCAATTAAATACGTGTTCAGGTTTAAATTCTTCACTGTCTATGTAATCCTTGAATTCCTTCACATATTTTTCAGCTGCTTTTTGGTCCGAACTGGCAGCCTCGCCATGCCTAATCACACTATGTATGCCACTATGATTCTTAAATCTTTCAAACCAACCTTTGCTGGCCTTAAATTCACTCACATCACCACTAGTTGCAGGCAATTTCTTTACCAAATTGTCATGCAACTGCCTAGCCTTTTCACAAATGATCGCTTGAGAGATGCTTTCTCCTGCTATCTGTTTTTCATTTATCCACACCAATAACAGTCTCTCAACATCTTCTAACACTTGCGGTCGCTGTTTCGTAATCACAGTTGCACCTTTTGCAACAACAGCTTCCTTGATTGCCGTTTTCCTGGTCACTATAGTAGAGATGGTTGATTGGGGTTTTGTATACAATTTGGCCAGCTTCGACACACGCACTCCACTTTTGTACTTTGCAGTTATCTCTTTCTTCATTTCAATAGTCATTAGCACCCTTTTTCTCGAAGGGTTGGCACTAGAAGCTTTCTTGGGGCCCATGGTGACTTATTTTGCAGAAACAAGCACCAAAAACACTGTGATAATATGGAATGTACCGAATGTATCCTTAGATGCGAGCACACTGGCTGGCTTGTAAACACTGGCACACACGGGGCAGTTCAGGCCACACGTGGACACGTCTCGGACGAATCGCGTATACCGGGTTTTGTAATGGAACCGAGGCAAAATTTTTGCTGTACAATGCATCGGATACTGGATTTATCGGATAACGATGGCATCACGAACCGAGGGTCCACTGTATATCATGTTTCTTTGTTATTAATATTGTTTATTATGTCATTTTAGATGAATTGTGATATACAGTGGACCCCCGACATTCGATGGCATCGACATTCGATAAATCCGACATTCGATGCATTTTAATGCAAAAATTTCACCTCGACATTCGATCGAAAACCCGCCATTCAATATGATTCGTACGAGATGTGTCCACATGTGGCTTGAACTGCCCTGTGTGTGCCAGTGTTTACAAGCCAGCCAGTGTGCGCTCATCTAAGGATACATTCGGTACATTCCATATTATCCATATTATCACTATTTTTGGTGCTTGTTTCTGCAAAATAAGTAACCATAGGCCCCAAGAAAGCTTCTAGTGCCAACCCTTCCATCAATCCATCCCATCAATCATCACCAGATCTTCATTAAAGGTAAGTCTCAATTATTCTATTGTTATTAATCTATTGTTATTGTTGTTATTGTAATTATTGTAATTATTCTATTGCATTACACTTAATATTTCATGTGGTAAAATTTTTTTTTTCATACTTTTGGGTGTCTTGCACGGATTAATTTGATTTCCATCATTTCTTATGGGGAAAATTAATTCGACTTTCGATATTTTTGACATTCGATGAGCTCTCAGGAACGGATTAATATCGAATGTCGGGGGTCCACTGTATAACCAAGCCGTAGAGTTGATATTAGCATTATTTTTTCATGCCTCCTGAGAGGCTGGAATAGATTAATTGCATTTCAATTACAGTGGTCCCTCTATAATAGTCGGGCTCGATAGTCGTCCTTTTTGGAAATTGTCGCGTTATTTTAGTCCAAACATTGGCTTGCAAATGGTTGGTTGACTCGCTAATTGTCATTCGTCCTGGACGCATACTCACGGCTCTGAGCCGCCTCGGCCTCCCTTCCCAGCCAGTGTGCCATTGTTTACCAGTGGGCGACGGTCCCCTCATGTGTTCATAAATAAGCTACCATGGCTCCAAAGAGAGCTCCTAGTGCCAAGTCTTTGGTAAAGAGGGTGAGAAATACGAATGAATTTAAGAAAAACATCATTGAACAATATGAAAGTGGCGTATGTGTGGCCGAACTGGCCAGGATGTATAACAAATCCTGTACAATCATATTTTCCATCGTGGCCAAGAAAAAGGAAATCAAGGAAGCTGTTGTTGCAAAGGGGTTAAATATGCTGACAAAAATGAGATCACCAGTACTCGAAGAGGTTGAGGAGTTATTATTGGTGTTGATAAACAAGAAACAATTAGCAGAAGATAGTCTTATGACGTCGATTATTTGTGAAAAGGCTAGGCAGTTGCATTACAATCTGGTAAATAAATTGCCTGCAATGAGTACTGATATTTGTGAATTTAAGGCCAGCAAAGGTAGGTTTTAGAGATTTAAGAACTGTAGTGGCATACACAATGTGATAAGGCATGGTGAGGCTGCCAGTTCGGACAAAATTGCAGCTACAAAATTCGTAAGTGAATTCAAGGAGCACATAGAGGCTGAATGACTGAAACCTGAACAAGTGTTCAATTGCGATGAAACAGGCCTCTTTTGGAAGAAAATGCCAATGAGGACCTACATTATTCAGGAGGAAAAGGGACTGCCAGGAGGACACAAGCCTATGAAAGACAGGCTGACACTCATGTTCTATGCTAATGCTAGTGGGGATTTCAAAGTGAAGCCGTGACTAGTGTACCATTCTGAAAATCCCAGTGTTCAAAGAAAACAATGTTATGAGGAGTAAATTGTGTGTGTTTTGGAGATCTAATAATAAGGCATGGGTCACAAGGCAAATTTTCATCAAGTGGTTCAATGAAGTGTTTGGCCCTAGTGTGAAGAATTACCTCCTGGAAAAGAAATTGGATCTCAAGTGTCTCCTAGTTTATTTATTTATTTAATAATTTGAACATACATACAGAGGTACAAAAAAATACAGGTAAGAGCAGCATGCCAAAGCCACTTGTATGCATAGCATTACGGGCAGGCTTAAAATTAACTTAAGATTAACTAAGCAATGATGTAATCAGTGATAAAACATTATTGTAAACAGATAACAATAAAGCACTAATGAGTATTACAAAGACAGGTCATATGGTTGCATGCATTGCTGTACATTCAGTCGAATGGAGTATTCTGTTAGGTAGTGTATTTAAAAAATAACAAAGTTAGATTGGGTCTTAGGTTTAACATTTATGTGATAGAATTGTGAGAAACATATAAGATATACAATTTATAAGGTTCAGTTATTCAGTATTTATTTGGTTTTGGGTGATTAAGTGATCTTTGAGAAGAGACTTTAATTTACCATACCCCCGGCCGGGATTGAACCTGCGGTCATAGTCTCAAAACTCCAGCCCGTCGCGTTAGCCACTAGACCAGCTAGCCACAATAAGATTCATCCAACTAGGTATATTTCTACACCATAGGAAGGTTAGCACAAGCACCTCTGTGACCACAAATGCAAGTTTTTACAGACGAATCTCCAGCTAGCGTGGCCGTGACGAACTCTAGCTCAAGTCCCTTCACTGCCGTCAACATGACTTAAGAAATCGTAATGACACGATTGCAAACATAACCATATGGTTTGTTTGCAATCGTGTCATTACGATTTCTTAAGTCAGACTTTAATTTATAAACAGGTAGTGTTTCTTTTATATTTTCAGGTAATGAATTCCAGATTTTAGGGCCTTTTATGTGCATTGAGTTTTTGCATAGCATGAGATGGACACGAGGAACATCAAAGAGTGATCTGTGCCTTGTGTTATGGTCATGAGTTCTGTTGAGGTTGGCAAGGAGATGTTTGAGGGGAGGGTTAATATCAGAGTTAAGTGTTCTATGTATGTAATAGGTGCAGTAATAAGTATGGATGTTTTGTATGGTGAGTAGGTTTAGTGTTTTGAATATTGGTGGAGTGTGCTGCCTGTAGTGGGAATTTGTTATCATTCTGACTGCAGCCTTTTGTTGGGTAATTAGTGGTCTGGGATGGTTAATTGTTGTTGAGCCCCATGCACAAATTCCGTAGGTGAGATAGGGGTAAATAAGAGAGTGATATAGGGCCAGGAGCGCTGACTGTGGAACATAGTACCGTATCTTCGATAGTATGCCTACGGTCTTGGAAATTTTCTTAGAAATTTGTTGTATATGTGTATGAATTTTGAGTCTATTATCAAGGTGGATTCCTAAGAATTTTCCCTCTGTTAGCTTTGTGATAGGTCATCCGTTTATCATTATGTTAAGAGGGACATCTGTAGCTCTGTTACCAAACTGAATGAAGTAGGTTTTGTCAATATTTAGTGTAAGTATGTTAGTCCTCATCCAGGTAGATATTTTCTGTAATTCGGTATTTACAGCATTGGCTAGCATGACTGGGCTCGGGTGAGAGAAGACGTATGTAGTGTCATCTGCAAATAGTGTGGGTTTGAGTAATTGCGAAGCATTTGGTCGGTCATTTATGTATAGGAGAAAGAGAAGAGGGCCAAGGACACTTCCCTGTGGGACACCAACTGTAATTGGTTGTGCAGAAGAGTTTGCCCCATTTGTGCACACATATTGGCTTCTGTTGCTGAGGTATGACTTGAGGTAGTTGAGGGAGTGCCCTCTTATACCATAGTGTGACAATTTTATGTGGGGCAAGTCATGGTCAACTGTATCAAAAGCTTTACGTAAGTCAATGAAGATCCCCAGTGGGACTTCTTTTTTCTCTATTGCAGTGTATATATGTTCTAGCATGTGTATAATAGCATCATTAGTATTTTTATTAGGCCTGAATCCAAATTGGCAGGGGTTGAGTATGTTTTGGGAGATGAGGTAGGAGTAGATTCGTTTATGAATTAATTTTTCGAAGATTTTTGAGAGAGGGTGTAAGTTGGATAGTGGCCTATAGTTATTCAACTCTGTTTGGTCTCCTCCTTTATGGATTGGGGTGACCCTTGCTATTTTGAGAACTGTAGGGAAGGTAGAGGATTCAATGGATTTGTTAAAGAGTGTTCCAATGATTGGTGATAGCACTTGTGACACTTTTTTGTATATAAAGGGTGGTAAGGTATTTAAATCTCCTGCCTTGTTTTTTAGTGTGTTGATAATAAGGGAGACTTCATGGACAATGCACCTGCTCATCCACCAAACTTAGATGACCTAATTCTGCAGGAGTTTGGGTTCATCGCACTAAAGTTCTTGCCCCCGAATACCACTGCTCTCCTCCAGCCCATGGACCAGCAGGTCATTTCAAACTTTAAAAAACTCTACACGAAAGCATTGTTTCAATGCTTTAATGTGACCTCAGACACTCACTTGACCCTAAGAGAGTTTTGGAAAGAACACTTCATTATCCTCCATTGCATAAGCCTTATAGGTAAGGCTTGGGAGGGAGTGACTACCAGGACTTTGAACTCTGCTTGGAGAAAATTGTGGCCAGTTTGTGTCCACAAGAGGGATTTTGAAGGGTTTGTGGCTGACCCTGATGAGCCTATGTCAGTTGTGAGCTCTACTGTGGCACTGGGGAGTTCCATGGGGTTGGATGTGAGTTTGGAGGATGTGGAAGAGTTGGTGGAGGACCACAACGAAGAGCTAACCACTGAGGAGCTGCAAGAGCTTCAGCAGGAACAGCAACAGATCGCAGCTCAGAATCTTGCTGCAGAGGAGGAGGAAGAGAGATGGAAGAAGGTGCCTTCAGAAATTAAGGAGATTTTTGAAATGTGGGGTAGGATGGAAAGATTTATGGAGAAACATCACCCTGAGAAGGATGTTGCAAGCCATATCAGCAACTTGTACAGTGACAGAGTCTTGGCCCATTTTAGGGAAGTTTTAAAGAGACGCCAGAAACAGAGCTCTCTGGACACTTTTTTTGCGAGACAGGACTCCAGTGGCTCTCAAGCTGGTCCTAGTGGCATTAAGAAACAGAGAAGAGAAGTAACCCCAGAAAAGGACTTGGTACCTAAGGTGTTGATGGAAGGGGATTCCCCTTCCAAACAGTAACTAATCCAATCTCTCTCCTCCTCCAGTCTTCCATTGTTACACCCTTTTGTTCATTTTAAGTAGACTGTTTCTACTTGTTATTATCACAATGGTATACTTTTACATGTTATTTTTGCTATTTCACTTAATATTATATTCAGGAGTAATTCCATTAGTAGCTAAAATGGATTTACTCGACTTTATAATATTATCTGATCGTATTACTTGGCTTTGTATATAGGTAGGTTGTTTAATTAGTCTCAACTGCTGGTGCGACCTGGCCAAGCACCAGTAGGTGATTTGAACTGCTCAACCCCTGCTCCGACCGAGTCAAAGTGGGCTGGTAAAGCCTCACTGAGTTGAGGTCATACCTTCCTCTGGACCAGGAAGGGTCTCGGAAGTGTCCACCTCTAGACCAACATTCGCCTCCCTAGAAAATACCAGGAATTTTTGGAAACTCAATGCTAAGACATATCTCGGTTGGAGAAGGCAGTTGGGAAGCTCTTAGAGAAAGTGAAGCCAAGTGATCAAGCCTCTGTGGTGTAGAGGGCTTATTGCAGAGTGAACCCTATGTAAGAGTTCTATCAATGTGGTGTTCAAGTTTTTAAAGCAACGCCTGTGCCTGTACATATACTGATATTTCCTGACTTACTCAAAGCCATTTGTAAATACATATCCTAGTACTGTGATGTTTTAATAAGTGTTCTACTCATAGTGCAAAATGTGAGAAAGTGGATTTAAGTGGTTTTGGTTATTAATAAATTAAATAGAAACCAAGGAAATTCCTTTTCCTCCATGAATGAAGACCCCTAGATGTGTTAAGTTTGTTAGTTTGTTACAAAAAGCACTATAACCCAGGGACCAACTGAGTATGTTCGTAACATCCATACACTAAGAATAATCGCCAATAAAGGTAAGTGTTATGCTGTTAATGTCTCATTCATCATGTCCCATTGTATTGTTTATGTACTACATCTATATTTCATGTAAAAAAAATTTTTGTTTTAATGCTTCTGGGCGTCAGGAACGGATTAATTGTATTTACATTATTTCTTATGGGGAAGATTGATTCGAAAATCGTCTATTTTGATAATCGTCGCACCTCCAGGAATGGACTAACGACGATAAACAAGGGACCACTAATTTTAATGAGGAAGATTGACTCAGCATACGAACAAATCAGGATACAAACAAGGTCACGGAACGGATTAAATTCGTAAGCCGAGGTTCCACTGTATATAGAAAGCCGCTTGTTATGCAGAGCATTTTGGGGCAAAATGGGTAAATTTTGTCCCAGAATGTGACCACATGACCCACACTAGTCGACTAACAACCAGTTACCCAATTTTACTGATGGGTGAACATGGACAACGGGTGTCTCATGGCAACATGTCCTAATGTTTTCGAGCTGTACTGGAGGATCGATCCTCGGACCTCAGTGTGAACTGAGTATACTAGCGATTGAGCTAATATGAATAAGAACAGAAGCATTTTTACTTAGTTACTGGCAACTGCTTGGCAGAACTCGAGCATTATTTTACACTTATTATGTACGACCAGTGCACATTATGAATTAAGTATTTCTTGCACAAATTATTATTTTGGGAGATAATGACAATTGGTGGCACATGAAGTTAATAACGCACTTGCTTCTCACACTGAATGACCGGGATCAGTCCCAGGCACGGGTGGAAACATTGGGCATATTTCCTTACACCTGCTGTCACTGTTCACCTAGCAGTAAGTAGGGTGTAAGTCGACTGTTGTGGGTTGCATTCTGGGGGACAAGATTAAAGGACCACAATGGAAATAAGACAGTCTTCAATAACACACTGACTTAATTGGGTTATCCTGGGTTGCTAACACTTAGAGATAAAGGTCTTAGGTTAAGGTTTAGGGAAATGCCAAAGTATGAGTATTATTTTCAGCATTAATAATAATAATAATAATAATAATAATAATAATAATAATAATAATAATAATAATAATAATAATAATAACCTTTATTTCTGCAAGTGCATTTACAAAGTATACAGGCCTTGCTGACATCATTGACATACTACTATATAGAAATACCCTTGTTATGCAGAGCAGTTTTGGCAAATTAGGTTAATTTTGTCACCAGGATGCAACCTACATCATTCAACTAACATGCAGGTACCCATTTCACTGTTGGGTGAACAAGGACAACAGGTGTCTTAAGGAAACATGCCCTATTGTTTCGACCCACACTGGGCATATACCATCCAATACTTATATAATATTAATATTACAAAAGTGCTTAAAAATAGTAAAACTAACACTACCTCAAGATTGTGAGGGTTACTCACATACACAAACACAGTATGTATATACAATTTAACTGGTTATCCATGGTTGTATTCTGGAGCATATAACAGTAAAAGACATCACTGCTAACTCTAGGCAGTGACCCACTTCAGTCACTCTGCTCTAGCTTGCAGTACCTGGAGTTCACCTGGAGAGAGTTCTGGGGATCAACGCCCCCATGGCCCGGTCTGTGACCAGGCCTCATGGTGGATCAGAGCCTGATCAACGAGGCTGTTACTATCATGTGGGAGTTCGACACGTGGATTGGGTAAAGTAATACTCACGTAGGCTGGTAGTACGTATAATTACAGACAAGGCGAGTAGCGCCCTTACAGCCGTAACCTAGTCTCTCTGCTCTCTCTCGTACAACTGACTGACTGGCCGCCCACAGTACCCATATGTGAGAGGGTCTTTGAATACTGCCAGGTCAGCGCAATATGAGTTCAGACAGTGACTCAGGCAGAAACGGTTGGTCGTGAGTCAACTGGCACAGTGGTTACTGGTAAATTCTGCTGTTGATTTATGAAGTGTTTCACGGATTCTTCTAAAAACACTTTGAGCTAAGCTGGTAAGAGTTGCTATGAAATCATCAGGGTTGTAATTTGGTTTCGGATTAGAATATAACAACTCATAAGGCAAACGTTTATCTACACCATACAATGCATAATGTGGAGTGTCACCTATAGAAACATTGTAAGCAGAATTTATAGCACACTGCACATCAGGTATAACTTCATCCCAAGTTTCACTGTTGGGATTGATAGTGGCTCTCAAGACATCAAGTACTTTCTTATTGGTTCGTTCCGCTAACCCATTGCTGGCAGGATGATGAGGAACAATGGTGGATTTAGAGATCTTGTACAAGGTACACAAATTTTCAAGAATCTCATTACAGAATTCACCTCCATTATCTGTTACTAGTGACTTAGGGGTGGTATGCCTGCAGATAATGCGTTCTTTGAACGCTTTAGCTACTGTCTCGGCAGTCTTGTCTGCAATAGGAACTAGCTCACAATATCTGGTGAAATGGTCTACCATAACACACAGATGTTTGTTACCTTGGAGGGAACATTGGAAATTAGTTAACAAATCTAGCGCAACTCTTTCCCACGGTTCGCTAGTAGTTGGATATACTTGGATTGGATTAGGACCATTAGCATTACCTTTATGTTGCATGCAGACACTACATTTCTTAACATACTCAGAAATATCAGTTGCCATACGAGGCCAAAAGTATTTCAATCTGGCTTGTTTTACTGAACGATCCATACCAGGGTGTGCAACACCTGGTACATCGTGAACTAGCTGTAAGGCTACATTCACTAGTGACTGTGGAATTACTAACTGGTATACTCTTCTGCTAGGAGTACCCAACTCGGCTGTTCGATACAGTAATTCTTGGTTCATGACAAAGTCACTGATGGGTGCTGGTGGCTTCACAGTCAGAATAAGATCTTCCTGGAGCAGGAATCGAATCACACCAGACCACATGGGATCTGTTCGTTGAGCATTCTTTACATCTTCAGCACTAAATGGAGGATCTGCAGTTACTATACTAACATGTCGCGATAAGGCATCTGCGACTACATTTGACTTGCCAGGTAAATGCTCAAAGGTGGGATTGAACTCTTGGATAGTCAAGGTCCATCTGGCTAACCTTCCAGTAGGTTGTTTGTTCTGGAATAAGGGTATCAGTGGAGCATGGTCTGTCAAGACATGAACAGAGTACTGATAAATAATGTCTCGGAAGTGCTTTAAAGACCATACTATTGCTAAAGCTTCTTGCTCAGTTACTGTATAATTACGTTCAGCCTTCGTAAGGACTCGGCTAGCAAATGCAGCTGCGTTGTACTTGCCATCGGTCTTCTGAGCTAGTACGGCACCTATGCCAATTGAACTAGCATCAGTTGTCAGATAGAAGGGCTTAGAAAAATCTGGAAATTTCAAAATTGGAGCAGATGTTAGCTTTTCTTTTAGAGTTTGGAATGCTCTTTCTTGACGGAAGGTCCAAACAAAAGGAGCATCTTTCTTAAGCAACTCAGTTAGAGGAGAAGCTATGGAAGAAAAATTGGCAATGAAAGATCTATAAAAACCTGCTAAGCCCACAAAGGATCTTACGGCATCAGCAGTTTTGGGAGTTGGAAAATTTAGTACTGCAGTTACTTTACTTTGGTCAGTCGTAACCCCTCTAGGAGTGACTACGTGACCAAGAAACTTAATTGCTGATCTGAAAAATTGACATTTAGACAGTTTGATCTTTAAATTGGCTTCTTCAAGCTTACCAAGTACTACATCAAGTCTTTTCAAGTGTGTATCCACGTCTTTAGACACGACGATTACGTCATCTAAGTACACCATAAGTGCATTACCTATGAGACCTCTAAAGATATTAGTCATGAGCCTTGAGAACGTGATAGGGGAAGATCGTAATCCAAACGCCATACGGAGGAAGTGATAATGACCTGTAGGAGTGGAGAATGCAGTTAGCTCTTGGCTGTCCTCGTGAAGAGGGGTCTTCTAACGTCTTGAATTACCCTTAAAACTTATCCACGCTCCACACCGCTGTCACCATTTATCATGTGGGAGTTCGACACGTGGATTGGGTAAAGTAATACTCACATAGGCTGGTAGTACGTATAATTACAGACAAGGCGAGTAGCGCCCTTACAGCCGTAACCTAGTCTCTCTGCTCTCTCTCGTACAACTGACTGACTGGCCGCCCACAGTACCCATATGTGAGAGGGTCTTTGAATACTGCCAGGTCAGCGCAATATGAGTTCAGACAGTGACTCAGGCAGAAACGGTTGGTCGTGAGTCAACTGGCACAGTGGTTACTGGTAACTGGTTACTACTACTGAGATTACTGCTGGCTGCACGCAATCCAACGTATGAGCCACAGCCCGGCTGGTCAGGTACTAACTTTAGGTGCTTGTCCAGTGCCTGCTTGAAGACAGCCAGGGGTCTATTGGCAATCTCCCTTATGTATACTGGGAGGCAGTTGAACAGTCTTGGGCCCCTGACACTTATTGTATTGTATCTTAACGTGCTAGTGACACCCCTGCTTTTCATTGGGGGGATGGTGCATCGTCTGCCAAGTCTTTTGCTTTCATTGTGAGTGATTTTCGTGTGCAAGTTCGGTACTAGTCCCTCTAGGATTTTCTAGATGTGTATAATCATGTATCTCTCCCGCCTGTGTTCCAGGGAGTACATGTTCAGGAACTTCAAGCGCTCCCAGTAATTGAAGTGTTTTATCTCCGTTATGCGCACCATGAAGGTTCTCTGTACATTTTCTAGGTCAGCAATTTCACCTGCCTTGAAAGGTGCTGTTAGTGTGCAGCAATATTCCAGCCTAGATAGAACAAGCAACCTGAAGAGTGTCATCATGGGCTTGGCATCTCTAGTTTTGAAGGTTCTCATTATCCATCCTGTCATTTTTCTAACAGATGCGATTGATACAATGTTATGGTCCTTTAAGGTGAGATCCTCCGACATGATCACTCCCAGGTCTTTACTAGTAAACCAAAGACACAGGAAAAAATGAACTGCAACAGTGCAAGCTCATTCAGAATTTGCCTACCTTCTGGAATAACATTTATTTAATGTCAGATAGCATCTGTAAAATAAAAAAATTATAGCAAATTGCTTGGATAACATACAAACTTCCAGTATTTGATGGAAATTAGTGTAATCTTATTGCCAAGTTATCTATTTTTATGCAGCAAATACTAGTAAAAAAAATTGTGATATTTTAATCCTTTGTCTGTTTTGGTCATATATATACATCTTACTAGCCACCGTTTTTGACGTATATATACTCATAAATTCTAGAGGTTTCCAATCAAGCAGGAGAAAGCTGGTAGGCCCACATGTGAGAGAATGGGTCTGTGTGGTCAGTGTGCACCATATAAAAAAAAATCCTGCAGCATGCAGTGCATAATGAGAAAAAAAACTGACCTTTTTTTAATTAAAATGGCAAATTTATGGTCTATTTTTGTATAGTATTTATGGCTGTATTCTCGTTTTCTTGGTCTCATTTGATAGAATAGAAAACATATTATAGAAATAGAGGTGATTTTCATTGGTTTTACTATGAAAAGAACCTTGAAATGGAGCTCAAACTAGGGAAAATGTTTGATTTTTTGCCCATGTTCAAAAGTAGACAAATGATGTCATTGTCCAATAAATGTCCAACTAGCCATTCTAATATGCAGTCATGAATGGGTTGATGTTATTTATACAATTATTACAGTATTGCAGTAGTCTGCATAATAGTAAATCTTCTATTTTTTGTTTGAATAAAAATTCAAAATAGAAAGCAAGAGTAATATCAGAGGGGCCTGGAGACGTGACTGATGAACAAAGAAAATGTTATTTTAGAGCCAGGAATGTCTGCATTGTTCATTCTGGACCTTATTTTGAAATTGTCATATTTTTTAATTTTCGTGAAATTGGCCAAATTGCAAATTTCTGACCACATTATTGGGTAGTTGAAATTGGTAAATGGGCAGTATCTTGTACTCAATCGATAGAAAAAATGGAGTTCTAAAGAAATAGCTATGAGTTTGGTCAACTGGAACAATGGAATTAGCCGAAAATAGGGCTCAAAGTGGGCGAAATCGCCGATTTGTAAATATCGCCGAGGACGCTAACTTTGCGAGACTGTAATTCTGTCAGTTTTCCATCAAATTTCGTTTTTTTTGGTGTCATTACAATCGGGAAAAGATTCTCTATCATTTTATAAGAAAAAATGTTTTTTTTTTTGCGACACCAGGAGACACCTCAGGATTGGGGGTTGCGACAGTCAAGGGGTTAAAAGAAAAGATTTTTTTCCCCTCAAAAAATTTGGGGCGCCACGCGAGTGAACGTATATATACGTTTGGACCGTTTAAGGGTTAATGGCCCCAAGGGGGACAGGAGCTGTAGTGGGTAAAAAAGTGTAGTCAAGGACAAGGTAAAACCAATATTACAAACTTGTAATACCACAGGAGATAGCAAACAAAGGGACTCCACTAGCAATAGTTAGGATATATTACCAGAAACAACTGGTGAGAGCTTCATTGTTAGTACTAGTGAGGATAGGAATGAAACAGGAAAACATGCACCAACAGGGAATATAGTCACAAAAATCCAAGGCAAACAGAAACCAAGCCTGTGCACATGTTATGCACTTGGTATCTGCAATCATGGGATATCTGGAAAAACAGATGAGATGTGCAATTTTGACCACCCTAGAAAATGCCATGCCCATATGACAACAGGAAAATGCAAACTCCCTTCCTGTAAGCTTTTTCAACCTGAAATGTGTCCCTCTTCAGTACAGGAAAGACTGTGCTATAACTTAAATTGCCAGGCACACCATCTAAAGGGGACAAAAAGATACAGAACATCCAGACCATGGGAAAACCTGGGCAGCCACAGCCACTCAAGAGAGAAGTTTTTTAGTGCCAGGAAGGAAAAAAAAAACTGGCAGGAAATGGCAGAAATCATACACCAAATCCAGTCATTTCTGGAGTGGAATCACAGTTGATGGCCTCCACTCCAAACCAATAGATACAGATATTAGTGCCGGAAAAAAAAGTCCCCCCAGTACCACCAATACCACCAATCCGATGACATTCTTCTTTGCAAATATACAGGGTCTGAAGCCAGCAACGAACAACAAAATACCTTTCATCTGTTGACTGCTTGCAGAGGCAAATGCAATGTTCGCGACTTTCACTGAGACCCACATAAAAGATCACTTGGACAATGAAATATGGATCCCAGGTTACAACCTATACAGATGCGACAGAGTGAATAAGCAAAATGGGGGGGTTGGCCTGTATATTGCAGAGTCACTTATTTGCACAGAACTGCTTAATGCTTTAAATGATGCTGGAAGGCTTTCTTGAAATTCTCATTGGTCAATTTTTCTAGTTGTCTCAGTGTTTCTGTGATGTTCTTTTCTACTTTCTGTTTGGTTGGAGGGCCTGGTACGAAGGTCAGGCCTTTGTTGAGAGTTCTTTTTTCCTCGTCTGACAGGTCGACCTCTGAGACTACCAGTGTCTCCAATTCCTGAAATTGCTTTGGTATTGGTTTGTGTGCTGTTGATCCCTCCAGTTTTGGTTCGTGTCGTACCTGTTTTGGAAGAATCCCTTTCCCTTCTGAAACCCATTGTGATTGTTCCCCCAAAAATTGTTATAGTTATTGTATTGTGGTTTAGGTTTGTAGTATGGTTTTTTATAGTTATCATAGGTTTTACATTTATAGAAGTTGTTGTTATAGTTATTGTTGTAATTATTGTTATAATTTTTCTTTTTATTGAATTTTCCTCCATTTTTATTCTATTGTTTTTGGTTCCCTGTTTTCTCATTATTTTTGTTGGTTTCTAACCTAGCCACCCTCTCTGCTAAGATCTTCAAGGATTTTGCTATGGATTGTACGTCTGTCTCTTTCTTTCTATTCGTTTCAGTCGTTGGTTGTACAGGTGTTTCTTGTACTATTTCGATTTCCTTGCTAGGTTCTGTCCTATCTTGTCTGGTTTTTGTATTTTTCTTTAGCTGTATGGTAGGTTTATTTTCTTGTTTTTTCTGTGTTTCTGTTGTGTTTTCCCCTTCATTATCTATGTCTAGAACCTGTTGCCAAAGTTTAACCAGTGAGTCTAGTGTGTCTGTGTTTTCCGTCAAGTCTTTTCTAATATTATTAGTTTCAAATAATGGAGGGTTTAGTGTTGGTCTGCGTCTAGTGTGTTTGTTATAGTCTAGTGCTAAGGTAAAGATGTTCATAGCTATAGCTGCCCCGAATTTCTTAAAGATGAAGTTTTTAATGACTTTGATCTTTTCTTCAATATGTTCTAGAGTGACTGCCAGTCCAAGTGCTTGCATGGAAGCCAGGGATTTGTAGAGGTTTTCTGTTTCGTATTCCATGGTCTTCCTTAGCCACTCAGGATATGTACTAGTTTCAGGGAGGTTTACTAACTTAAGAGATTTGTGTCCCATGTCTGGTAGAAGGCCTGCTTGGTGGCAGTCCTGGAAATATCTAAGTTTGCTTAAGGTTTGGTCCCAATCCCGATTAAGTTGTCTTAATAGTGCTGCTGCTTTATTCTCCTTTCTACTCAGAATTCGGGATGGCCTGTGATTTGGGTCAATGTGCGGCATTGGGTCCTTGAGAGAGTTTCCAAGCAGGAGGAAAGAGGGAGGGCTTAGTGTTTGGAAGGGAAATCCCCCTCCATAAGGACTTCAGGTACCAAGTTCTTATCTGGGGTTACTTCCCTTCTTGGTCTTTTAATGCCACTAAGACCAGTTTGAGAGTCACTGGACCCCTGTCTCACAAAATAACTGTCCAGAGTGCTCTGTTTCTGGTATCTCTTTAAGATTTCCCTGAAGTGGGACAGGGTTTTGTCACTAAACATGTTGCAGATATGGCTTGTTTCAGCTTTATCAGGGTGATACTTTTCGACAAAACTTTGCACATCATTACACTTTGCACAAATGTTCTTAATCAATGAAGAAGGCACCTCTTTCACTCCCTCTTCCTCCTCCTCTGAAGCAAGTTCCTCAGCTGCAGTCTGTTGCTGTTCAAATTGAAGCTCTTGCAGCTCTTCAGTGGTTAGCTCTTCCCTGTAGTCCTCCTCCAACTCTTCCACATCCTTGCCACTCACCTCCAACCCCAGGGACTTTCCCAGTGCCACGATAGAGTGCACAGGGTCTGCAGGGTCTGGGTCAACTTCAAACTCTTCAAAGTCCCTCTCTTGGAAACAATCTGGCCACAGTTTTCTCCAGGCAGAGTTCAAAGTCCTGGAAGTCACTCCCTCCCAAACCTTACCTATAAGCCTTATGCAGTGGAAGATAGTGAAAGTGATTCTTCCAGAACTCTCTTAGGGTCAGCTGAGTGTCCGAGGCCACTTCAAAGCACTTTTGAAACACTGCTATTGTGTAGAGTTTTTTGAAGTTAGAAATGACCTACTGGTCCATGGGCTCGAGGAGATGCATGGTGTTAGGAGGCAAGAACTTCTCTGTGATGAAACTGAAGTCCCTAAACACTTGGTCTTGCAAGTCTGGAGGATGTGCAGGAGCATTGTTCAGTAACAGGAGGCACTTGAGTGGCCAAGACTGTCCAGGGCCCAAGACTGTTCAATTGCCTCCCAGCACACATAAGAGGGACTACCAATAGACCCCTGGCTGTCTTCAAGAAGGTACTGGACAGGTACCTAAAGTCAGTACCAGACCAACCGGGCTGTGGTTCGTATGTCAGCTTGTGTGCGGCCAGCAGTAACAGCCTGGTTGATCAGACCCTGATCCACCATGAGGCCTGGTCTCACACCGGGCTGTGGGGGCATTGACCCCCGAAACCCTCTCCAGGTAAGCTCCAGGTATTTTTTCACACTTGGGCCAAACACATCATTAACTCACTATTTGAAAATTTGCCTTGCGACCCATGCCTTATGATTAGCTTTCCACATCACACACACTATTCTTCATGATATTGTTTTTCTTGAACACTCTGGGATTTTCTGAGTGATACAGGAATAAAGGCTTCGCTTTGAAATCCCCACTAGCATTACCACACAACAAAAGAGTAAGCCTTTCTTTCATAGGCTTGTGTCCTGGCAATGCCTTTTCCTCCTGGGTAATGTAGGTCCTGTTTGGCATTTTCTTCCAAAACAGGCCTGTTTCGTCACAATTGAACACTTGTTGGGGTTCGAATCCTTCAGCCTTTACATAGTCCTGGAATTCGTGAGCATACTTGCCTTGCCTTCTCACAAATAATCGACTCCACAACACTGTCTCCCACTAATTCTTTTTCCTTAATCCACAATAATAATAAATTTTCCATCTCTTTCATTATTGGTAGCCTTTGTTTAATTAGAAAAGTTACTCCTTTCACAACATAGCATCCTTGATTTGTTCTTTCTTTGCCAGGATGGATGTAATTGTTGATTTATTCTTGCTGTACATCCTGGCAAGTTCCAGCACCCTCATATCACTCTCATATTTTTCAATCACTTCACGCTTAAATTCCATGGTGTTTCTCACTTTCTTTACCACAGGAATTTTCTTTTGAGCCATGGTTACTTATTTTACAGTTGCACTGCAAAAATAACACAAACTACAATGGGAAATAAGCCAAATGTTTGGATGTATGAGCAGAAGCTTCCTCAGCCACCAAGAGACACAGCCAAACTGACGCGCAAGTGGCCCCAGCCGGCGGATGGACGCTTCCCAAACGGCCAATCACCGAATTAATGGCTGATAACCGGGCGCCAAAAAATTGGCCAATCACCGAGTTGGCTGATAATAGAAGTGGCCGATAACAGGGGGTCCACTGTACTTAAAACTTGACAGATAATAGTACATAGTAACTATTTAAAACTAGACAAGACAGTAGTGATTAACTGTATTACAATTTATTTAATCTTAATACTAATGAGAGGTAGTCAAAGTGAAGGTTTTTAAGAAAAATAATCCTGAAGTTGCACATAATAAAATCAATACGGTGGATTCTCGCATAACGCTATTAATCCGTTCCTGAGAGCTCAATGTTAGGCGAAATTATCGTTACGCGAATTAATTTTCCCCATAAGAAATAATGGACATCAAATTAATCCATTCCTGACACCCAAAAGTATGAAATTTTTTTTTTTTTACCACATGAAATATTAATTTTAATACACGCAAACTGAAGAAGACATGCACAGTTATGTTATGGGGCTATAGGACCCAACATGTATTTATAAGTAACAGTTACTCTGGAATACCTAATTATATTGAATTGATGGGGACTTTGCTCTAAATGTCAGAAGGACTGATCAACCTTATGACTGAGAGGCAGCTGGGTCAAGCCTATTTTTCTCAATATAATAGGTTATACTATAGACACATAAACACACAATTTAAATAAGTAGTTTATAAAATGTAGAAGTAAAAAATAAGTAGTTTATAAAGTTGTATTTCCTTTTGTAAAAGTAAAATTAAGGTGTGGTAGAATTGTGGTAACTGGAGAATTGTGCTTGGCAAATAAGTAGTTTATAAAGTTGTATTTCCTTTTGTAAAAGTAAAATTAAGGTGTGGTAGAATTGTGGTAACTGGAGAATTGTGCTTGGCAACAGTCTTTTGTTTTGGTGGGAGGAGCTTAGCCTCTTTCTCTCTCTCCCTCGCACTGACTCGGTCTCTCTGTGGCTGGCCTTCAACCTGGCAGGATCTCTGGGTCCTTCTTCTATCTTTTGGGGCATTATGTGTGCTCCAGGGGTGAGTTTTTTTTATAATTTAAGTTGTGACCACCATACCCAGGGTGACTAAAGTGTGTCAAAACACTGGTTAGCCCAGAGTTATGTCAAGAGAGAGAGGACTAAAGTTGTTGAGATATACCATGTGGGAGAACAGCTATGCAGTGTGTAGATCGTTGTTTTGAAAATGTGAGGCTGTAATTGTATATTCTGTACATATCTATTGAGAATACAGTTATATTTTTATAGTAGTAGTTTACATAACCTGTGAAGAGGGCTGGTGAAAGGGTATCAGAGACACTCAGGATGATCAGCCATGATGTAAGTATTACCCCTAGACAAATAAGACCATTAAGTAAAAGCTACCCCACACTAGAACATGTAGTGAGAACCTTACTATCAAAGTAATAAGGGACAACCAACGTAACATGGGAGCTTGACCGGGAGAGTTATTTGACTGCTAAAATAACTCAAAACATTCTTTGAACTATATGTGCTGGTATGGGGTAATAACAGTTGCATGTTTCTGGTAGAAGATTTACCAAGGTGGTGTCAGTGGAAGTGTTGTTTTCATATATTAGTTTACAGGTTGTTTTTCTCCTAAGGTGGGGGAAAGGGAGTAACACATTTTTGTTGTGGTTATGGTAAGTGCTATGTGCATAGTTTACATTCAATTTGTGTTATTTTATGTGCCTGTGGGAAAACTTTGTCCACTGATACTGTAAGAGGGAAGCAAGTGTTTAAAGATAAAACTATGTCAGAAGATGAGTCTTCAGATTTTTTAGGCTTCAGGGAAGAAGGTAATAATTCATCAGTAAACATGCCTGTTAATAGTGAAGATGAGGAATCACCTACTCCAGGTGATATGGAAATGGAGAGAATGAGACTGAAATTAGCTGTACTAGAGGCTGAAATGAAATTAATGAAAGCTAAGGAGAAAGAACGTCAAAGGTTAGGAGGTTCAGAACAAGAGCCTGAGCAGTACTTTAACATAACTAAAGCTGCAAATTTTGTCCCTAAGTTTACAGAGAGTGACCCAGATAGGTATTTTTCTTTTTTTGAGAAGACTGCTTTGGAGCAAGGATGGCCCAAACAGAAGTGGGCTACCCTAGTTCGCACACAACTTGTAGGTAAAGGATTCCAGAGAGTAGAGACTCTGGAGGGGCAAGATTTTTCTGATTATGATAAGATTAAAGAGGAAGTATTGCTTGCATACCAAATGATACCTGAGAAATATAGACAAAAGTTCAGGAATCAAAAATTTCAGGATGGGCAGACCTTAACTGAGTTTGGGAATGAGAAACTGTTCCTTTTTAAGAAATGGGTTTGTTCTAAAGGAGTTAATAAAGACTATAACAAATTAGTAGATCTGATGGTTCATGAGGAATTGTACAATACAATCCCTGTTGACCTCAGAGAATATTTGGAGGACAAAAACCCAGATAATCTTTCAGAAGCACTGGATCTAGGTGACCGATTTTTGGCTCGCAGGGAATTGGTAAGTAAAAACAGTCATGCTGCTTCTGAAAATTTCCCCACTCATTCTAAACCTTATTCCAAGTCTTATGGTCATAAAGGTAAGTGGGACAAGAATTTTCAGGGACAAATGAAGGCTGAGGTGCCCTCTAAAATAGAAGGAAAAGGTAAGTCAGCTGGAGTTCAAAGTTTACCTAGACAATCAGATAATGTTTCAGGTCCTCGAGTAAACAGTACCAGTCCTACACCAAATGGTAAAAATACCTTTAAGAGTTATGCCTGTTACTACTGTAACAAAACTGGACACACACAAAAGTTTTGCTGGTCAAGGCGGCGAGATCAGGAAAGGGAGGAACCACCCCAGAGGACTCTAACTGCAGAGATACATCCAGTTGCCTGCATTAGGTCTTCAAGGCAAGGTGAGGAGGAACCTTTGGATCTAGACCCCAGGATGTGTATATTTTCTAGTAGGTCCACAGTTGGTTTGCAAAAGGATGTAGGCAGAGTTGAGAACATATTGTCCTTGAGAGATGGATGTAGCACCTACTCTTTGCTACGTGCTGGAGTGCTACCAGTGTCTAAGGATACCTATACTGGGGTAGATATATTGTTGAAGGGTATTACGGGTTCAACCATAAGGACACCTGTACACAAATTATGGGTAGAATCTGCATACCAAGTTGGCTATCTCCCTGTAGGTATCTCAGATGAAATTCCCTTCAAAGGGGTCGACCTCTTATTAGGGAATAATGTTATGGGTCTGTTAGACAGTGAGGAACAACTAGTTTGGGGGAAACCAAATCCCAAATGTTGGGAGGAAATGGCTAGGAAAACCCTGCCAGACCTTCTCCCTGATGGTTCCACCATGAGAAGTATGGCTCATGATCATGCTACCAACAGTCTTCATGATATTTCTCATGAGGATGGTGAGGGCTTAAGTTTGGTAACTCTGCTTTCTGATGTTGAACTGCAGTCAACTGAAGAAAAGGATGTTCCAGCCAGAGCTGAGCATGATTGGAGAATGGATCAGTTAAATAGTGTGAGAGAGGCTGCACCTGCTAGGGTGCAATTAATTTCTGTGCAGGAAAATGTCGCTGTTGCTGAGGAAGAGATTTTACAGTTAAATAAGTGTTTTCATTTCAGGGAGGAAACTCTTATAAAGAATTCACCTCTGTTTGCAGTATCGATGGAAGGAGAACAAGGGCTTTGTCCCCAGGTGGTGATGTCCAAGGTTTCCAGGCATTTCTTCTGGTCTCAGCTGTGGGAGACTGTCAGAGAGCATATTGAGACCTATCATGCCTTTCAAATTATAGGGAAACCTAGTCGAAGTATTAAACCTGTTCCCCTTCAGCCGATTTCAGCACCAGGTGAACCCTTCAGCAAGCTGGTAGTGGATGTCGTTGGCCCACTCCCAAGGACCAGAATGGGAAATGATTATTTACTCACAAATATTTGCTCCACTACCAGGTACCTGGAAGCAGTCCCTCTGCATAAGATAACTGCTCATGTAGTCTTAAGGGTTTTGATGAAGTTCTTTTTTCATGTTGGTTTTCTTCAAGCAGCACAAACAGATCAAGGGCCTAACTTTACCTCAAAGTCTTTTAGAAATGTTTTGAAGGGACTAAAAGTAGAGCCTCAGTGTTCAACTGTGTATCACTCTCCATCTCAAGGGGAAATAGAGAAATTACATCAAACCCTCAAGACAATGATGCAAGCCTATGGTATAGACAATACTAACAACTGGGATGAGAGGATCCCTTTCTTTGTATTTGCTGAGTGGGGAAGCACTCTGGAATCTCTGAGCTATTGGCTTGGGGAGGATGGTGATGCTCCCCCCTCGGAGCTTTTTCTCAGTTTCAGATACTGTTTGGCTCGTATGAGGTGGATGGTACCAGTGAACGTGCCCATCAACCAGACCAGGATGATGATGTGGGACCATAATGTGGACCATGATACTCTGGAGGCTGGAGAGGAAGTGCTGATACTGGAGCCAATTCATGTGAAAATCTGTATGGCAAGTTGCTGTGAGCTGAACATGTTGTGGGGGAAGTTCCCAGGGGTTAGATATAAAACCCACACCCCTGAGCAGAAAAAGAATGAGTATAGTGTACACAGTAACCGGTTAAAGGGTTTGAAGTTATGTCAAAAATTCAGAGAGACCAATGTTTTAATGGAATGTAAAGGGCTGCAAAACAATAATCTGTATGAAATACCAAAAGCGTATTTAAGAAATAACATGTGTGTAAAAGATTTTGGGAAATGCATGCTTGGGTTTAATGAGAAAAATGTTGGAGAGTTGGCTCAGCCACCTTGGAACTTTATAAAAGTTTGGGATGTCAGTAATGGGGAAAAATTGAAACTCCATGAGGAAATTGTTAAGGAAACTGAGCCAATTCAACAATTTTTGTGTGGGAAAAATCTGTATGAAAAATTGGAGATGGAGGAAGAAGTGAAATTCTTCCAACACCAGTTTGTAGTGCTTAGTGAGAGTCAGTGGGCATTCCCATGCTTCATGGTTCCCAAATTAGATGGCACCCTGGGCATAAACACTGACTACCACAGAGTACGTTTAACAACTAAGGTTTACAGAATTAGAAAGATTGATACTTATGCACTAAAAGATGCAAACATTTTAAATAAGCTAAAACATGGAAGATGTGATTTCCATGGCCTGTGTTCCAGTACCATTTTAATGTGTGTAATGCAAATTGTGTTCATTGTGTGCTTAAAATTTGTGTGTGAGATGGAACGTGATGGTGTTTGTGTAAACTTGATGTATCCAACCTGGGTGCAAAGAGATGTCTTTGGTGTTTGTTGTTGCACTGCGAGAGGTTGCAGAACTGTTACTGTCTATGAACAACCTTCTAAGTTTAAATGTCAACATTTTACCACAGGAAAGAAAATTTTCATTTTGGGGCTGGCTATTCAGCATTTGTACATGTCTCAGGATCTCTTCATCCTGTTCCTGTGTATAGTGACTAAAATCAGACTCTTAAAATGGGCTTTGTTCCTACAGCCTTTTAATTTGAAAGTTAAATATATAAAAGGCTCAGAGAATGTGGTTGCTGATGCTCTCTCTAGATGTTTCATGTAGATGCATGGTGCATACTTTGTACATAGTGTTTGTCATGTGCTGACCTTGTTGTTTTTGCAGTGGTGAACTCTCGGCGAGCCTGAGTACTCTCTACCAGCCGTCTGACTGTAAAGGAGTTGAGTCGGAGCCAAAAGTGTGACGAGGGTCAGGGTGTACGTGAATGTGAGTTGAGGCAGTGGTTGACAACCTTCGGTAACATGAGACGTTCAGGAAGGTATGTGATGTTGTGTCTTGGTGTGCTCTATGTACAAAACGGCCCGACGATTTGCCTTTGTGGTCCCTTGGACCCCTCCATGTTCTATGACAGCCTCCTCTTAATAAGTTTGGAGGATCTGTGTGGAGTGGGACCTCGGAAGATGGGCTTAAGTGCCTGACCATGTTAAGGATCGTGAGTGTTGACTGGAAGTCTCACTGTTTGGTTCGGCCACCAAGTGAGAGACACCTTGACATGTTTTGTGAAGTTTCCTGCCTGGGGTACACCTGACTGCTCTGGGTTTGGCTCTACTCTCGTCTCCTGATCAGGAAGATGCCACCCTGGAGTACCAGTTGCTTGCTGGATTACCGTAGCAGAGGCACAGGCCTGTTGGTGCGGGCTTTCACAGTGGGCATTGTGTGAAAAAATTTTGCATTGTAATGTGTATTGTTTAAAAGTCACTAAAATTGTAAATAGTTACACACTTGAGTATATGGGTATGGTTAAATTGCTTTTCTAAAAAATTCTGCAATCTCTTGTAAATAACAGTAAAGTGAAGAGTAGTTATGGTGCTGGGAAAATGTAGCATTTCTAGTAGTCTTGTTTACCGCCTTCAGACTTAAGCAATATACTTTTTACTAGCCGTATCCTGAGGGACACAGCTAGCTTTTGTGAGACTTCGTCTGGAGGTGGGGGTGTTATGGGGCTATAGGACCCAACATGTATTTATAAGTAACAGTTACTCTGGAATACCTAATTATATTGAATTGATGGGGACTTTGCTCTAAATGTCAGAAGGACTGATCAACCTTATGACTGAGGCAGCTGGGTCAAGCCTATTTTTCTCAATATAATAGGTTATACTATAGACACATAAACACACAAATTTGGAGAATTGTGCTTGGCAAATAAGTAGTTTATAAAGTTGTATTTCCTTTTGTAAAAGTAAAATTAAGGTGTGGTAGAATTGTGGTAACTGGAGAATTGTGCTTGGCAAATAAGTAGTTTATAAAGTTGTATTTCCTTTTGTAAAAGTAAAATTAAGGTGTGGTAGAATTGTGGTAACTGGAGAATTGTGCTTGGCAACAGTCTTTTGTTTTGGTGGGAGGAGCTTAGCCTCTTTCTCTCTCTCCCTCGCACTGACTCGGTCTCTCTGTGGCTGGCCTTCAACCTGGCAGGATCTCTGGGTCCTTCTTCTATCTTTTGGGGCATTATGTGTGCTCCAGGGGTGAGTTTTTTTTATAATTTAAGTTGTGACCACCATACCCAGGGTGACTAAAGTGTGTCAAAACACTGGTTAGCCCAGAGTTATGTCAAGAGAGAGAGGACTAAAGTTGTTGAGATATACCATGTGGGAGAACAGCTATGCAGTGTGTAGATCGTTGTTTTGAAAATGTGAGGCTGTAATTGTATATTCTGTACATATCTATTGAGAATACAGTTATATTTTTATAGTAGTAGTTTACATAACCTGTGAAGAGGGCTGGTGAAAGGGTATCAGAGACACTCAGGATGATCAGCCATGATGTAAGTATTACCCCTAGACAAATAAGACCATTAAGTAAAAGCTACCCCACACTAGAACATATAGTGAGAACCTTACTATCAAAGTAATAAGGGACAACCAACGTAACAGAGTGGTATTAGGAGGCAAAAACTTGACCTTAATGAAGCTCATGTCCCCAGAAAGTCGCTCTGCCAAGTCTGTAGGATGACCAGGGGCATTGTATAATACCAGGACGCACTTAAGGTCTAATTTGTTTTCAGTTAGGTAATTTTTCACATTGGGGGCAAATGCTTGGTGTAACCAGTCATAGAAAAAGTCCTTAGTGACCCATGCCTTAGTGTTTGCCCTCCACAGCACACACAAATTAGCCTTGAGGATATTCTTTTGCCTGAATGCTCTGGGAGTTTCAGAGTGATACACTAATAAAGGCTTCACTTTGCAATCACCACTAGCATTGGCACACATTAACAGAGTAAGCCTGTCTTTCATAGGCTTATGTCCTGGGAGTGCCTTTTCCTCCTCAGTAATGTAGGTCCTGCTTGGCATTTTCTTCCAAAACAGGCCTGTTTCGTCACAATTAAACACTTGTTCAGGTTTCAGTCCTTCACTGTCTATGTACTCCTTGAATTCCTGCACATATTTTTCAGCTGCTTTGTGGTCCGAACTGGCAGCCTCACCATGCCTTATCACACTATGTATGCCACTACGCTTCTTAAATCTCTCAAACCAACCTTTGCTGGCCTTAAATTCACTCACATCATCACTAGTTGCAGGCATTTTTCTAATTAAATCGTCATGCAACTTCCTAGCCTTTTCACTTATGATCGCTTGAGAGATGCTATCTCCTGCTATCTGTTTTTCGTTTATCCACACCAATAACAGTCTCTCAACATCTTCTATCACTTGCGATCTCTGTTTCGAAAACAAAGTTGCACCTTTGGCAAGAACAGCTTCCTTGATTGCCGTTTTCTTGGACACAATAGTAGCAATGGTTGATTGGGGTTTACTATACAACCTGGCCAGCTCGGAGACACGCACTCCACTTTCATACTTAGCAATGATCTCTTTCTTCATCTGCATAGTAATTCTCACCCTTATTCCTGTAGGGCTGGCACTAGAAGCTTTCTTGGGGCCCATGGTCACTTATTTTGCAGGTGAAATCACTAAAAACGCTGTAATAATTCGAAATGTTCCGATTGTATGCTTGGATGTTACCGCGGAGGCTGGATTGTAAACAATGCCACTGGCGGAACAAGTGAGGCTGGCTCAGGCCGCACATAGAGGCGTCTCGGACGAATCGCGTTGAGCGAGCTTTTTAGCGCTATGCAAGGCCAAATTTTAGTGATAAAATGTATCACTATGCGGATTTAATGTTGTGTGATGCCAACGTTAGATGGGGGCCCACTGTATTACAAATAATGATTCAGGCAGTAATATTTCATGGACTGGCAGAAGTTTAAAAGTCTAGAGGTCACATAATATAACTAATTAGCATTTGTTTTGGTTGAATTGTTTAATATTGAGACATAAGTTAATTTTTTAGCAAAGTCCTAAATTTACGTATAAGTAGTCAGGGGATCCTTTACCAGTTCTTGTAGCGAGTTTCAGATCTTCGGGCCCTTTACGTGCACAGCGTTTTTGCATAGTGCGAGACTGACATGAGGGATAGTGAAGAGTGCCTTATGCCTTGTATTGTGACTGCATTCTCTTGTAACTGTCAAGGAGTAGTTTAAGTGAAGGGTTTATATTGGAATTGAATGTTCTGTATATGTAGTAGGCACAACAATATTACCTGGATTACCTGGAGTTTATCTGGAGAGAGTTCTGGGGGTCAATGCCCCCACAGTCCAGTCTGTGACTAGGCCTCCTGATTAATCAGGGCCTGATCAACCAGGCCGTTGAGAGTGTATGTCTCGTATATTTAGCAAGTTTAGGCTTTTGAAAAGTGGTGGTGTGTGCTCTCTAGCACAGGAGCTGGTAATCATCTGCACAGCAGCTTTTTTTTTTTTTTTTAATTTTATTTATTAACACATTGGCCGATTTCCACCAAGGCAGGGTGGCCCGAAAAAGAAAAACTTTCATCATCATTCACTCCATCACTGCTTTGCCAGAGGGGTGCTTTACATTACAGTTATAAAACTACAACATAAACACCCCTCCTTCAGATTGCAGACACTGTACTTCCCATCTCCAGGACTCAAGTCCGGCCTGCCGGTTTCCCTGAATCCCTTCATAAATGTTACTTTGCACACACTCCAACTGCATGTCAAGTATTAAATACCATTTGTCTCCATTCACTCCTATCAAATATGCTCGTGAATGCTTACTGGAAGTTCAAGCCCCTTGCACACAAAACCTCCTTTACCCCCTCCCTCCAACGCTTCCTAAGCCGACCCCTACCCCGTCTTCCCTCCACTACAGATTTATACACTCTCGAAGTCATTTTGTTTTGTTCCATTCTCTCTACATGTCTGAACCACCTCAGCAACCCCTCCTCAGCCCTCTGGATAATAGTTTTGGTAATCCCACACCTTCTCCTAATTTCCAAACTACAAATTCTCTGCATTATCACTCCACACATTGCCCTAAGACATGACATCTCCACTGCCTGCAGCCTCCTCCTTGTTGCAACATTCATCACCCCATGCTTCACACCCATACAAGAGTGTTGGTACAACTATATTCTCATACATTCCTCCCTTTGCTTTCATGGACAAAGTTCTTTGTCTCCACAGTCTCCTAAGTGCACCATTCACCCTTTTCCCCTCAGTTCTGTGGTTCACCCCATCCTTCATTGACCCATCCGCTGATACGTCCACTCCCAAATATCTGAATATATTCACCTCCTCCATACTCTCTCCCTCCAATATGATATCCAATCTTTCATCACCTAATCATTTTGTTATCCTCATCACCTTACTCTTTGATGTATTCACTTTCAATTTTCTTCTTTTACATGCCCTACCAAATTCATCCACCAACCTCTGCAACCTCTCTTCAGAATCTCCCAAAAGCACAGTGTTTGATTCTTTATCTTTTAGCTCCACAACTCTAGCCAAGACCTTCACATTCACTTCTCTTACAACCCCATCTATAAATATATTGAACAAACACAGTGACATCACACATCCTTGTCTAAGGCCTACTTTTACTGGGAAATAATCTCCCTCTCTCCTACATACTCTAACCTGAGCCTTGCTATCCTCATAAAAACTCTTCACTGCTTTCAGTAACCTACCTCCTATACCATACACCTGCAACATATGGCACATTGCTCCCCTATCCACCCTGCCATATGCCTTTTCCAAATCCATAAATGCCGCAAAAACCTCTTTTCCCATATCTAAATACTGTTCACCTATATGTTTCACTGTAAACACTTGGTCTACACCCCCCCTATCATAGGTGAGGTAAGGATATACAGTGGACCCCCGACATTCAATGGCATCGACATTTGATAAATCCGACATTCGATGCATTTTAATGCAAAAATTTCACCTCGACATTCGATCGAAAACATGCTATTCGGTATGATTCGTACGAGATGTGTCCACATGTGGCCTGAACTGCCCCGTGTGTGCCAGTGTTTACAAGCCAGCCAGTGTGCGCGCATCTAAGGATACATTCGGTACATTCCATATTATCCATATGATCACTGTTTTTGATGCTTGTTTCTGCAAATTAAGTAACCATGGGCCCCAAGAAAGCTTCTAGTGCCAACCCTTCGAGAAAAAGGGTGCTAATGACTATTGAAATGAAGAATGAGATAATTGCAAAGTACGAAAGTGGAGTGCGTGTGTCGGAGCTGGCCAGGTTGTGTATAGTAAACCCCAATCAACCATCTCTACTATAGTGAGTAGGAAAACGGCAATCAAGGAAGCTGTTGTTGCAAAAGGTGCAACTTCGTTTTTGAAACAGAGATCGCTAGTGTTAGAAGATGTTGAGAGACTGTTATTGGTGTGGATAAATGAAAAACAGATAGCAGGAGATAGCATCTCTCAAGCGATCATTTGTGAAAAGGCTAGGCAGTTGCATGATGATTTGGTAAAGAAATTGCCTGCAACTAGTGATGATGTGAGTGAATTTAAGGCCAGCAAAGGTTGGTTTGAAAGATTTAAGAATCGTAGTGGCATACACAGTGTGCTAAGGCATGGTGAGGCTGCCAGTTCGAACCACAAAGCGGCTGAAAAATATGTGCATGAATTCAAGGAGTACATAGAGGCTGAAGGATTGAAACCTGAACAAGTATTTAATTGTGACAAAACAGGCCTGTTTTGGAAGAAATTGCTAAGCAGGACCCTCATTACTCAGGAGGAAAAGGCACTCCCTGCACATAAACCTATGAAAGACAGGCTTACTCTTCTGATGTGTGCCAATGCTAGTGGTGATTGCAAAGTGAAGCCTATATTGGTGTATCACTCAGAAACTCCCAGAGCGTTCGGGCAAAAGAATATCCTCAAGGCTAATTTGTGTGTGCTGTGGACGGCAAACACTAAGGCATGGGTCACTAGGGACTTTTTCCATGACTGGTTACACCATGCATTTGCCCCCACTGTGAAAAATTACCTAATTGAAAAGAAATTAGACCTTAAGTGCCTCCTGGTATTAGACAATGCTCCTGGTCTTCCTTCAGACGTGGCAGAGCGATTTTCTGCGGACATGAGCTTCATTAAGGTCAAGTTTTTGCCTCCTAATACCACTCCTCTCCTGCTGCCCATGGACCAGCAGCTCATTTCCAACTTCAAGAAACTGTACACAAAAGCTATGTTTCAAAAGTGCTTTGTAGTGACCCTAGAAACTCAACTGACTCTAAAAGAGTTTTGGAAGGATAACTTTAATATACTCAATTGTATAAACCTTATAGGTAAGGCTTGGGAGGAAGTGACTAAGAGGATCTTGAACTCTGCTTGGAAAAAACTGTGGCCAGAATGTGTAGACAAAAGGGATGTTGAAGGGTTTCAGGCTAACCCTGAGAATCCTGAGGAATACATTGTTGCATTGGGGAAGTCCTTGGGGTTGGAGGTTAGTGGGGAGGATGTGGAAGAGTTGGTGGAGGAGGACAATGACGAACTAACCACTGATGAGCTGCTAGATCATCTTCAACAGCAAGAGGGCAGACCTGAGGAAACTGCTTCGGAGGAGGGGAGAGAGAAATTGAAGAAGTTACCTACTTCAAAGATTAGGCAAATGTGTGCAAAGTGGCTTGAAGTGCAAACCTTTTTTGCTGAAAATCACCCTGACACAGCTACTGCAAGCCATGCTGGTGACTATTACACTGACAATGTTATGAACCACTTTAGGAAAGTCATAAAGGAACGAGAGGTACAGGCCTCTATGGACAGATATGTTGTGCGACAGAAGTCCAGTGACTCTCAAGCTGGTCCTAGTGGCATTAAAAGAAAAAGGGAAGTAACCCCGGAAAAAGACTTGATACCTCAAGTCCTAATGGAAGGGGATTCCCCTACTAAACACTAACACCATCCACACTCTCCCCTCCTCCTATCCCATCAATCATCACCAGATCTTCATTAAAGGTAAGTGCCAATTATTCTATTGTTATTGATCTATTGTTATTGTTGTTATTATAATTATTCTATTGCATTAAACTTAATATTTCATGTGGTAAATTTTTTTTTTTCATACTTTTGGGTGTCTTGCACGGATTAATTTGATTTCCATTATTTCTTATGGGGAAAATTAATTCGACTTTCGATATTTTTGACATTCGATGAGCTCTCAGGAAGGAATTAATATCGAATGTCAGGGGTCCACTGTATTGAAGAGTGGTATAGGGTAAGGAGTGTCCTTTGTTGTACATTGTATCGTATCTTGGAAAGGATGCCTACTGATTTGGAAATTTTCTTGGATATGTGTTGGATGTGGGAATGAAATTTAAGATTACAGTCAAGGACAAGACCTAGAAATTTACCCTCAGTGTATCTTGATATAAGGGAATCATTTATCGAAAAATTAAGTTGGATACTTAAGGCTCTGTTGCCAAACAGCATGAAGTACGTTTGGCTATATTGAGAGTGAATTTGTTGGTCATCATCCAAGTATGTATTTTTAGCAGCTCGTTGTTTACAATGTTTCTAAATACAGCTGGGTTCGAATGGTAGTACACATAAGTTGTAGTGTCATCTGTGAATAGAACTGGTTTGAGGAGTTGGTTTGCATTGGGGAGATCATTGATGTAGATGAGAAAGAGGAGTGGGCCTAGGACACTACCCTGGGGTACTCCTACCCCAGGGTAGTGTCCTAGGGGTACTCCATTTGCATATACATACCGGTGTCTGTCGCTAAGATAAGATTTTAAGTAATCAAGGGAATGTCCTCTGATGCCATAGTGATTTAGTTTTAGGTGTAGGAGATTGTGGTTGACTGTATCAAATGCTTTTTGTAGGTCAATGAGGAGCCCCAGAGGATATTCATTTTTATCAAGAACTGTATATATTAGTTCAAGCATTTGTATAACAGCATCATTCGTACATTTTTTTGGTCTAAACCCAAACTGGCAGGAGTTAAGTATGTTGTTGGATATAAGGTAGGAGTAAAGTCGTTTGTGTATTATTTTTTTGAATATTTTGGAAAGTAAGGGCAAATTTGATACGGATCTGCAGTTGTTCAAGTCAGTTGGATCACCTCTTTTGAGGATCGGGATAACCTTTGCTGACTTGAGTATGGATGGGAAGGTTGAAGATGCTATAGATTTGTTAAACATTGTTGCAATAATGGGTAACAGCACATGTACAGCTTTTTTATATATGAATGGTGGCAAGTTATCCAGATCTCCTGCTTTGTTTTTTTAACCTTTAAACGGTCCAAACGTATATAAAAGTTCACCTGCGCAGCGCCCCGAATATTTTGAGAGAAAAAAGTAGTTATTTTTATAGGAAAAAAGAGCATGTGGTACCCAGACATCCCTAATTTTTTCATATGGTGCACACTGAGTGTGCACACCCATTCTCTCATGTCTAGACGACTCAGGCCTATCGTGCCAATGTTGAATGAATGACAAATGAAACGTATATATACGTTTGGGGTGCTACGCGAGAGAACGTATATACAGTGGTCTCTTGTTTATCGTCGTTAATCCATTCCTGGAAGTACAACGATTATCGAAATAGACGATTTTCAAATAAATTTTCCCCATAAGAAATAATGTAAATACAATTTATCAGTTCCTGACATCCAGAAATATTAAACAAAAATTTTTTTTACATGAAATATAGATGTATGTAGTACATAAACAATACAATGGGACATGATGAATGAAACATTAGCAGCATAACACTTATCTTTATTGACGATTCTTCTTAGTGTATGGAAGACTGGAGGAGGAGAGAGATTGGATTAGTTACTGTTTGGAAGGGGACTCTCCTTCCATCAACACCTCAGGTACCAAGTGTCCAGAGAGCTCTGTTTCTGGCATCTCTTTAAAACTTCCCTAAAATGGGCCAAGAGTCTGTCACTGTACAAGTTGTCGATATGGCTTGCAACATCCTTCTCAGGATGATGTTTGTCCATAAATCTTTCCATCCTACCCCACATTTCAAGAATCTTCTTAATTTCTGAAGAAGGCACCTTCTTCCATCTCTCTTCCTCCTCCTCTGCAGCAAGATTCTGAGCTGCGATCTGTTGCTGTTCCTGCTGAAGCTCTTGCAGCTCCTCAGTGGTTAGCTCTTCGTTGTGGTCCTCCACCAACTCCTCTACATCCTCCAAACTCACATCCAACCCCATGGAACTCCCCAATGCCACAAAAGATTTCACAACTGACATAGGCTCATCAGGGTCAGCCACAAACCCTTCAAAATCCCTCTTGTGGACACAAACTAGCCACAATTTTCTCCAAGCAACAACAGCTTCCTTGATTTCCTTTTTCTTTGCCACGATGAAAGAATTGGTTGTATGGGGTTTGTTATACATCCTGGCCAGTTTGGCCACACGTACGCCACTTTCATATTGTTCAATGATGTTTTTTTCTTAAATTCAATCATATTTCTCACCTTCTTTACCAAAGGCTTGGCCCTAGGAGCTTTCTTTGGAGCCATGGTAGCTTATTTAGCACTTGCAAGCACTAAAATGAATGGAATATTATGAAATATTTCGTATGAACAAGTGAGGGGACTGTCGCTCACCGGTAAACAATGGCACACTGGCTGGGAAGGGAGGCCGAGGTGGCTCAGAGCCGTGAATACGCGTCCAGGACGAACGATGATTAGCGAGTCAACCGACCATTTGCGAACCAATGTTTGGACGAAAATAAAGCGACGATTTCTGAAAAGGACGATTATCCAGCCCAACTATTATTGAGGGACCACTGTATACTTTTGGACTGTTTAAGGGTTAATGATTTGATGAGTGAGACTTCAGTAGAATTAATTGGAGCTAGATATAGAGTACGTATTTGGGTAGTTGACAGTGAGGTAATCTTTCGGCTGGGTATTTGAACTAGGAATTTTACTTGCTAGTTTTGATCCTACAGTAGAGAAGAATACATTAAATTTGTTGACCGTGTCTATAGGCTGTATGTGAGGTTTATCTGGTTTAGTTAAGTTTATCTCTCCGTTTCCTGATGGTTTCCTAGAGCCCAAAATTTTGGAGAGGGTTTGCCAGGTACTTTTCATATCACCTTTTATTTCACTAAATCTGTTTTCATAATACAGTTGCTTTGATTTTCATATTAGCTGTGTATTGATGTGTATCATTTAGCCAGTTCTTTAGTAATCAGACCTAATCTGAACTGTTTTTCAAGTTATTGCTTTTTATCAATAGATTTGAGGATACTATTTGTTAGCCATTTTATTGGTAGTCATCCAGTTAAGGTTACACACTTCATGGCATCATCACTTGCTTTAGAGGCCATTGTAAATAGCACTGTACATAGTACCTTAATAAAATGATTTAAAACACAGTCAATCCATGGAGAAATTGGAGATAAAATGATGTAAGTGTAGAGGCAGACACTGACGTGGGCAGTCACTGACCCTACTGCCCAAGAACAATGAAAGTGGATGTGTCCAGCAGGAACCTCAAACTATACAAACTTCCAATTTAGCAGAGTTGGTCATATTATGGAATGCACTTCTGGACCGGATAGCCATTTGATGTAGTGGATTTGGTCTGCTTCATGGCTATTTTTATCAGACACCCTATTAAATATACATGTTTAGTCTCCATTTGGCCAGATTTTTTGTAAATTTTAGCTGACACCCACCTTATAGGGGTCCATTTTATTGGTTGTTTACTGTATGCAGAGAATTTGGAGCTGGAGATTAGGTGTGGGGTTACCATACTTATTCAGAGGGTTGAGGTGGTTTGGATTAAGTAAAATAGGATAACTAGAAGGGTGTATAAATTTGGGGTTGGAAGGAAGAAAGGATAGGAGCCATTCCATAAAAGACTGACAGGATGGGGTGTAGGAGGTTTTGAAGTCAAGGGGCTTGAACATCCAACAAGTTTGTGTGAGTACGTTAGGAATGAATGGAGTTGGAGTGCTGTTGGAGTGTGAGCAAGGTGACATGAATGGATCTGGGGAAACAGGTTAGCCAGATTTGAGTTCTTTAGGTGGGAAGTACAGTATGGATCTGGGGAAACAGGTTAGCCAGATTTGAGTTCTTTAGGTGGGAAGTACAGTATGTGCAGTTTGTAGAAGAGGTTCAGATATTGTGGTTTAAAGAGCCATATGAGCCTTGATATCACCATGCTTCTGGCAAGATAGTAATTGAATGAATGACAGTGAGAGTTTTTTTCTTTTTTGAGGTCATCCCTTTCTTGGTGGGAAAAGGCTGGTTTGTTAAAAAAAAATTAAGTAAATAATATATGTAATCATATTAGAGCAACACTTTTATATTGTATTTTCATATTTTCAGTTTTATGAGATGAATCATTTGATTGAGCACAGTACTACTTGACCCAAGGAGTCTACAGTTATTCTCAGCACCAACACCAGTGTATAGCTGACTATCCAGAATGAAGGAATCCTGTTTGCCTGGTCCCAGCAGCAAACCAAAGACACTCCACAGCCTTGTACTCATCCGATTGTCTCATCTGCTGCTGGAGAATGCTGTCCCACCAAGTTTAAAAAAGTACTTCCCTTTCTTGAACATGGTTGGTCGCCTGCAGTTGTTACCCAAATGCCCCCATATGAACCTGGGTACAAGTGCAGAAGAGCAGCAGCAGCACAACGAAGGGGTGCTTACTGCAGGTGCTGAAGATGAAACTGTTCTAACTGGTACTTTTGATTACTCCATAGATGATATCATCTTGTCAGAGCCAGGAAGATGTAACGATCGTCTTCTTGTTTATAAGGAACTATTACTGGTAAGTCTTTCATATGTTATTGTAAATATTCTGTAGCTGTATTATATGTACAGAAAGCCTCCAACATACGAACACCCCAAGTTACAAACATTCACCCTTTAAAAGAAGGCACTTAATTAATTTTTTTAAATAGTAAAGCATAATCACTCTTGTTTTTTCCCCTTAAAAAGTCACTATGTAAGTTGAAGCAACAACCCTTTCACTGTCTCGTACATAAATCTATGTTATTGATGCCTGGGTTGCATACATAGCTCTACACACAAATTTTAGTGGCTTCAGATTTGGCGTGAGAGGCCTGGTAGCCTACATATGAGAGAATGGGTCTTCATGGTCAGTGTGCACAGTATACAAAAAATTGTGGTAGCTGCAGTGCATTGTGGAAGAGCCGTATTTAACCCTTTGACTATCGAGACCTCTGCTCACAAACTTGCTCTCAGTGTCGAAGAATTTAAGAAAAAAAAAAGATTTTTTCTTATGAAATGATAGAGAATCTTTTCCCAATGGTATTGACACCAAAAGTACAAAATTTGGTTGAAAACTCACAGAATTACGCTCTCACTAAGTATGCGATCTCTGCGATATTTATGCATTGGCGATTTTGCCTACTTTGAGCCCTATTTTTGGCCAATTCTATTGTTCCAGTTGACCAAACTCATAGCTATTTCTTTAAAACTCTATTTGTCATATCGATCGAGTACAGGAAACCGCCCATTTACCGATTTCAACTACCCAATAAAGTGGTCAGAAATAGACAATTTGGTCAATTTCATGAAAATTAAAAAAGATGCCAATTTCAAAATAGGGTCCAGAATGAACAATACAGACATTCCTGGCACTAAAATAACATTTTCTCTGTTCATCAGTCATGGCTCCAGGCCCCTCTTATATTACTCTTGCTTTCTATTTTGAATTTTTATTCACACAAAAAATAGAAGATTTACTGTTATGCAGACTACTGCATTATTGTAATAATTGTATAAATAATATCAACCCATTCATGACTGCATATTAGAATGGCTAATTGGACATTTATTGGACAATGACGTCATTTGTTTACTCTTGAACATCGGCAAAAATTGAACATTTCCCCTACTTTGAGCTCAATTTTAAGGTCCTTTTCATCGTGAAATCAATCAAAATCATCTCTACTTCTGTAATATGTCTTCCATTCTATCAAATAAGACCAAGAAAATGAGAATACAACCATAAATACTATATGAAAATACCCCACAAATTTGGCCTTTTAATCCAATAACATGGTCGGAGTTTTTTTTTTTCTCATTATTCACTGTGTGCTACAGGATTTTTTTGTAATACTGCACACACTGACCACACACACCCATTTTCTCACATGTGGGCCTATCAGCTTTCTCCCGCTTGATTTGAAGCCACTAGAATTTTGGAGTATAAATGCGTATGTCGAAAACACTGGCTCGTAAGTTGTATATATATGACCGAAATAATCAAAGGGTTAAAATGGTACACCTTGTTCACCATGCCACGTGGATGTAAAGGCCTCACTCCCAGGAGAATTGAACGGGTTTTAATACTAAGTGGTAGCTCCAACAATGAGAATTGTGGAACTATTGATGCATTCTTTGGTTTCAAATGTATAGTGAATGAAGGTGATGCTCAGGATGCCAGAAATATTACCAAAAACCTCAATGACCCACAACCATCCAGGTCTGGGGTTGGTTAATCTGGAACATATCCTCCTCCACCACGCCATAAGCAACAGCTCATATTATTTCATAGTCTGGGCTCAGATGTAAGTAATGGTGAGTGTGATGCGGACTTTGATTTCTTAGCAATTAATGACCAGTCTAGTAGTGATAGCAATGAAGATTATTCACCTGTGAAGCATCAGTTTTTATGGTGTTCCACATGGCCTGGTATTGTGCCCACTGTTATATTCAGGAGTGAGTACATTGTGGGACCCAACACTGGTGACAGATAGTGATAGTGAGGATGATAATGCATCAGTTAGGATGGGTAATAGACCACTAGCAGTGCCAGTACAGCATGCAGCAACAAGTGGTGATACAGTGAGGTATGGCAACAGTGCCATCCCAGGCTGCCTCTTTACCCACACAAGCACCACTAGCACATCCATGACAACCAGCCACTAATATCCAGCAATCACCACCGGCCTGGATCTGGGATTGGCAAGAGGATGCAAATTTTATGCCCAATCCCATTCAATTAGACAACACACACAGTGGAATCCAGTCAAACAGTACCCTGGAGAATGATGCTAGTAAACTTGAAACCTTTGAGTTGTATTTTGACAAACTGCTGATAAAAATTATAGTGAGGGAAACTGATAGATACTTCCATTATATTATGGCAAACATGTTGGTTTCATCACAATCACACTTACACCAGTGTAAGACACAAATGTGGCTAAGATGTATCTCTATTTGCTACAATAATGCTTATGCTACATGTATATAAGCATATGTTGCATAAGAATAAGGGATTTGGACAGGCTGCAGGCCTGGTCCAGAAACTGGTTCCTGGAGTTCAACCCCACCAAGTGCAAAGTCATGAAGATTGAGGAAGGGCAAAGAAGACCACATACGAAGTACAGTCTAGGTGGCCAGAGACTACAAACCTCACTCAAGGAAAAGGATCTTGGTGTGAGTATAACACCAGGCACATCTCCTAAGGTGCACATTAACCAAATAACTGTTGCAGCATATGGGCTGCAAACCTAAGAATAGCATTCCAACATCTCAATAAGGAATCGTTCAGGACCCTGTACACTGTGTATGTCAGGCGTGTATTGGAGTGTGCAGCACCAGTTTGGAACCCACACCTAGCCAAACACATTCAGAAATTAGAGAAAGTGCAAAGGTTTGCAACAAGACTAGTCCTGGAGCTAAGGAGCATGTCCTATGAGGAGAGGTTAAGGGAAATCGACCTGATGACACTGGAGGATAGGAGAGATAGGGGATGATATGATAACCACATATAAAATACTTAGAGGAATTGGCAAGGTGGACAGAGACAGGATGTTCCAGAGATGGGACACAGCAACAAGGGGTCACAGTTGGAAGTTGAAGACTTAGATGAATCACAGGGATGTTTACAAAGTATTTTTTCAGTCACAGAGTTGTCAGAAAATGGAATAGTCTGGGAAGTGATGTAGTGGAAGCAGGATCCATACATAGCTTTAAGAAGAGGTATGATAAAGCTCATGGATCAGGAATAGTGACCTAGTAGCAACCAGTGAAGAGGGGGCCACAGGAACTGTGACTCAACCCCTGCAACCACAACAAGGTGACTGCAGTTTTCAGTCATATTGGTTGACTGCCTAATTTGGCACCCTGGAGTCTACCCAGAGGGTATTCCGGGGATCAGCACCCCCACCACCTGGTCCACAACCAGGCCTCCCGGTGGACCAAGGCCTGATCAACCAGGCTGTTACTGCTGGCCACACGCAGTCCAATGTATGAACCACAACCTGGGTGATCTGGCATCCACTTCAAGTATCTGTCCAGCTTCCTCTTGAAGGCAGCCATTGGTAATTCCCCTTATGCTTGGTGGGAGGCTGTTGAACCATCTTGGGCCCCGGATACTTATTGTGTTTTCTCTTAGTGTACCATTGGCGCCCCTACTTTTCATTGAGGGTATTTTGCATTGCCTGCCCAGTCTTTTACTTTCGCAGGGAGTGATTTCTGTGTGCAGATTTGGGACCATTCCTTCCAGGATTTTCAAAATGTAGATTATGATATCTCTCTCACCTGCATTCCAGCGAGTACAGGTCAAGCGCTTCCAAGCGTTTCTAGTAGTTGAGGTGTTTGATGGAACTTATATGAGCAGTAAAGGTTCTCTGTACTCTCTCCAGGTCTGCAAATTCACCTGCTTTGAATGGAGATGTTAATGTACAGCAATATTCCAGCCTAGAGAGAACAAGTGACTTGAAAAGGATCATCATTGGCTTGGCATCTCTTGTTTTGAATGTTCTCATTATCCATCCTTTCATTTTCTTTGCAGTTGTGATCGTGGCACTGTTGTGATCCTTGAAAGTGAGATCCTCAGACATTACCACTCCCAGGTCCCTCACATTATTTTTCTGCTCTAGTGTATGATCAGAGTTTGTAGTAGTATACTCTGTTCTAGTTATTATCTCCTCCAGTTTTCCATAACGGAGTAGTTAAAATTTGTCCTCATTGAACATCATATTGTTTTCCGTTGCCCATTGGAAAACTTGGTTTATATCTTCTTAGAGGTTAACCGTGTCCTCAATAGATGACAGTCTCATGCAGATCCTAGTATCATCTGCAAATGATGACACAGTGCTGTGGATTACATCTATGTCTGATATGAGGATGAGGAATAGGATGGGGGGCAAGTACTGTGCCTTGTGGAACAGAGCTTTTTACTATGGCAGCTTCTGATTTAACTCTGTTGACCACTGCTCTTTGTGTTCGATTGGTTAGAAAGTTGAAGATCCATCTCCCCACTTTGCCAGTTATTCCTTTAGCACGTATTTTGTGCTCTGTTACGCCATGGTCACACTTTTCAAAGGTTATTGCAAAGTTTGTGTATATTACATCTGTATTCTGTTTTTCTTCCAGTGCATCCAAGACCATATCATAGTGATCCAGTAGTTGCGAGAGGCAGGAGTGACCTCCTCTGAACCCACGTTGCCCTGGATTGTGCAGTTTTTGGGAATCAAAGTGGTTTGCAATCATGCTTCTTAGCACTCTTTCAAAGATTTTTATGTGGGATATTAGAGCTATTGGTCTATAGTTCTTAGCTAATGCTTTGCTGCCACCTTTATGGAGTGGGGCTATATCCATTGTTTTAAGTGACTGGAATTTCACCCATGTCTAAGCTCCTTCTCCATAGTATACTTAGGGAACGTGAAAGGGGTTTCTTGCAGTTCTTAATGAACACAGAATCCCATGAGTCTGGGCCCCAGGACTGAGTGCATGGGCATGTTGTCAATAGCTTTTTCAAAGTCTCTCGGAGTTAGGATAATGTCGGAAATCTGGCATACATTGGTGTAGTTTTGAGGCTTATTCATGAAGAAATCATTTGGATTGTCAATCTTCAGACTGAGTAGTGGCTCACTAAACACAGAGTCATACTGGGATTTCAGTATCTCACTCATTTCCTTGTTGTCGTCTTTGTAAGTCCCATCTTGTCTGAGCAAGGGCCCATTACTAGATGTGGTATTTGCCTTGTTTTTAGCAAATGAAAAGAAATATTTAAAATTTCTTTCAATTTCACTAATCACTTCAAGCTGCTCCTGTCTCTCCTGGTTCCTGTGAGAATTCTTCAACTTAAGTTCGATACTTTCCACTTCCCTGGTCAGCGCTTCCTTCCATGTATCAGATAATCTAGCATTCTTGAGGAGCTCAGTGATCCTTCGTCATCTTCTGTAGACGGAGCGTCTTTCTCTAGTTTACTCCTGCTCTTCTTTCTTAGGGGAATTTGCCTTGAACATACTTCAGCTTCAGGAAGTTGATCCTTTCAAGGCACTGGTTTGGATCCATGTTATTTAAGACATCTTCCCAACATGATTCATTTAAGACATGGTTTACCTGGTCCCAGTTGATGTTCTTGTTGTTGAAGTTGTATTTGGTGAAGACACCTTCCCAGATACATGCAGTTTGCTGATCAGGTCCCCTGTGCATGTAAGGCTGAACTTCGATTAGATTGTGATCAGGATTAGTTGTTTTTGATATTGTTATGTCTCTTACCAGGTCCTCATTATATTTGTGAAGATAAAGTAAAGTGTGTTTTCTAGTCTTGTTGGCTCCACTATCTGCTGACTTACAGTGTGTTTATCACAGATTTAGTACCTCATGTGTGTGTGACCTTTCATCTGTGCTACCTCCAGGGTGACTATATAGTTTCGAGTCATTTGTTGTGGTATGGGTTGTGGTATGGGCATTTTGCATTTTTTGGTTTGCTCCTCCTATCTCTTTCTCCCATGTTTTATATATTTTTGCTAGACTGTCCAAGAATTCATCTTTATTTTCTTGGTTATTTTTATCATTTATTACCCTTAGTGCCTTTCTGATACCTGCCCGAAGCTCTATATCTTTATTGCCTTCAGTGATCTCATCCTGGTCAGCAAATTTATCATGTTGTTACGAATGCTACACTTCTCAGACAAGACAAATTCCAACAGGAATTGTAAGTTATATAGGATCAGGGATTTTTTTTTATGTATCTGAAACAGAAGTTCGGTGTAATTTTATTCCCTTCAAGAACCCAAGTTTCTAAAAGGTAGTGCCTTTGAATTGCCCTTCCCCATTGCTCACATAATAAATTTATCCATCACCACTAATACTGTACTAGAGGGGTTCAAGGAGGTCAGAGTTACTCCTGTCTTCAAGAAAAATAGTAGGTCTGATGTCAGCAACTATAGGCCTATTAGTATACTCAGTGTAATATCCAAAATTCTATAGAGGGTGGTGTACTGTCAAGTAGTTAAGTATCTTAATGACAACAATATTCTTCATAGTTGCCAGTCAGGCTTTAGATCTTAATCAACCAACACCTCCCTAATTAATCTGATAGTTTACGTGAGAACTGAAATGTCGATAGGGAACCTCATAGGAATGGTAGCCTTAGACTTCCAAAAGGCCTTCTATACTCTCAACCATAATATATTACGTAAGAAACTTCAAGCTATCAGCATAGGTTCCATAGACTGGTTTAAGTCCTATCTTAGCAACAGGAAACAAATTGTCAAAATTGACAAAACAGAATAAGAACCCCTGCAGATAGCATGTGGAGTTCCCCAAGGCAGTATTGTGGGTCCCTTATTATTTCTATGTTATGTAAACGACATGCCCATCAGTGTCAAGTGCAAACTCCTACTGTATGTGGATGATAGTGCTCTGTTAGTGTCAGGTAAAGCCTCACAAGGTATAGTTAATATAATAACACTGGAACTGAAGTCCTTCAGCAAATGGTTAGTAGACAACAAACTATGTTACACCTCGGAAAAATGGAAGCCATACTCTTTGGCATGAAACATAAACTGAGAAGGGTAAATAATTTTAATGTTAGGTGTAATGGGGAACCCATCACTTCATTTTCCGCAGTAAAATATCTGGGAATCCCCTTTGACCCATGCATGTCAGGAGAATTGATAGAGAACAGTGCAGTAAAGAAAGCGAATGCCAGACTGAAGTTCCTCGGTGGCCTGGTGGCCTGGTGGCTAAAGCTCCAGCTTCACACACGGAGGGCCCGGGTTCGATTCCCGGCGGGTGGAAATATTTCGACACGTTTCCTTACACCTGTTGTCCTGTTCACCTAGCAGCAAATAGGTACCTGGGTGTTAGTCGACTGGTGTGGGTCGCATCCTGGGGGACAAGATTGAGGACCCCAATGGAAATAAGTTAGACAGTCCTCGATGACTCGCTGACTTTCTTGGGTTATCCTGGGTGGCTAACCCTCCGGGGTTAAAAATCCAAACGAAATCTTATCTTATCTTACAAGCATGGTGTCTACCTACTGAGACTTGCAGGATCCTATTTCTAGCCCTTATACAATGTTATATGGACTATGCTTGCTCTTCTTGGTACTCTGCCTTGACAAAAAAACTGAAAGATAGACTGCAAATCACCCAGAGCAAAATGGTAAGATTCATCCTGGATCTAGGTCCAAGAGAACATGTAGACCACAATGAATTACAGCAATTGGATATACAGTACTGAATGTTGAAGGCAGAGTAAAACAACTGAAGTTAAATCAAGTTTATAAAATTGCTCACAGTGTCCAGAATATCTTGCTGCCAATTTTGTCAAGGTTGGGAACCAAAGCAGTCATAGTACTAGAGGGAGGGAGCACAACTTTGTAGTACCCACAGTCAGTGGCCAGGCTTCAAACGCCTTTTATTGTACAGCAAAAAAGGAATGGAACAGACTGCCTGCACATGTCAAAGCCAGTCATAGCATGATCCAGTTCAAGAAGAGAGCCAAAAGATACCTAGTGAATGTAGCGACAGAAAGAGAGGAAAATTATTTTTTATTTTTTTAGCTAACACACATGTAAATGTAAGTAACTCATTATATCTTATTCTTAGCATACATTCTTTATAGTATAATAATAAAATATTATCTCCTTTATAGCATAATAAGGTATTAAAAGGACCCCAATGGAAATAAGTCACTTTGTCTGACTTTTTTGGTTCATCCTAGGCTCTCTCCACACATGCTGTTATGTATGATAATCTATGTAATTGTATCAGTGTATTCCTGAATAAACATACTTAAGCTTGCATGAATGAGCATTTTAGATAGAAGCAAGTGGAGATGAATAGTTTTAATGACTTGATGTGCTCTTGGGGCATGAGCAAAGTAACATTTATGAAGGGATTCAGGGAAACTGGTTAGGCAGACTTGTGTCCTGGAGGCAGGACGTACAGTGCCTGCTCTCTGAAGGAGAGGTGTTGAAATGTCAGTTTTTTTTTAACTGTAGTGTAGGCATACCTCTGGCAAGACAGTGATGGAGTGAATGATAATGAAAGTGTTTATTTTTTGGGGGTCACCCTGCCTTGTTGGGAAATGGCCAATGTGTTAATAATAAAAAAAAAAAAGAATTTTTTCCTTCAAAGAACACTTATGATTATTCATCCCTTGACTCTTTCGGTCGTATATATACGTTTTACGAGGCACCATTTTTGACGTATGTATGCTCATAAATTCTAGTGGCTTCAAATCAAGCAGGAGAAAGCTGGTAGGCCCACATGTGAGAGAATGGGTCTGTGTGGTCAGTGTGCACCATATAAAAAAATCCTGCAGCACGCAGTGCATAATGAGAAAAAAAAACTCCGACCGTTTTTTTAATTAAAATGCCAAATTTGTGGTCTATTTTCGTATAGTGTTTATGGTTGTATTCTCGTTTTCTTGGTCTCATTTGACAGAATGGAAAACACATTATAGAAATAGAGGTGATTTTGATTGGTTTTACTATGAAAAGAACCTTGAAATGGAGCTCAAAGTAGGGGAAATGTTTGATTTTTGCCAATGTTCAAAAGTAAACAAATGATGTCATTTTTCAATAAATGTCCAAGTAGCCATTCTAATATGCAGTCATGAATGGGTTGACATTGTTTATACAATTATTACAATATTGCAGTAGTTTGCATAACAGTAAATCTTCTATTTTTTGTTTGAATAAAAATTCAAAATAGAAAGCAAGAGTAACATCAGAGGGGCCTGGAGACATGACTGATGAAAAAAGAAAATGTTATTTTAGAGCCAGGAATGTCTGCATTGTTCATTCTGGACCCTATTTTGAAATTGTCATATTTTTTAATTTATGTGAAATTGGCCAAATTGCAAATTTCTGACCACTTTATTGGGTAGTTGAAATCGGTAAATGGGCAGTTTCTTGTACACAATCAATAGAAAAAATGGAGTTCTAAAGAAATAGCTATGAGTTTGGTCGACTGGAACAATGGAATTAGCCGAAAATAGGGCTCAAATTGGGCGAAATTGCCGATTTGTAAATGTCACCGAGGTCACTAACTTTGCGAGAGCGTAATTCCGTCAGTTTTCCATCAAATTTCGTTCTTTTGGTGTCATTACAATTGGGAAAAGATTCTCTATCATTTCATAAGAATTTTTTTTTTTTTTTGGAAATTTTGTGACACCTCAGGATTTGGGGTTGCGACAGTCAAAGGGTTAATATACTAGGAGATTACGCGTATATATCACGTACATTGACACTTAGCTCAATCATTATAAAAGTGGCATAAGCAAAGGAAGCATCAGGGTGAACACTGGTACTCAAAGATGCTGTGTTTAATTCTCTGGCCTTGGAGTCTTTATTCATGTAGAAATGAGAACATATTGACAAATAACTTTCAAATTCAAATTCAAATTCTAAGTTTATTCTCTATAAGGATTACAATGCTGAGTTTACAGAATTTGGTTATTGTGTGGTATACATGTAGTAAAATAATAATTAAAGAGTGTACCACTATAACACCTAGCATGGCTAGGCATTTCGGGCAGACTTAAATTAAATCTTAAGTTTAAAATATTACAAAATTATGAGGTAAGTTGGTATTATGGCTAAGTGACTAAATACTAGTTTGTGAGTTTAGCAATGTGAATGCTTTTGTTTTGGCACTATACATAGTTTCAGTATTGGAGTATCACAGGCCAACTTATGACTAGTTAAGATTCATTATTTTGAGATTGAGATTGATATTTCTGTTTATGGTCAAATGGGTGAGTGAGTGTAAGTGTTAACCACCAGGTGGTATTTGTATAATTAGTTGACAGGGTGTATCAGGGAGATAAGATGTTTTCTGATGGTAGTTTTGAAGGTGATGAATGTGTCTGCAGTTTTAGAATTTTCAGGTAGGGTGTTCCAGATTTTAGGGCCTCCGACATACATTGAATTTTTGTAAAGGTTTAGTCGGACACGGGGAATGTCATAGAGATGTTTGTGTCTGGTGTTGTGCCTGTGGGTTCTGTCACAACTATCAAGAAAGCATTTTAGGTCAAGGTTAATATTGGAATTTAAGGTCCTGTAGATGTAGATTGCACAGTAGTAAGTGTGGATGCACTGAATAGGGAGTAAGTTTAGATCTGTGAAGAGTGGGGGGGTGTGTTGCCAGGGATGGGATTTAGTGATTATTCTTACTGCGGCTTTTTGTTGGGTTATTATTGGGTTTAGGTGTGTTGCTGCAGTTGAACCCCAAGCACAGATAGCATAGGTGAGGTATGGATATATAAGTGAATGGTATAGTGTGAGAAGGGCAGTTTGCGGCACATAGTATCATAGCTTGGAGAGGATCCCAACCGTTTTGGATACTTTTTTGGTTATGTGTTGGATATGGGTGCTGAAGTTCAGGTTGTTGTCGAGGTATAGGCCTAGGAATTTGCCCTCATTATGCCTGGCAATTAGAGTGTTGTCGATCTTAATGTTAATTTGCGCATCTCCTGCTCTGCTACCAAGCATAATGTAGTAGGTTTTGTCAGCGTTAAGCGTAAGTTTATTGGCTGTCATCCAAGTCGATATTTTGATCAGCTCCTCATTAACAATGGTGTTGAGGGTGGCAAGATTAGGGTGAGAGATGACATAAGTCGTGTCGTCAGCAAAGAGAATGGGGTTCAGGTGTTGAGATACGTTTGGAAGATCATTGATGTTTATGAGGAAGAACAGGGGACCAAGGACACTTCCCTGCGGAACTCCAGTATCAAGTGGCCGTGTTGTTGATGCTGTGTCTATAATGGTGACATACTGATACCTATTAGTAAGGTAAGATTTGAAATAAGCAAGCGCATGGCCTCTTATACCATAATGGTCAAGTTTGTGGAGTAGGATGCCGTGGTCTACTGTGTCAAAAGCTTTTCTTAGGTCAATAAAAATTCCTACTGGATATTCCTTATTTTCCAATGCTGTGTAAAGCAGATCTAGCATTTTTATGATTGCATCGTTAGTGCTTTTATTTTTCCTGAATCCAAATTGGCAGGGGTTGAGTATTTTTTGTGCCGTTATAAATGAATATAGTCTCCTGTGCACGAGTTTCTCAAAGATTTTGGATAGCAATGGTAAGCTTGATATTGGCCTATACATATAGTACAGTGGACCCCCGCATACCGATGGCACCACATAGCGATTAATCCGCATACCGCTTGCTTTAATCGCAAAAATTTTGCCGCGCATACCGCTTAAAAACCCGCTCACCGATTTTCGTCCGAGACGCGTCCAATGTGCACCCTCAGCCAGCCTCACATGTGCCGCCCGTGCCATTGTTTACCAGCCAGCCTCCGCGGTAACATCCAAGCATACAATCGGAATATTTCGTATTATTACAGTGTTTTCGGTGCTGTTTCTGGAAAATAAGTGACCATGGGCCCCAAGAAAGCTTCTAGTGCCAACCGTACACCAATAAGGGTGAGAATTCCAATAGAAATGAAGAAAGAGATCATTGATAAGTATGAAAGTGGAGTGCGTATCGCCGACCTGGTCAGGTTGTACAAGAAACCCCAATCAACCATCGCTACTATTGTGGGCACCAGAAAGGCAATCAAGGAAGCTGTTCTTGCCAAAGGTTTATCTGTGTTTTCGAAACTAAGATCGCAAGTGATGGAAGATGTTGAGAGACTCTTATTGGTGTGGATAAATGAAAAACAGCTAGCAGGAGATAGCATCTCTCAAGCGATCATATGTGAAAAGGCTAGGAAGTTGCATCAGGATTTAATTAAAAAAATGCCTGCAACTAGTGCTGATGTGAGTGAATTTAAGGCCAGCAAAGGTTGGTTTGAGAGATTTAAGAAGCGTAGTGGCATACATAGTGTGATAAGGCATGGTGAGGCTGCCAGTTCGGACCACAAAGCGGCTGAAAAATATGTGCATGAATTCAAGGAGTACATAGACAGTGAAGGACTGAAACCTGAACAAGTGTTTAATTGTGATGAAACAGGCCTGTTTTGGAAGAAAATGCCAAGCAGGACCTACATTACTCAGGAGGAAAAGGCACTCCCAGGACATAAGCCTATGAAAGACAGGCTTACTTTGTTGATGTGTTCCAATGCTACTGGTGATTGCAAAGTTAAGCCTTTATTAGTGTATCACTCTGAAACTCCCAGAGCGTTCAGGCAAAAGAATGTCCTCAAGGATAATTTGTGTGTGCTGTGGAGGGCAAACAGTAAGGCATGGGTCACTAGGGACTTTTTCTATAACTGGTTACACCATGCATTTGCCCCCAATGTGAAAGATTACCTAACTGAAAAGAAATTAGAACTTAAGTGCCTCCTGGTGTTAGACAATGCCCCTGGTCATCCTACAGACGTGGCAGAGCGACTTTATGGGGACATGAGCTTCATTAAGGTGAAGTTTTTGCCTCCTAATACCACTCCTCTCCTGCAGCCCATGGACCAGCAGGTTATTGCAAACTTCAAAAAACTGTACACAAAAGCTCTGTTTGAAAGGTGCTTTGTAGTGACCTCAGAAACTCAACTGACTCTAAGAGAGTTTTGGAGAGAGCACTTTAATATCCTCAATTGTGTAAACCTTATAGGTAAGGCTTGGGAGGGAGTGACTAAGAAGACCTTGAACTCTGCTTGGAAGAAACTGTGGCCAGAATGTGTAGACAAAAGGGATTTTGAAGGGTTTGAGGCTAACCCTGAGAGGATTATGCCAGTTGAGGAATCCATTGTGGCATTGGGAAAGTCCTTGGGGTTGGAGGTTAGTGGGGAGGATGTGGAAGAGTTGGTGGAGGAGGACAATGAAGAACTAACCACTGATGAGCTGATAGATCAACTTCAAGAGCAAGAGGCCAGACCTGAGGAAACTGGTTCAGAGGAGGGGAGAGAGAAATTGAAGAAGTTGCCTACTACAAAGATTAAGGAAATGTGTGCAAAGTGGCTTGAAGTGCAAACCTTTTTTGATGAAAATCACCCTCACACAGCTATTGCAAGCCATGTTGGCAACCTGTACACTGACAATGTTGTGAAACACTTTAGGGAAGTCATAAAGGAACGAGAGGTACAGGCCACTATGGACAGATATGTTGTGCGAAAGAAGTCCAGTGACTCTGAAGCTGGTCCTAGTGGCATTAAAAGAAGAAGGGAAGTAACCCCAGAAAAGGACTCGACACCTCAAGTCTTAATGAAAGGGGATTCCCCTTCTAAACACTAACACTCTCTCTCCCCTCCTCCCATCCCATCAATCATCACCAGATCTTCAATAAAAGTAAGTGTCATGTAAGTGTGCATGCCTTTTTCAGTTTGTGTGTATTAAAATTAACATTTCATGTGGTAAAAAATTTTTTTTTTCATACTTTTGGGTGTCTTGCACGGATTAATTTTATTTCCATTATTTCTTATGGGGAAAATTCATTCACATACCGATTATTTCGCATAACAATTACCCCTCTTGCACGGATTAAAATCGGTATGCGGGGGTCCACTGTAGTTGTTTAAATCTGTAGGGTCACCACCTTTATGTATTGGTGTAACCCTTGCCGTCTTGAGTAGTTTCGGGAAGGTGCTAGTTTCTAGTGACTTGTTAAAAAGTAATGAGATAGTATGCGAGAGGACATGGGCCGCTCTCTTGTACAATAATGGTGGGACATGAGACAGATTCCCTGAGTTATTTTTAAGTGACTTTATAATCTCGGTGACTTTCGTGGGCTCAGTTGGAGCAAGATAGAAGGAATTTGGGAAATTCCCATCTAGGTAGTCCCTGGCATGGGTATTGGTACATGGGATTTTATTGGCGAGATTAGAACCTATGGTTGAGAAGAAGTCGTTTATCTTGTTAGCTGTGTCAGTGGGTTGCAGTGGTGTTTCATTAGGTTTAGTTAGGACAATATTCTTGTTTTTTTTCAGTTTGTGGGTCCCTAGAATCTGAGAGAGTGTTTGCCAGGTCTTTTTTATATCTCCTCTTGTGTCAGTGAATCTACTGGAGTAGTATAGTTGTTTGGCTTTCTTTATTACTTTGGTGAGGACTGATGAATAGTGTTTAACCCTTTCAGGGTCCAAGGCCCAAATCTGGAGTCACGCACCAGTGTCCAAGAATTTAAAAAAAAAAAAATTGTTATTTTTTCTTATGAAATCGTAGAGAATCTTTTTGTGAAGGTAATAAAACAAAAAGTACGAAATTTGGTGGAAAATTGACGAAATTATGCTCTCGCGAATTTTGATGTGTCAGCGATATTTACAAATCGGTTATTTTGCCGACTTTGACTCCCATTTTAGGCCAATTACATTATTCCAATCAACCAAATTCTTAGCTATTTCACTAGTATTACTTATATTCTATCGATTGAGCACAAGAAATCGCCAAGTCAACTGTTTCAACTACAAAATAAAGTGATCGGAAATTGTTAATCTGGCCAATTTAACACAAAGTTCAAAATATTCCAATTTCAAAATAGGGTCCAGAATGAACAATGTAGGCATTCCTGGCACTAAACTAACATTTCCTCTGTTCATTAGTTATGTTTTGAGGCTTTACAAATAAATTCCATTTTGATTTTTTATTCACATAATGAATTTTTATTCACACCAAAAAATAGAAGATTTACTGTAATGCAATACTGTAATAATTGTATAAATATCATCATCATATTTGTGAATGTATATTAGACCCACCAGCTGACGTGTATTAGACGTATGAGGTCGTTTGTTTACTCTTGAATATCGGCAAAAATTTAACATTTCTGCTACTTTGAGCTCAGTTTCAAGCCATTTCCAGTGCTAAAACCAATCAAAATAATCTCTATTTCTGTAATATGTCTTCCATTCTATCAAATGAGACCAAGAAATCGCAAATACAACTATAAAAAACATACGAAAAAACACTGCAAAGTTGCTGTTTTAATCGAAAAATCATGATTTCATTTTTTTTCTCTCATTATACACAGTGTGCTGCAGGATCTGTTTTATGTGGTGCACACATACCACATAGATGTATTCTCTCATATCTAGGCCCAAATGTACCACTCACAGTTTATCAGAGTGAGCTGAGCTCATGGCGTAGATCTACGGTTTCGACCCTGAATGTAAAGCCGTAGATCTACGGGACGGACCCTGAAAGGGTTAAGAATATCTTTGTGTATTAAGCCCTGTCTATATTGCTTTTCATATTGGTGTTTCTTATCAATGGATTTCAGAATGGTGCTGGTTAGCCATGGGCAACCAAGCCGTTTGTTTGTGATGTTTCGTTTTTATAGGACAATGTTTGTTGTATAGTCTAAGTAATTTGTTAAGAAAAATGTCTCTCCAGTCATCAATACCATTGGCCTTGGAAAATTCTGTAGGCCAGTCAACAGTCTCTAGGTCAGCTGTGAACTTCCTTATTGAGGCCTCATCATGGAGTCTAAATGAAACTTTGTTGTATTCAAGTGGTGGTTTACTAATGTTTGTCAAGAGGAAGGTAGGGTAGTGGTCTGTAGTGCTATCTGTGATTATCCCTGATTTAAGGGGGGCTAGTATATTGGTCCATATGTGGTCTATTATGGTTGCACTTGTCTCAGTGAGCCTGGTTGGTTTAGTTATTGTTGGTATGAGAAGTGTTTTGTTCATATTGTTGATGAAATCAGTTACAGGCTGATCATCTAGTAGGCCAAGGTTGAAGTTGAAGTCTCCAGATAAGAGGTGGTGCTTATTCATTTGTCTGTTTGTTATTATTGCCTTTAATTTCTCACTGAAATTTGGGATGTTTGTGTGGGGTATCCGGTAAATGGCACTGATTGTTATAGGCGTCTTAAGGTTTTTTACAGTAAAATTAGCAAAAATGTATTCTCCATATTCATCACTAAAGCAAGTGGTGCTAATACAAGATAACTGGTTAGAGTAATAGATTGCAATACCACCCCCAACTTGGCATTGTTTAGGATAGTGCTGGCTTGTGATGCTGTGTAGTAAAGGCAGTTACTTTCCAATAGGTTTTGATTGTGTGTCAGATTACAGAGGTTTAGATCAGGGTCAATGTGATCAATCATCTTCTAGGTTTAAATTATGGTTATTTATATCCTGAGTTGTGTATTGAGTTTTAGTACTGATATCTGTAGTGGTGGGACGTTTGGACAAGTGTATAGCTATAGCATTTTGGTCATGTAGAGTATACTCACTAATACACATAATGGAGTTGGTATAGTCTATGTATTGAGCTAGAATGAGTTAGAGTACAACTACGTTTAATCTAATAATATAAAAATACAAATTAAAAATAGCATCAGGCTCTCACTAGTAATTACACTATGGTCTAATATAATGAATTTGGTACTGACTATGTATTGAGCTAGAATGAGCTATAATACAACTGAGTTTAATCTAATGATATAAAAAAGGCACTAGACTCTCAATTGTAATTGCACTAATGGTTGAATGGAGCATACAGTCAGAGTATTATAGGATGTCAGTCACACAGCATCATGACACAGTCACTCAGAATAATGCAAGGTGACAGTCATATAGCAATGCAAGGTGACAGTCATATAGCAATGCAAGGTGACAGTCATACAGCAATGCAAGGTGGCAGTCATACAGTAATGCAAGGTGACAGTCATACAGTAATGCAAGGTGACAGTCATACAGAGTATGGCAGGGCCCAAAGGTGATACAACTCATCCTTGAACCTGTGAAATTTACTTTCAACAACTTCATGGTCACCTAAAGCATAAAGTACAACAACTGACACTCTAATGAGTGAACTAGCCACTACAGATAGTATGCCTCTCCCCTGTAGACAGCTTGTAACAGTCACAGAAAGCACCAGCAGTTCAAGTAACTCTACTTGAATTAGCAACCATAAAAGGAAGAGTCCTGGAGCCTTGGGCTGTCTGAGCATCCCCTGACACCTTGGGCTGTCCTAGCATCCTTTGACACCTCGGGCTATCCGAGCACCCCCTGACACCTCGGGCTGTCCGAGTGTCCCCTGACACCTCGGGATGTCCAAGCATCCCCTGACACTTGAGCCATCCTCACACTTTCCTACAAGGAGCTGTAACATCAGGTTACAGATTGATAACAATGCATCACCAGTGCCTACTGCTTTGTAGTGCTACTGGCAAAGATACATGTCTTCACGTTCCTTAAGCTTGACCACCAACTGCATTGTTAGCAGAATCTCCAGGAGCTGTCAAGTAAGAAGAAATGAAAGCAGAACAGGGGCAGATATCCTGAGAGAAGATTACCATAGTCTCAGGTCTAGATAAGTGGATGGATTGCTGGTATGTTTGGAGACCAAGCTCCCACAGTGCTTGATATGAATGCTATACCAAATATAGTGACAGTAACAGTTGTAAAGACAACTGCTTAAGATCCTTAAAATTAAGATATACAATAGGGCCCCACTTATAAGGCAGGTTAGGTTCCAAGCTACTGCCAGAAAGCAGACTTTGCCGGAGAGCAGAACTCCATTTTTTCCATTTATAAATGCATATAAATGCCAGATAACAAGTTTACACTAACACATATTAAGTTAGCAATAGAACTAGTCATTAAAAAGTAAAATACACACAAAGTACACTCATTATTTACCTCAAAATATTTGTATTATTTGTAGTCTTAATGTAGGGCAAAGGGAGAGTAGTATTTACTGTAAGAAGTCAGGTGCGGTAGCCCTCCTGGCCACCCCACCCACACACATATTATACTACGATGCTTAAAGCTCCCTAGAGCGATAAAATGCACATACAGTACATTCGTTACTTACCTTAAAATATTTGTAGTCTTAATGGTCTTAATGTAGGGTGAGAGGTTAAAAGTATTTATTTGTAGAAAGTCGTGTGGGAGGTATGGCATCCTGCCTGGCCACTCCCACCTACTATGACATTAAGCTCCCTAGAGCGATAAACTGCATATATAGTACATTCATTAATTACCTTAAAATATTTGTAGTCTTAATGTAGGATGAGAAGTGAGTTTTATTTGTAGGAAGTCAGGTTGGGAAGTATGGGTAGCCAGGAAGGGCAGCCCTCAACACGTAATGTACACAAACCAGGAGAACACGTCTGGTTTTTGTCACTGTGCATTGTGTACAAATTGTCTCCATGTTGATACAGTAGAATAAATAAAGAGAAACAGTTCCATCCTCGCGTAACATTTTTGTAAAAAAACGTAGTTTTTTCATTGCGTGTAGGCATCCTGTAATGCGAGGAAGCCCATCGGCACACGACAGTAGCAGAACCTGCCTTGCTCTGTCAGAATGTTGTCTTGTGGCAATCCTCGGGCCGGATCTCATAAGAACATAAGAACATAAGAAAGGAGGAACACTGCAGCAGGCCTGTTGGCCCATACTAGGCAGGTCCTTTACAATTCATCCCACTAACAAACATTTGACCAACCCAATTTTCAATGCCACCCAAGAAACAAGCTCCAATGTGCAAGTCCCACTCCAGGAAGATTTGAATAGACTGATGCAGTGGTCGGAGAAGTGGCAGATGCAGTTTAATATAGACAAATGCAAAGTTCTAAATGTTGGACAGGACAATAACCATGCCACATATAAACTAAATAATGTAGATCTTAATATTACGGATTGCGAAAAAGATTTAGGAGTTCTGGTTAGCAGTATCTGAAACCAAGACAACAGTGCATAAGTGTTCGCAATAAAGCTAATAGAACCCTTGGCTTCATATCAAGAAGCATAAATAATAGGAGTCCTCAGGTTGTTCTTCAACTCTATACATCCTTGGTTAGGCCTCATTTAGATTATGCTGCACAGTTTTGGTCACCGTATTACAGAATGGATATAAATTCTCTGGAAAATGTACAAAGGAGGATGACAAAGATGATCCCATGTATCAGAAACCTTCCCTATGAGGATAGACTAAGGGCCCTGAAACTGCACTCTCTAGAAAGACGTAGAATTAGGTGGGATATGATTGAGGTGTATAAGTGGAAGACAGGAATAAATAAAGGGGATGTAAATAGTGTGCTGAAAATATCTACCCTAGACAGGACTCGCAGCAATGGTTTTAAGTTGGAAAAATTCAGATTCAGGAAGGATATAGGAAAGTACTGGTTTGGTAATAGAGTTGTGGATGAGTGGAACAAACTCCCAAGTACCGTTATAGAGGCCAGAACGTTGTGTACCTTTAAAAATAGGTTGGATAAATACATGAGTAGATGTGGGTGGGTGTGAGTTAGACCTGATAGCTTGTGCTAACAGGTCGGTTGCCGTGTTCCTCCCTTAAGTCAATGTGACCTGACCTGACTAGGTTGGGTGCATTGGCTTAAGCCGGTAGGAGACTTGGACCTGCCTCGCATGGGCCAGTAGGCCTTCTGCAGTGTTCCTTCGTTCTTATGTTCTTATGTTCTTTTTTTTTTTATATTTGAAAACGTGTAAAAAACTTTGATCTACTTGTTTTTTTTTTTTGTTATATTTGAAAATATGTAAAAAACCATAGATCTACTTTTGGAGCACTACGCATGTGAACGTAAATCTTTTTGGACAGTTTAAGGGTTAAAAGAAATGATGCCCTGAGTGAAGGCATATGAAAGGAATAATTTTCTAGCTATCTCCAGTAATATTAGTGTACACATTTTCTCTTATGTTTGACTACAAGTCGCCTGGCTACCACAAGTCCTACAAGTTGCCTGGCTACCACAAGTCCTACAAGTCACCTGGCTACCACAAGTCCTACAAGTCACCTGACTACCACAAGTCCTTCAAGTCACCTGGCTACCACACCTCATATTTATGTTAATTTATTATACTGTGGGGTGTATTTTGATGGATTAAGCAAAATGTCTATACAGTGGACCCCCGGTTAACGATATTTTTTCATTCCAGAAGTATGTTCAGGTGCCAGTACTGGCCGAATTTGTTCCCATAAGGAATACATTGTGAAGTAGATTAGTCCATTTCAGACCCCCAAACATACACGTACAAATGCACTTACACAAATACACTTACATAATTGGTCGCATTGGGAGGTGATCGTTAAGCGGGAGTCCACTGTATTAATGTTTTATATGATATTTAATGCTCCTCAGAGTGATTATTATTGTGTTATAATTATTATCATTATTAATATGTCGTCTTCAAGACTAATAAGATGTTCTCAGTGATTTTAATGTGTACCTGCATGCCAGCACAGTGTGTAAGCTTACTTAGGTACAGGTACACATAAGTATAATTATCAGTACATGTACAACAAATTTCCAAAAAAATCTCCAAGACCGTAGGCATACTATTGGAGATATGGTACTATGTTCCACGATCAGCTCTCCTCGCCCTATATCACTCACTCATTTACCCCTATCTCACCTATGGAATTTGTGCAATGGGCTCAACAATAAATCATCTCAGACCAGTAATTACCCGACAAAAGGCTGCAGTCAGAATGATGATAAATTCCCACTCCAGGCAACATACTCCACCAATATTCAAAACTCTAAACTTACTCACCATACAAAACATCCATACTTATTATTGTGCCTACTACATACATAGAACACAAAACTCGGATATAAACCCTCCCCTCAAACTTTTCTTTACCAACCTCAACAGAACACATGTCCATCACACAAGGCACAGATCACTCTTTGATGTTCCCCATGTCCATCTCACACTATGTAAAAACTCAATGCACATAAAAGGCAAAAAAATCTGGAATTCATTACCTGTGAATATAAAAGAAACACTGTTTATCAATTCAAGACTCTTCTTAAAAACCACTACTCACTCGCAACTAAATAAATACTGAAAACAGTAGGGGCCCCACTTATACGGCGGGTTAGGTTCCAGGCTATCGCCGGAAAGCAGACATCGCCGGAAAACAGAACGCCATTTTTTCCATTTATAAATGCCAGACAACAAGTTTACACTAAATTATATTAAGCTAATAATAGAACTAGGCATTAAAAACACAAAAAGTAAAATATATACTCAGTACATTCATTACTTAAAGTATTTGTAATCTTAATGTAGGTGAGAGGTGAGTAGTACTTATTTGTAGGAAGTCAGGTGTAGGTAGCCCTGGCTTCCGGTCTCATACTTAATATACGATCAGATCATATCAAATCAAATCAAAGTTTATTCTCTATAAGGATTACAATGCGGGGTTTACAGATTTTGGTTATTGTGTGGTTTACATGTAATAAAATACTAATTACAGAGGGGGCCACTAGAACACCTAGCATGGCTAGGCATTTTGGGCAAACTTAGATTAATTCTTAACCCTAAATTATTACAAATTGTGAAGTAAGTTGACTAAATACTAGTTTGTGAGTTTAGCAATGTGAATGCTTTTGTTTTGGCACATTACATAGTTTCTATATTGGAGTATCACAGGCAAACTTGTGACTAGTTAGGAATCATTATTTTAAGATTAAGATACGTATTGGTGAGAGTGAGTGAGTGTAAGTGTGAACCACCAGGTGGTTTTTATGTAGTTAGTTGACGGGGTGTATCAGGGAGATAAGATGTTTTCTAGCGGTAGTTTTGAAGGTGATGAATGTGTCTGCAGTTCTAGAGTTTTCAGGTAGGGTGTTCCAGATTTTAGGGCCTTTGACATACATTGAATTTTTGTAAAGGTTTAGTCGGACACGGGGAATGTCGTAGAGATGTTTGTGTCTGGTGTTATGCTTGTGGGTCCTGTCACAACTATCAAAAAAGCATTTTAGGTCAAGGTTATTATTGGATTTTAAGGTCCTGTATATGTAGATTGCACAGTAGTAAGTGTGGATGTTCTGAACAGGGAGTAAGTTTAGATCTGTGAAGAGTGGGGGGGGCGTGTTGCCAGGGATGGGATTTAGTGATTATTCTTACTTAAGCTTTTTGTTGAGTTATTATTGGCTTTAGGTGTATTGCTGCAGTTGATCCCCAAGCACAAATAGCATAGGTGAGGTATGGATAAATGAGTGAATGGCATAGTGTGAGAAGGGCATTTTGCGGCACGTAGTATCGTATCTTGGAGAGGATCCCATCTGTTTTGGATACTTTTTTTGATATGTGTTGGATATGGGTGCTGAAATTCAGGTTGTTGTCGAGGTATAGGCCTAGGAATTTGCCCTCATTATGTCTGGCAATTAGAGTGCTGTCGATCTTAATGTTTAGTTGCGCAGCACCTACTCTGCTACCAAACATAATATAGTAGGTTTTGTCAGTGTTAAGTGTAAGTTTATTGGCTGTCATCCAAGTCGATATTTTGAGCAGCTCCTCATTAACAATGGTGTTGAGGGTGCCAAGATTAGGGTGAGAGATGACATAAGTCGTGTCGTCAGCAGAGAGAATGGGTTTCAAGTGTTGGGATACGTTTGGAAGATCATTGATGTAAATGAGGAAGAGCAGGGCTCCATGACACTTCCCTGTGGAACTCCAGTATCAAGTGGCCGTGTTGGTGATGCTGTGTCTTTAATGGTGACATACTGATACCTATTAGTAAGTTAGGATTTGAAATATGCAAGCACATGGCCTCTTATACCATAATGGTCAAGTTTGTGGAGTAGGATGCCGTGGTCTACTGTGTCAAAAACTTTTCTTAGGTTAATAAAAATTCCTAGCAGATATTCCTTATTTTCCAATGCTGTGTAAAGCAGGTCTAGCATTTTTACAATTGCACCATTAGTGCTTTTATTTTTCCTGATTCCAAATTGGCAGGGGTTGAGTATGTTTTGTGCCGTTATAAATAAATAGTCTCCTGTGCACGAGTTTCTCGAAGATTTTGGATAGCAATGGTAAGTTTGATATTGGCCTATAGTTGTTAACATCTGTAGGGTCACCACCTTTATGTATTGGTGTAACCCTTGCTGTCTTGAGTAGTTTTGGGAAGGTGCTAGTTTCTAGTGACTTGTTAAAAAGTAATGAAATAGCATGCGAAAGGACATGGGCCGCTCGCTTGTACACTGTACAATAATGGTGGGACATGAGACAGGTTCCCTGAGTTATTTTTAAGTGACTTTATAATCTCAGTGACTTAGGTGGGCTCAGTTGGTACAAGATAGAAGGAATTTGGGAAATTCCCATCTAGGTATTCCCCGGCATGGACATTGGTACGTGGGATTTTACTGGCAAGATTAGATCCTGTGGTTGAGAAGAAGTCGTTTATCTTGTTAGCTGTTTCAGTGGGATGCAGTGGTGTTTCATTAGGTTTAGTTAGGACAATATTCTTGTTTTTTTCAGTTTGTGGGTGCCCAGAATCTGAGAGAGTGTTTTCCAGGTCTTTTATATCTCCTCTTGTGTCAGTGAATCTGCTGGAGTAGTACAGTTGTTTGGCTTTCTTTATTACTTTGGTGAGAACTGATGAATGGTGTTTAAGAATATCTTTGTGCGTTAAGACCTGTCTATATTGCTTTTCATATTGGTGCTTCTTATCAATGGGTTTCAGAATGCTGCTGGTTAGCCATGGGCAACTGAGCCGTTTATTCGTGATCTGTTTCGTTTTTATAGGACAAAGTTTGAAAAATGTCTGTCCAATCGTCAATACCATTGGCCTTGGAGAATTCTGTAGGCCAGTCAACAGTCTCTAGGTCTGCTGTGAACTTCCTTATTGAGGCCTCATCATGGAGTCTAAATGAAACTTTGTTGTATTCCAGTGGTGGTTTACTAATGTTTGTTAAGAGGAAGGTAGGGTAGTGGTCTGTAGTGCTGTCTGTGATTATCCCTGATTTAAGGGGGGCTAGTATATTGGTCCATATGTGGTCTGTTATGGTTGCACTTGTCTCAGTGAGCCTGGTTGGTTTAGTTATTGTTGGTATGAGAAGTGTGTTGTTCATATTGCTGATGAAATCAGTTACAGTCTGATCATCTGGTAGGCCAAGGTTGTTATTAGTGCCTTCAATTTCTCACTGAAATTTGGGATGTTTTTGTGGGGTATCCGGTAAATGGCACCGATTGTTATAGGCGTCTTAAGGTTTTTTACAGTAAAATTAGCAAAAATGTATTCCCCATATTCATCACTAAAGCAAGTGGTGCTAATACAAGATAGTTGGTTGGAGTAATAGATTGCAATACCACCCCCAACTTGGTATGGTCTGCAGTTGTGGATTGCTGTGTATCCTGGTAGTGGGTAGATATCTATTGTGTCCAGCTTAAGCCAGTTCTCAGTAAGAATAATGCAGGAGAAGGGTGTCTTTAGCGACTCAAGGAGTGCCAGGAGGTCATCATAGTGTTTGCTTAAGGACCTGATGTTGTAGTTAAGAACTGATAAACTTTTATCACTGTTTAGGATAGTGCTGGCTTGTGATGCTGTGTAATAAAGGCAGTTTCTTTCCAGTAGGTTTTGATTGGGTGTTAGATTATGGAGGTTTATATCAGGGTTGATGTGATCATTCATCTTCTAGGTTTAAATAGTGGTTATTTATATCCTGTATTGTGCGGTAAGTTCTAATACTGATATCTGTAGTAGTGGGAAGTTTGGACAAGTATATAGCTAAAGCACTTTGGTCATATAGAGTATAGTCTCTAATAAACTTAATGAAGTTGATATTGTCTATGTATTGTGCTAGAATGAGCTAAAGTACAACTAGGTATAAACTAAAAATATAAAAATACAAATTAAAAATAGCACCAGACTCTCACTTGTAATTGCACTAAGGTCTAATATAATGAATTTAGTGTTGTCTATGTATTGAGCTAGAATGAGCTAAAGGACAACTAGTGGTTAATTAACTCAAGACTAGAAGAGTGCAATAATAAGATGAAAAGTTTACAATAAAGTTGGGCACTAAAATATAAAATAAAAATGGGCAATAATAAAAAGTTTACAATAAGGATGGGCTATAATAGAGATTTTAAAATAAAATTGGGCGATATTTAAAACAAAGTGGGAGCTGTCACAGCTGCTCTTTGCTGATGACACTGTGCTCTTGGGAGATTCTGAAGAGAAGTTGCAGAGATTGGTGGATGAATTTGGTAGGGTGTGCAAAAGAAGAAAATTAAAGGTGAATACAGGAAAGAGTAAGGTTATGAGGATAACAAAAAGATTAGGTGATGAAAGATTGAATATCAGATTGGAGGGAGAGAGTATGGAGGAGGTGAATGTATTCAGATATTTGGGAGTGGACGTGTCAGCGGATGGGTCTATGAAAGATGAGGTGAATCATAGAATTGATGAGGGGAAAAGAGTGAGTGGTGCACTTAGGAGTCTGTGGAGACAAAGAACTTTGTCCTTGGAGGCAAAGAGGGGAATGTATGAGAGTATAGTTTTACCAACGCTCTTATATGGGTGTGAAGCATGGGTGATGAATGTTACAGCGAGGAGAAGGCTGGAGGCAGTGGAGATGTCATGTCTGAGGGCAATGTGTGGTGTGAATATAATGCAGAGAATTCGTAGTTTGGAAGTTAAGAGGAGGTGCGGGATTACCAAAACTGTTGTCCAGAGGGCTGAGGAAGGGTTGTTGAGGTGGTTTGGACATGTAGAGAGAATGGAGCGAAACAGAATAACTTCAAGAGTGTATCAGTCTGTAGTGGAAGGAAGGCGGGGTAGGGGTCGGCCTAGGAAAGGTTGGAGGGAGGGGGTAAAGGAGGTTTTGTGTGCGAGGGGCTTGGACTTCCAGCAGGCATGCGTGAGCATGTTTTATAGGAGTGAATGGAGACAAATGGTTTTTAATACTTGACGTGCTGTTGGAGTGTGAGCAAAGTAACATTTATGAAGGGGTTCAGGGAAACCGGCAGGCCGGACTTGAGTTCTGGAGATGGGAAGTACAGTGCCTGCACTCTGAAGGAGGGGTGTTAATGTTGCAGTTTAAAAACTGTAGTGTAAAGCACCCTTCTGGCAAGACAGTGATGGAGTGAATGATGGTGAAAGTTTTTCTTTTTCGGGCCACCCTGCCTTGGTGGGAATCGGCCAGTGTGATAATAATAATAAAAAAAAAAAAAATTTAAAACATCCCAGAGAGTTAAAATACACATACAGTACACTCACTATTTACCTTAAAATATGTGTAGTCTTAATGTAGGAAGAGAGGTGAGTAGTATTTATTTGTAGGAAGTCAGTATAGATAGCCGGTAGGTGTAGCCCGCCTAGGCTACACCTACTGGCTACCTACACTGTGGCCCAGAGCCATATTATTAGCATCGACATACCTTGTTCACTGAATTTATTTGTTTCTGACAACTACCTTTAAATGTCATCATAAACGAAGGGAGAAGTAATGAATAATTCATGCTCAAAATTGTAAACAAAAGCGGAGTGAGGGAGTGGCTGGACCAAACGCAGATTCATACACGTTTTCTCTGGTGCCTGACCAGAGATAACGTAATGTTATCCCTCCGCCCGGCTACCACACAGATCCACAAGTATTATTATCAGAGCACATATAAAATATGCAATAAATGCTAGACAACAAGTTTACACTAACTTATATTAAGTTAGCAATAGAAATTGGCATTAAAAACACAATAATAGGTAAGATACACACAGAGTACACTTATTACTTACCTTAAAATATTAATATTAATGTGTGAGAGGTAAGTGGCAGGGTATTTATTGAATAAAATCAGAATGGCACACCATCATCCTCTAACTTGGCCCTTAAACCTTTGAAGGTTTCGGACGTACTAGTACGTCTTACGCGCAGGGGTTTTTGACGTACTAGTACGCATAAATTCTAGCGCCGTCAAATCTCGTGGGAAAAGGCTGGTAGGCCTCCATATGAAAGAATGGGTCTGTTTGGTCAGTGTGCACAGTATAAAAAAAATCCTGCAGCACACAGTGCATAATGAGAAAAAAAAACTTTGACCGTTTTTTTGGAATAAAACAGCGACTTTGCACTGTATTTTCGTATGGTATTTATTGTTGTATTCTAGTTTTCTTGGTCTCATTTTATAGAATGGAAGACATATCACAGAAATAGAGGTGATTTTGACTGGTTTTACAATGAAAAGTACCTTGAAATTGAGCTCAAAGTAGCAGAAATGTTCGATTTTTACCAAAGTTCAAAAGTAAACAAATCATGCCAAGTGTCCAATACACGTCAACTGGTGAGTCTAATATTCTTTTTCAAGTGCGCCAATATGATTTATACCATTTTTTACACTAATGCAGTAGTCTGCATAACAGTAAGTCTTCTATTTTTTGTGAGAATAAAAATTCAAAGTGGAAAGCAAATGAATGTAAGAGAGGCCTTGAGACGTGACTAATGAACAGAGGAAATGTCATTTTAGTGCCGGGAATGTATTTCTTGTTTGTTCTGGACCCTATTCGGAAATTGGCATTTTTTGAAATTTGTGTGAAATTGGCAAAATTGCTAAATTCTGACCACTGTATTGGATAGTTGAAAATGGTAAATGGGTGGTTTTTGCACTTATTCAATAGTAAAAATGTAGTTCTAGCGAAATATTCATGTTTTTTGTCGACTAGTACAGTGGAATTGGCCGAAAATGGGGCTCAAAGTGGGCAAAATCGCCAATGCGTAAACATCGCCGAGACCGCTAACTTCGCGAGAGCATAATTCCATAAGTTTTCCATCAAATCTCATAATTTTGGTGTCATTATGATCGGGAAAAGATTCTCTATCTTTTCATAAGAAAAAATTATTATTTTTTTTTTTTTAAATTTGGCCGACCCTGAGAACGAGTTTCTGAGAGGGCCTGTCGACCCTCAAAGGGTTAAAGCAAGAGGCTTACGACTCCTCTTTTTATCACAGCTAAGCTTAGACACCATCGTCAGTGAGAGCCAACTAGTTAACGAAAGAGTAAACGACAGAGAGAGAACGAGATACAGAGTTCAGACAATGTAAGAACACAAACTGAACAGGTAGTGGGCGATCGCTTTGTCAGGTGAAATAAATGCGTATTAATATGTGTCTGCTTTTAGTTCATTCACGTACGTTTGTGAGAGTTAGTAAAACTTTTACCTCACAATATTTTTTTTATTATAATAATAATTACCTCACAATACAAATACTCTTACATTGTGTACAAGTTGTACAAGTTAGTACAGAATAAACAAACAGCAACACTCCCATTCTCATGCAACACCATTTTTAGAGTGAATGAAGATGATGATATTATTATCATCATAAAAAAGCACTAAACCCACAAGGGTCGTGAATTGCTATATATAGAGTGAAGGCATATGAAAGGAATATTTTTCTACAGTTATCCCCCAGTGTTTGACTAGAGAAAACGTAATTCTTCCGACACTACCTACACAACCGCTTTGTAAACAAATCTCATATTTACGTCAATTTTTATTCTGTGAGTGTATGCATCATGTTTATATGCTATGTAACGTGTTTCTTATATAACTTTGAGGAAAATATCATAGATGGATTAATGAAAATGTCTATATTAATGTAAAATAAGACATTTAATATGTCCAAGAGTGATGATTATTACGTACTATTGGTATCACGAGTAGAGAGAGACTTAGTGATTTTAATGTGTACCTGCACACCAGCACAGTGAGTAAGTATATTTAGGTACTGGTACACATAAGTATAATTGTCAGAGTACATATAAATATGCATTAACTGTAAAACACCTGAAATTTTGGAAAGTTTCCAGACATAATAGATGTGGTCACGGAGAATGTAAACAAACCAGATGGGGCGCACTGTACAGTGGACCCCCGCATAACGCTATTAATCTGTTCCTGAGAGCTCAATGTTATGCGAAATTATCGTTATGCGAATTAATTTTCCCCATAAGAAATAATGGAAATCAAATTAATCCGTGCAAGACACCCAAAAGTATGAAAAAAAAAAAAAATTTACCACATGAAATATTAATTTTAATACACACAAACTTAAGAAAACATGCATAGTTACATGACACTTACCTTTATTGAAGATGTGGTGATGATTGATGGGATGGGAGGAGGGGAGACTGGATGGTTTTAGTGTTTAGAAGGGGAATCCCCTTCCATTAGGACTTGAGGTGTCAAATCCTTTTCCGGGGTTGCTTCCCTTCTTCTTTTAATGCCACTAGGACCAGCTTCAGAGTCACTGGACTTCTGTCGCACAACATATCTGTCCATAGTGACCTGTACCTCTCGTTCCTTTATGACTTAACTAAAGTGTTTCACAACAGTGTCAGTGTAATAGTCACCAGCACGGCTTGCAATAGCTGTCTGAGGGTGATTTTCATCCATGAAGGTTTGCACTTCAAGCCACTTTGCACAGATTTCCTTAATCTTTGAAGTAGGCAACTTCTTCAATTTCTCTCTCCCCTCCTCCGAAGCAATTTCCTCAGGTGTGGCCTCTTGCTCTTGAAGTTGATCTAGCAGCTCATCAGTGGTTAGTTCTTCATTGTCCTCCTCCACCAACTCTTCCACATCCTCCCCACTAACCTCCAGCCCCAAGGACTTCCCCAATGCCACAATTGATTCCTCAACTGGCATACTTCTCTCAGGGTTAGCCTCAAATCCTTCAAAATCCCTTTGGTCTACACATTCTGGCCACAGTTTCTTCCAAGCAGAGTTCAAGGTCCTCTTAGTCACTCCTTCCCAAGCCTTACCTATAAGGTTTATACAATTGAGGATATTAAAGTGCTCTCTCCAAAACTCTCTTAGAATCAATTGAGTTTCTGAGGTCACTACAAAGCACCTTTCAAGCAGAGCTTTTGTGTACAGTTTTTGAAGTTTGCAATAACCTGCTGGTCCATGGGCTGCAGGAGAGGAGTGGTATTAGGAGGCAAAAACTTCACCTTAATGAAACTCATGTCCCCACAAAGGCGCTCTGCCAAGTCTGTAGGATGACCAGGGGCATTGTCTAACACCAAGAGGCACTTAAGGTCTAATTTCTTTTCAATTAGGTAATTTTTCACAGTGGGGGCAAATGCTTGGTGAAACCAGTCATAGAAAAAGTTCCTAGTGACCCATGCCTTATTGTTTGCCCTCCACAGCACACACAAATTAGCCTTGAGGATATTCATTTGCCTGAACGCTCTGGGAGTTTCAGAGTGATACACTAATAAAGGCTTCACTTTGCAATCACCACTAGCATTGGTACACATGAGAAGAGTAAGCCTGTCTTTCATAGGCTTATGTCCTGGGAGTGCCTTTTCCTCCTCAGTAATGTAGGTCCTGCTTAGCATTTTCTTCCAAAACAGGCCTGTTTCGTCACAATTAAACACTTGTTCAGGTTTTAGTCCTTCACTGTCTATGTACTCCTTGAATTCCTGCACATATTTTTCAGCTGCTTTTTGGTCCAAACTGGCAGCCTCACCATGCCTTATCACACTATGTGTGCCACTACGCCTCTTAAATCTCTCAAACCAACCTTTGCTGCCCTTAAATTCACTCGCATCACCACTAGTTGCAGGTATTTTTCTAATTAAATCCTCATGCAACTTCCTAGCCTTTTCACTTATGATCGCTTGAGAGATTTTATCGCCTGCTATCTGTTTTTCATTTATCCACACCAATAACAGCCTCTCAACATCTTCTATCACTTGCTATCTCTGTTTCAAAAGCACAATTAAACCTTTGGCAAGAACAGCTTCCTTGATTGCTGTTCTCTTGGACACAATAGTAACGATGGTTGATTGGGGTTTACTATACAACATGGCCAGCTCGGAGACATGCACTCCACTTTCATACTTAGCAATGATTTCTTTCTTCATCTCCATAGTAATTCTCACCCTTATTCCTGTAGGGTTGGCACTAGAAGCTTTCTTGGGGTCCATGGTCACTTATTTTTCAGGTGAAATCACTATAAAAAGGCTGTAATAATACGAAATGTTCCGATTGTATGCTTGAATGTTACCGCGGAGGCTGGCTTGTAAACAATGGCACTGGCAGAACAAGTGAGGCTGGCTCAGGTCGCATGGACGCGTCTCGGACGAATCGCGTTGAGCGAATTTTTTAGCACTATGCGAGGCAAAATTTTAGTTATAAAATGTATCGCTATGCGGATTTAACGCTATGCGATGCCAACGTTTTGCGGGGGTCCACTGTATTTTAAATACCGCTTGCCGTATAGCAAATTTTGGTCATAATTTGACATCGCCGTATTAGCGAAACACCGTAAGGCGAAACGCCGTTAAGCGGGGCCCTACTGTAACTGTATCTCATAAATGTATAACCTGTGGCCGTATCAAACTATGTTTTTTTTAATTACATTACCTAATAGAATACTCCATTCTCTTGAATACACAGTAACTCATCTAATGACCACATGACCTGTTTCTGCACTACAAATCATTGATTTGATTTGATTTGATTGGATTATATTATACATTGTTATGCTACAAATTTTTCACTATAAAGCTTCTTATTTGAAATACTCGTTTGTACTTCATGTTGTAATTTGTTTACTGTAATTTTTACCACTGAATATATCATTGCTTAGTTAATCTTAAGTTACTTTTAAGCCTGCCCATAATGCTCTGCATACAAGGGGCTTTTGGCATGTACACCCAATCACTATATTTCTTTGTACAACTATGTATCATGTCCAAATAAAAATAAATAAATAAATAATAATGTAGGTATGTAGTCTGCCTGGGCTACATACCTACACCTACCTACATAGCTACATGATATTTATTGTGGCCCAGAGCCATATTATTACCATCGACATACCATGTTCACTGAGTGTAATCGTTTCTGTCAGCTACCTTTTGATGCCATCATAAACAAAGGGAGAAGTAGTGAATAATTCATGCCGAGAATTGTAAACGAAAACATTATGTATTAAGGGGAGTGACGTAATGTTTTTCCTCTGCCCGGCTACCACACCTCCATAGTATATAAACATAAAACGTTAATATGCTATGTAATGTGTTTCTTATATAATTTTGAAGAAAATATAATAGATGAATTAATAAAAATGCTATATTAATGTAAAATAAGACATTTAATTTGCCCAAGAGTTATTATTAGTATTAAGTAATGTTTTCCCTCTGCCCGGCAACCACCCCTCCATAACATAAAAACATAAAATGTTTATATACTATGTAACGTGTTTCATATATAATTTTGAAGAAAATATCGTAGATAAATTAATAAAAATGTCTATATTACATAAAATAAGATATTTATTGTGCCAAAGAGTGATTATTATTACATAATAGAGATGTGTGCTCATTGAGAATGTAAACAAACTAGGTGGTGCTCGCCGCATTTGAAAGACCGCTTACCATATAGAAAGTTTTGGTCATAATTTGAAATTGCCACGTTAGTGGAACGCCGTAAAGTGGGGCCTTTCTGTTCTAGAAAGAGAGTCAAGATTAATTAAACAGAAATGGCATGTATCTAAACATAATGCATAATAATACTAATATGTAGAAATAAAGATCATTATAAGTACATGTACAAGGTATACAGGCCTAGCTGGCATCAGTGACATACTACTGTATAGAAAGCTCCTTGTTATGCAGAGCATTGCAGGCAAATTAAGTCAGTTTTGTCCCCAGGATTTGACCCACACCAATTGACTAACACCAATTGTAGAGAAATTTCTTGTTATCTGTTAACTACTATCCACAGCAACATATGGTGAAAGTGAAACAGTGGTTTGATGATGAAGGATGGCTTGGGAAGCAAGATTCAAAATTGCGCAAGTTGCTGCGAGAATCCTGCTGGGATCTGCTGCAAGTCCTTGGCTATAATTGTCAGTGCCCACTCCTCTTACTGACTCTTGAATTAATGTTCACCACAAAGGCTGGATTTAACAAGGTGAGCTGCTAAGTGTACAAACCCTAGAGCACTGTGAAATGGCCCATGAAGGTTTAGTGCATTTTGTTAACATGAAAAAAATCAATTGTAGAATCTCCTTTAGGAATATAACATCTGCCTTACAATGAAGTGGTGAGTGGCCCAATTACCTTCATTGTTTTCATAAAAATTCAGTTGGTTTTCTGTCTGTCTTTGTGTGTCTGCCTTTGTGTGTGTCTGCCTTTGTGTGTTAGTTACCATTTTGTCCTAGGTACATGTCGATTAAACACTAGGCCTGTGTATATGCTTTATGTGTGTGTACTCACCTAATTGTGTTTGCAGGGGTCGATCCAGCTCCTGTCTGTGTGTGTGTGTGTGTGTGTGTGTGTGTGTGTGGGTGTGTGTGGGTGTGTGTGGGTGTTAGTTACCATTTTGTCCTAGGCACATGTGTGTACTCACCTATTTGTACTCACCTATTTGTGGTTGCAGGGGTTGAGTCACAGCTCCTGGCCCCACCTCTTCGCTGATTGCTACTAGGTCCTCTCTCTCCCTGCCCCATGAGCTCTATCATACCTCGCCTTAAAACTATGTATGGTTCCTGCCTCCACCACATCACTTTCTAGGCTATTCCATGGCCTGACTGATGCTTCTATTCTCCTTGTATCCCATCTACCTTTTACTCTCAGTGTAGCTACAACTAGAAAGTGATCTGATATATCTGTGGCCCCTCTATAAACATGTACATCCTGAAGTCTACTCAACAGTCTTTTATCTACCAATACATAATCCAACAAACTACTGTCATTTCACCCTACATCATATCTTGTATACTTATTTATCCTCTTTTTCTTAAAATATGTATTACCTATAACTAAACCCCTTTCTATACAAAGTTCAATCAAAGGGCTCCCATTATCATTTACACCTGGCACCCCAAACTTACCTACCACACCCTCTAAAAGTTTCTCCTACTTTAGCATTCAGGTCCCCTACCACAATTACTCTCCCAAAATCTCTCTCTCTCCTCTGCATTCCTCTCTTCTCCAGGTGCATACACGCTTATTATGACCCACTTCTCGCATCCAACCTTTACTTTAATCCACATAATTCTTGAATTTACACATTCATATTCTCTTTTCTCCTTCCATAACTGATCATTTAACATTACTGCTACCCCTTCCTTTGCTCTAACTCTCTCAGATACTCCAGATTTAATCCCATTTATTTCCCCCCACTGAAACTCTCCTACCCCCTTCAGCTTTGTTTCGCTTAGGGCCAGGACATCCAACTTCTTTTCATTCATAACATCAGCAATCATCTGTTTCTTGTCATCCGCACTACATCCACGCACATTTAAGCATCCCAGTTTTATAAAGTTTTTCTTCTCTTTTTTAGTAAATGTCTACAGGAGAAGGGGTTACTAGCCCATTGCTCCCGGCATTTTAGTCGCCTCATACGACACGCATGGCTTACGGAGGAAAGATTCTTTTCCACTTCCCCATGGACAATAGAAGAAATAAAGAAGAACAAGAGCTATTTAGAAAAAGGAGAAAAACCTAGATCTTTCTTTCTTTCAACACACCGGCCGTATCCCACCGAGGCGGGGTGGCCCAAAAGGAAAAACAAAAGTTTCTCCTTTTACATTTAGTAATATATACAGCAGAAGGGGTTACTAGCCCCTTGCTCCCGGCATTTTAGTCGCCTCTTACAACACGCATGGCTTATGGAGGAAGAATTCTGTTCCACTTCCCCATGGAGATAAGAAGAAATAAACAAGAACAAGAACTAGAAACAAAATAGAAGAAAACCCAGAGGGGTGTGTATATATATGCTTGTACATGTATGTGTAGTGTTACCTAAGTGTAAGTAGAAGTAGCAAGACGTACCTGAAATCTTGCATGTTCATGAGACAGAAAAATGGACACCAGCAATCCTACCATCATGTAAAACTATTACAGGCTTTCGTTTTACACTCACTTGGCAGGACGGTAGTACCTCCCTGGGTGGTTGCTGTCTACCAACCTACTACCTAGGAAAAACCTAGATGTATGTATATATATATGCATGTGCGTGTATGTGAAGTGTGACCAAAGTGTAAGTAGGAGTAGCAAGATATCCCTGTTATCTAGCGTGTTTATGAGACAGAAAAAGAAACCAGCAATCCTACCATCATGCAAAACAGTTACAGGTTTTTGTTTCACAGTCATCTGGCAGGATGGTAGTACTTCCCTGGGTGGTTGCTGTCTACCAACCTACTACCAACCTACTACAGTATGGCCATCTATTTACATATAAATACTGAATTTCTGGAAAATATATACAGTATTTTCCACACTCCAGATCATAAAGGACCAAACGAGAGTTACTGTACCAGAGTCAGAAATAAAGGAAGCCAAGTTACTAGGATCCCATGGTAGAAAGTGTTATGCTTAGATTCCACTCACATGACAGGAAAAAAGACTTAATTATTGCATCTATTAAAGTAAAGAAAGAGGTATACATGAACAAGTGTCTCGCCAAATAACGTCAGAACGGGCCACTCTACTTTGGTGGGAAATGTCCAATGTGTTAATAAAAAAATATATGCACGCTCATTTTATATACACATTTTTCTTTTTCATAAACTCGTGTGCCTTTATTTATACGTCATGTACACATGCACATGTATTTGTATTATATGCACATTCACATGTGCTTCTATATGTGCCATTCACACTTTCATAGGTGTTTGTTTATATGTTGTGTTTATATATTTCTGTGTACTTATCTCTTCATTCTTCTAAACATGACTTTCTTTTCTTTTCAGATAGTGACGGTGGTACCAAATACCTTTTGTGCCACCTTAAATAATTTTCTTTTGAAACTTCAACCTTTTGGAATAGAAAAACTTTACACAGTTAATTTACAGTTTGATTGCCCATCTATTGTGGTTACTATATGTAAAAATTCTCCATTAATTAAGTGGATTTATCTGAGAATAGAATTTGTCAAAGGGGATATTTTAAGGGAAATTGGACATGCTGCTCCTAGCATTGAAACAGTTATTGTTGCTGTCAGAGAAGATGAAATATTTGAGGAAATATCATCTACTGTTGAAATTGTGATTGATGGTGGGGAGGGTCTGGAAGATAGTTTATACACAGGCTTTTTTGATGGCCTAGACAAAGATGCTGTCAATCTTAAAATTCAGAATGGGGAAGGTTTTAAAATGACTTTCCCAAAATTAAAGTATGTAGATGTAGGAATTCATAGAGATGTACGGGACTTTTTGCATCACCTCTTATACATATACCCGGATATAAGAAGCATCATGTGTGATTCAGAAGACTGGGTTCTGAGCAAGTATTCTCTCAATTTTCCGTTTGCATCACCTTCATATCTGGGTGCTGGTCCAAAGTCCTTACAAGAGAAAGTAGTCGAGTATAATCTTCGTGAAATGAGCTTTACGTCATTTTGCCTCTGTTCAAAATTACACGATATTACTAGATTCAAAAAGTTAGAGCACATTAGTTTACATTTGTTGAGAGGCCCATGGAAAATTAAACATACCAGTGAAAATGCAGAAGAACTTCTTTCTCGAATTAGTTGCCAATATTTGACTATTTTTGTTGATGTTTACATGAGTAATGATGATTTATTAGGTTTATACACACCATCGCTGCAGAGAGTTGGATCATCTCTGAAAATATTACAGTTTCATCTTACTAATGAGGTGAATGTCAAGGTTTTATGTCAGCTCATCAATATGTGCCAGTCCTTAGAGGAGCTGGCACTTGTAACATCCTGTGAGAGATGTGAGGTTGAAGGTGAGGCCACTGACAGGATAGACCTTTGCCAGTTAACAAGGTTGAAATGTCTTAGTATCTCCAGTCACTACAATGTCACTGATGCTCTGTACTTGTTGTCACACAAACTTATCTGTTCTTCAACAAATCTAACAACTTTGGAGCTTGAGCTTGGTGGGCGAATTGTAACAGAATGGCTGATGGAGATTGTCACAAGTGGGGCTCTGGCAGGACTGAAAATCTTTCATTTAAATTTGCCTGGTTACAGTTTTGATAAGTTGATAATAAGCAACTTTTTCATTCCTTTGATAAGTGCTTTACCTCATCTTTCATGCTTGATGCTGGGCAATGTTTGTTACTGCATTATCCAGGCATTAAGGGAAAGATACAGATGGTCAAAGTTGACAATCATTTCTAGGACTTCATCATATGTGGCATTCAGAAGTCTCACTTGCCGATGCTGTTAGATACAGCTCACTTTACAGGGCATGTGTGCATTATCCTCAGTTATAAACATTGTTTCTCAGCTAGAGTAAATGTTTTAATATAAATTAGTCAGTGAAACAAACTGAAACATCATTAAAGTTCAATCTCCAATTTGTGGATTACTTGTGAAGAATGCAATGTATACAGCTTGTGTCTGTGTTGAAATTGTGAATTAGGGCTGTGTTTTCCTAAGAAACTATATTAAATTTAATTGTAGGAGATGCCTAGCATCAGCCAGTAGGCTTACTGCAGTGTTTCTCACTCCTAGTATGAATTGCCTGGCATAGGGTAGCAGGCCAACTGCAGGGTTTACCTAACATGGGCCAATAGGTCAGCTGCAGTACGTACTCCTCTAATCTTATGTCTGGTGATATTTCTGAGGAAAGATTGTCCTCTGATCTTATGTCTGGTGATATTTCTGAGGAAAGATTGTCAGGCTGGTTCATTATGTACACTATACCCTGTGTAATAATTGAAAGAACACATGACTGATTTATAATAGCATTCCTTTTACTTCGTATATTTTCATCTTTGCAAGATAGTAGGTTGGTAGACAGCAGCCACCCAGGGAGGTACTACCGTCCTGCCAAGCCAGCGTAAAATGGAAGCCTGAAATTGTTTTACATGATGGTAGGATTGCTAGTGTCTTTTTTGCCTCATAAACATGCAAGGCTTCAGGTACGTTTTGCTGCTACTACTTAAACTTAAGTCATACTATACGTACATGCATGTACAAGCATATATACACACACCCCTCTGGGTTTTCTTCTGTTTTTCTTACTAGTTCTTGTCCATGTTTATTTTCTCTTAACTCCATGGGAAAGTGGAACAGAATTCTTCCTCCATAAGCCATGCATGTTATAAAAGGTGACTAAAATGCTGGGAGCAAGAGGCTAGTAACCCCTTCTCCTATATACAGTGGACCCCCGCATACCGATTTTAATCCGTGCAAGAGGGGTAATTGTTATGCGAAATAATCGGTATGCGAATGAATTTTCCCCATAAGAAATAATGGAAATCAAATTAATCCATGCAAGACACCCAAAAGTATGAAAAAAAAATTTTTTTTACCACATGAAATGTTAATTTTAGTACACACAAACTGAAAAAGGCATTCACACTTACATGACACTTACTTTTATTGAAGATCTGGTGATGATTGATGGGATGGGAGGAGGGGAGAGAGAGTGTTAGTGTTTAGAAGGGGAATCCCCTTCCATTAAGACTTGAGGTGTCGAGTCCTTTTCTGGGGTTACTTCCCTTCTTCTTTTAATGCCACTAGGACCAGCTTCAGAGTCACTGGACTTCTTTCGCACAACATATCTGTCCATAGTGGCCTGTACCTCTCGTTCCTTTATGACTTCCCTAAAGTGTTTCACAACATTGTCAGTGTAATAATCACCAGCACGGCTTGCAATAGCTGTGTGAGGGTGATTTTCATCAAAAAAGGTTTGCACTTCAAGCCACTTTGCACACATTTCCTTAATCTTTGTAGTAAGCAACTTCTTCAATTTCTCTCTCCCCTCCTCTGAACCAGTTTTCTCAGGTCTGGCCTCTTGCTCTTGAAGTTGATCTATCAGCTCATCAGTGGTTAGTTCTTCATTGTCCTCCTCCACCAACTCTTCCACATCCTCCCCACTAACCTCCAACCCCAAGGACTTTCCCAATGCCACAATGGATTCCTCAACTGGCATAATCCTCTCAGGGTTAGCCTCAAACCCTTCAAAATCCCTTTTGTCTACACATTCTGGCCACAGTTTCTTCCAAGCAGAGTTCAAGGTCTTCTTAGTCACTCCCTCCCAAGCCTTACCTATAAGGTTTACACAATTGAGGATATTAAAGTGCTCTCTCCAAAACTCTCTTAGAGTCAGTTGAGTTTCTGAGGTCACTACAAAGCACCTTTCAAACAGAGCTTTTGTGTACAGTTTTTTGAAGTTTGCAATAACCTGCTGGTCCATGGGCTGCAGGAGAGGAGTGGTATTAGGAGGCAAAAACTTGATGTTAATGAATTTCATGTCCCCATAAAGTCGCTCTGCCACGTCTGTAGGATGACCAGGGGCATTGTCTAACACCAGGAGGCACTTAAGTTCTAATTTCTTTTCAGTTAGGTAATCTTTCACATTGGGGGCAAATGCATGGTGTAACCAGTCATAGAAAAAGTCTCTAGTGACCCATGCCTTACTGTTTGCCCTCCACAGCACACACAAATTCTCCTTGAGGACATTCTTTTGCCTGAACGGTCTGGGAGTTTCAGAGTGATACACTAATAAAGGCTTAACTTTGCAATCACCAGTAGCATTGGAACACATCAACAAAGTAAGCCTGTCTTTCATAGGCTTATGTCCTGGGAGTGCCTTTTCCTCCTGAGTAATGTAGGTCCTGCTTGGCATTTTCTTCCAAAACAGGCCTGTTTCATTAAAATTAAACACTTGTTCAGGTTTCAGTCTCTATGTACTCCTTGAATTCATGCACATATTTTTCAGACGCTTTGTGGTCCGAACTGGCAGCCTCACCATGCCTTATCACACTATGTATGCCACTACGCTTCTTAAATCTCTCAAACCAACCTTTGCTGGCCTTAAATTCACTCACATCAGCACTAGTTGCAGGCATTTTTTTAATTAAATCCTGATGCAACTTCCTAGCCTTTTCGCTTATGATCGCTTGAGAGATGCTATCTCCTGCTAGCTGTTTTTCATTTATCCACACCAATAAGAGTCTCTCAACATCTTCCATCACTTGCGATCTTTGTTTCGAAAACACAGTTAAACCTTTGGCAAGAACAGCTTCCTTGATTGCCTTTCTGGTGCCCACAATAGTAGCGATGGTTGATTGGGGTTTCTTGTACAACCTGACTAGGTCGGCGATACGCACTCCACTTTCATACTTATCAATGATCTCTTCATTTCTATTGGAATTCTCACCCTTATTGGTGTAGGGTTGGCACTAGAAGCTTTCTTGGGGCCCATGGTCACTTATTTTCCAGAAACAGCACCGAAAACACTGTAATAATACGAAATATTCCGATTGTATGCTTGGATGTTACCGCAGAGGCTGGCTGGTAAACAATGGCATGGGCGGCACGTGAGGCTGGCTGAGGGCGCACATTGGACGCGTCTCGGACGAAAATCGGTGAGCGGGTTTTTAAGCGGTATGCGAGGCAAAATTTTTGCGATTAAAGCAAGCGGTATGCGGATTAATCGTTATGTGGTGCCATCGGTATGCGGGGGTCCACTGTATATTACTAAAGTGGAAAAGAGAAACTTTAATTTTTCTTTTTGCGTCACCCTGCCTTGGTGGGATACTGCCGGTTTGTTGAAAGAAGAAGATTTTCATCATTGTTAAAATTGTTAGGTGTAGTTGGTTCCCCATAAACAACATTAATGCTGTACTGAAAAATAGTTATAGGTTAATTGTTCAGAACTTAAAACCTATTTTTCCATAGAGCTGTTCTAAATGGACATACATTCCAGAGCCATAACATTCCATATCTAATTTCATTAATCATTTTATTTAGAATATTTACCCAGTATTTTACATTCAGCACTCTTCATTTTTACTCGTCAATAGTAATGAATATTGGTTAGATATTTTATTCAATATAGTAACATGTAAAAAACTAAGGAAACAACAAAGTCGATAATTGTCATACTTTGGCTGGCCAGGTGTCCATTTTCTTTGGACTTGGTGCTAGACATGTAAATTGAAATTTAACAATGGGGTGTCCTTCAAAATGTGCTCATTGTATTTCCCACTCCAAATCTGTTATTTTTTTCAATTTTATGAATGTCAATTTCAACATGCAACCTGTGCTTTTCCTGGTCCCTGATGCTGAAGGTTACCCTAGCCTGTGATACAGGAGTACCTGTGCTTTTCCTGGTCCCTGATGCTGAAGGTTACCCTAGCCTGTGATACAGGAGTACCTGTGCTTTTCCTGGTCCCTGATGCTAAAGGTTACCCTAGCCTGTGATACAGGAGTACCTGTGCTTTTCCTGGTCCCTGATGCTGAAGGTTAGCCTAGCCTGTGATACAGGAGTACCTGTGCTTTTCCTGGTCCCTGATGCTGAAGGTTACCCTAGCCTGTGATACAGGAGTACCTGTGCTTTTCCTGGTCCCTGATGCTAAAGGTTACCCTAGCCTGTGATACAGGAGTACCTGTGCTTTTCTTGGTCCCTGATGCTAAAGGTTACCCTAGCCTGTGATACAGGAGTACCTGTACTTGCTAGTCTGGCCAACTACCCTCTAATATAATTTTGAGTGACATTTAAAAAGATAATGTTAAATAGGAAATACATGAGTAAGCTGTGTGTTGTTGCAATATTTACTAACAACCATAAAATCATTTTCCACAGCCATGCCCCCCACCCTCCACAGCTCTTACACTGGTGGACCTACATTTTTGGGGCCCCTGAAGCTTGAACTGTTATGGGGACTCCTTTGCAACCCCTTCTCATACAGTAGACCCGAGATTTTTAAACATTGTGGGCTAAAGTCACTTCTGGGGCCCCCTTCGGGATTAGGGGCCCCTGAAACTTAGGCTTGATCAGTTTCATAATGGATCCTTCCCTGGCTGTCAATACTCCTGCATATTGCAATAGTGAGTCAGTATTTGTTAGTCATTAATTGCTTCCAAATTGCCACTGTTGTAAAAGCAAAACATGAATTGGAACATTGTTAATAAGGAAAAATCATGAGTTGGAGACCTACTGTATATTTAATAACAATAATCCTTCAAAATGATAGCCGAGTTTTAACAATCATTCATACATCTCATATTTGTGAGAGGCAATATGAATTTGGAACAAAGAAAAACTTTTAAGAACATAGTTTTTTGTGTAGCTCATTATTTTACAGCTGTTCTGGACAAAATTATGTGATAAGTAACATATTCATGAAAACTGATGCTAAAACATCTCACATTGCACAAAAATCCATTAGCATAATTATTGTATTGTATTTTCTGACTATATAAAAGAGTCAAGTTATTGTTGAGTATGGCACAACACACCAATGGTAGTAATACACTTGTACTGCATGTTATTGTTTAATATTATACAAGACAACAATGGTGGTAATACACTCCCACTCTGAGATATTGTTGAGTATTGCACAACATAACAATACAAGCAGTACACTTCCATTGTCAATTATAGTTGAGCATTGCACAACACCAGTACTGTACTGGTCTGAGAAATTTGGGTGCCCTTGTCAAGCTTATGTTTTGGCAACCTTGCTGACTGGTATTGATATTCTTTAAAATATTTGTTCACTTCTGTATTGAAGTCAGATGAAACTTATTTTTAATTATGGCTAATAAAGATAAATTGCATACTCTTACTTTATTTTCATGAACAGAATGTAACATAACTTTGGAAAATATTAACTTCCAACTGTCTGTTATTATGTAATGTCCTTTACAATGGTAGGGAGGGGGTCCTTGCCAAGGAGAGGTTTTTAGTTTAAGGAATTGGACCTTTCAGTCTTCTTCCTCCAACTGAGCCTAATTGCCCCCCACTCCTCCCTTCACTACCCCATTCTTCCAATCCTTCTTTTCCCATCCTACCTCCTTTCCAAATCCTTCTCCTTCCTTGTCTGCTTTTGCCCTTTGAGATTCTCCCCTCTGAAATTCTAGTTTCTAGGTTGGAGAAAGGGTGTTGTTGAGGCCCTTGGTGGTGGTGTTTGCTGTGGAATCTGGATCATCAAGGGATGTGCCAATCCACCCTCCTGTTTTTGTGTCCTTTGGATGATGGGTGTACCTCTGGAGGCTGTCTGTCAGTTCTGGGAGGTAGTGGCAGAAGAGGGGTGTGCCTTGTGGCAGATTTCTGCCATATCCAGTGAGGTGGCTCGCTGGATATGAAGTTGCTATTCTAGATCGCTGGTTAACCAGTGTGAAGGGTAGGGCAGGGGTTCAGTGCTACATCTTCACTACTGGCTATGCTGAGGGTCCTTTTGGGCATGGATTGGGATATACGGTCTCCCATGCCCATGAATTTCCTCCTCCCAGATTCTGTCCTTCTGTGGCATCCCTTATTGAACCTGGTTTGCCGTCAGACAATTCTTTGGACCTGTCTTACAACTTGGTATCTTCTCTGGGTAGCATTTTGTTGCCTTCCTCTGGTACTATGGTTCCGACTGACCAACCCTCTTGAAACTTCTGACATTCGTACATCTATGACTATGATTCCGGCTTCTCCCCTTAGTGTGTTGGTTTTCGGATCGTACACACAACTCAGGATGGCTGCTGCTGCCCTTGATCTGTAACAGACAACTCTTCCTCAGTTTCCTCTCACACAGCTAAAAAACGACCAGCTAGGCAATTTCTCCCTTTACACTCAGTGTTTCAAAGTCCTTCATGGACCTAATTTTTTTACATTCCAACTAATGTCTACTGACTATCTTTCCAACCACAGCATCAGCAAGGCACTCCTTCACCATGTTGGGCAAAATATTTCCTTCCATGTTCTTAACCCTTTCAGGGTCCAAGGCCAAAATCTGAAGTCACGCACCAGTGTCCAAGAAATTTTGAAAAAAAAAAAATTATTTTTTCTTACAGAATTAAAGAGCATATTTTTGTGAAGGTAATAAAACAAAAAAAATTAGAATCTGATCATTACTTACCGAGATACAGTGCCAAGAAGTTTATAGAAAATGATGTGGTGGCGGCAACATCGACGAATTCCACATACGCGTATTATATTATTTTGTTGTTTTAGTTGTTTTTTCTTTTCTTTTCCAATTTTTTTCTATTCCTACTAACATTTGGGGCCTGAGAGACCAATACTGTATATAATTGATATATATATACTCACTGTATTGAACACAATAACCGCACTAAAGTTATTATCATATTATTGTTTACCACTGTTGTTTATTACAATAAACATGCACAAATATTGTATAATACTAATGTTCTATCATATATTTACATATTTACAATCACTGGACATGGTTTTAGAACTGCTGGAGCTTGTGGAGCTCCTTGAAACAAGGCACCATGCACAGAGGCACCTTACATTCCTCACACATAAACTGAGTGTCTTTGCGTCTTTGTTGCCGTCGTTTTGTTTGTGCACAGACAATGCATCTCTTCTGAGCAAATTTCTTTTGAGTTGAAGGAAGCTGTATTATGAAATGATCACCTTCTCTCCTCAAACGCTTGGGTATATTGTGATGAATTTGAGGACCATGTTGTATTGCAGGTGTTGTTACCTGGTACTTCATTATGAGTTGTCTGACAACAGACAAACAAAATTCACCATACGGTGGTCTGTTACCAGTCTTTATTTGGTACATATTATATGCATTCAGCATTGAAATGTCCATGAGATGGAAGAAAAGTTTCATGTACCACTTGTAACTCTTACGAACACAGTCAACAAAACCAATCTGCATGTCACACTTGTCAACCAAGCGCATGTTTTGTGTATAATCAATCACTGACACTGGTTTTCGAATACGTTCATTAGTCACTCGATCAACTTTGCCACTGTCTTGCATTTCATTACGGTGAATGGTTGTTAACAATGTGACATCTCGTTTGTCATGCCACCGTAATGCCATGATGTCATTGGCAGTAAACACCTGCACGTCATCACCACGAACACCTGCGTTGAGCCTGGGCATATGTTTACGATTAGAACGCACTGTGCCACACACATCTGTCTTGTTCACTCGCATGAAATCACTGAGTAATGGGCTTGTGTACCAGTTATCGGTATATAATATAAGGTGCCATCATGTTTCTCACTATGTCACCTGAGATACCCAATAACATCTTGGTATCTTTCAATGTTTTACTACCCGTGTATACAACAATATCCAACACCAGGCCACTGTCACAATCACAGAGTACAAACAATTTTATACCAAAGCGGTTCCTCTTGCTCGGTATATACTGCTTGAATGACAGTCTACCTTTGAACAAAATCAAAGACTCGTCAATTACAAGATTCTTGAATGGATAAAAGTATATCCTGAACTTTTGTTTGAGATACATGAAAACATTTCTAATCTTGTATAACCTGTCACTTCTGTCAGGCCTGCTTTTGTCAGAGAAGTGCAACATACGTAACAGTAAGATAAACCTGTTCACTGGTATTATTTCACTGAAGGATGGGGTACAAATTAGCCGATCTGTGGACCAGTATGCTTTTATATTATGCTTATAGACGTGAGGCATAAGCATTATTGTTGCAAAAAGCAAATACATTTCTGCAACAGTCGTCTCTTTCCACCTGTGTAGTCTTGACTGTGGTGATAAGATCGTATTTGCCATGGTGTACTGAAAATACTTATTACTTTCCCTGACAATAATTTCCATCAATGGCTGGTCAAAGAATAATTCAAAGAATTCCAGTTCATTGGTCGTGGTTCCAAGGGGACAGGTAGGTAGAATTCCACTTTGAGAGTCATCAAAGTGGTGAGGGCTGGGAACAAAATTGGGATTTTACTGCCAATCCCAGATACGGTTTGCTGGTGGATACTGGACATCATAGGCTAGTTGTACGGGTGGTTGTGGCGGGCTGGTGGGTGACGCTCCGCTTTGTCCTTGAACTGACGAGTCAGCAGCGTGGGTCCCCGCATGGCACAGTGAGTCACGCATGGCGGTGCCACTACCACCACCAGCACCACTAACACCATTCACTGATGCCTGTGGCCCATCCATGCCAAGTGTAGCCACATCATCCTCACTATCACTACCTAAAACGGGTGTAGGGCCACGGGATGTACTCCGGGATGTACTCCGTCCCCTGGGCACAGCATAGGGTACACTACCCGAGCGCATGCGGCGGCGAACATACCGACGCTTCACTGGTGAATATGTTTCCTCACTATCACTACTCGAATGATCGTCGAGCGCAATAAAATCACAATCCACGTCAGAATCATCGTCATTACTAAAGTCAGAGACCTGGCCACGGGAAAATATTAGTTTTCTCTTACGTTTAGGAACACCCGACCGTGAGTCATGAGTGCCCACACCAGAGGTAGAAGGTCGAGGATCGTCGGGGTTTTCTGCACTATTATCGATATCCTGGTCATTATTTTCGGTCACTAACTTATCAAAGCCGTAGAATTCGTCTTCATTTCCACTTCCATCAGTGTCAGAACTATCAGATAGGAAGAGGAGAGTCCCAATTTTCCGGGGAGTGAGAGCTGACTTGCGACGAGGCATGGTGAACAAGGGTGACTGAGCCGGCGTTCCCACAATGCTATGCAGGCGCCTAGATTTTTTGTTTATGGCGCACACCCACGGTGCAGACCCATTCTCTCACATGTAGGCCTATGAGCGCTTTCGCGCTAAATTTGACAGCGCTAGAATTTTGGCGTAGATCTACGGTTTGGACACTCACCGAAAAGCCGTAGATCTACGGGACGGACCCTGAAAGGATTAACCCTTTCAGGGTCCGTCCCATAGATCTACGGCTTTACGTTCAGGGTCCAAACCGTAGATCTACGCCATGAGCTCAGCTCACTCTGATAAACTGTGAGTGGTACATTTGGGCCTAGATATGAGAGAATACATCTATGTGGTATGTGTGCACCACATAAAACAGATCCTGCAGCACACTGTGTATAATGAGAGAAAAAAAATGAAATCATGATTTTTCGATTAAAACAGCAACTTTGCAGTGTTTTTTCGTATGTTTTTTATAGTTGTATTTGCGATTTCTTGGTCTCATTTGATAGAATGGAAGACATATTACAGAAATAGAGATGATTTTGATTGGTTTTAGCACTGGAAATGGCTTGAAACTGAGTTCAAAGTAGCAGAAATGTTAAATTTTTGCCGATATTCAAGAGTAAACAAACGACCTCACACATCTAATACACGCCAGCTGGTGGGTCTAATATACATTCACAAGTGTGGTGATGATATTTATACAATTATTACAGTATTGCATAACAGTAAATCTTCTATTTTTTGGTGTGAATAAAAATTCATTATGTGAATAAAAAATCAAAATGGAATTTATTTGTAAAGCCTCAAAACATAACTAATGAACAGAGGAAATGTTAGTTTAGTGCCAGGAATGCCTACATTGTTCATTCTGGACCCTATTTTGAAATTTGAATATTTTGAACTTTGTGTTAAATTGGCCAAATTAACAATTTCCGATCACTTTATTTTGTAGTTGAAACAATTGACTTGGCGATTTCTTGTGCTCAATCGATAGAATAGAAGTAATACTAGTGAAATAGCTAAGAATTTGGTTGATTGGAATAATGTAATTGGCCTAAAATGGGAGTCAAAGTCGGCAAAATCGCCGATTCGTAAATATCGCTGACACATCAAAATTCGCGAGAGCATAATTTCGTCAATTTTCCACCAAATTTCGTACTTTTTGTTTTATTACCTTCACAAAAAGATTCTCTACGATTTCATAAGAAAAAATAACAAATTTTTTTTTTTAAATTCTTGGACACTGGTGCATGACTCCAGATTTGGGCCTTGGACCCTGAAAGGGTTAAGAGTGGCTCACACATTCTCCTGATCCAAAATGAAGGGTAAGCACATAATCTTTCACTTCTTACCAAGATTGACATCATACCAATTATGATTCGCAAGCACATCTCCCTTAACCTTTTAACTGTCCAAATGTTGATCTACACTTTCAATGCTAGCGTCCGAACATTTTGAAAGAATATTCAGAGCAATTTTCTGTGTGTAATACAACAATAAAAAAAAAAGTTAGCACCAGTACTTATCAAGATATAAGGCAGCAAAGTTGGCACTAGATGCTCACCTGACGGGAATATGGAGTCCTGCCACTTGCTGAAATATAATCAGTATACCGTTTTCTCCTCTTTTTTTTTCTTTTTTTTTTTTTTACATAATTTTTAAGTTTGATAATTACAATTTATAATAATTTTTGTGATTTTTATAGCCAATATTTTTTCTGACACTAATATTAGGTACTGAAATAATAATCAAATAGTCACAAATACACTGGCAGAAGAATGTGTTCACCTGCCTTGGTCACATACTATTGTCTAGAAGTGCTGGAGTATGTAACTCCTAAGTACAGTCCTCTTCAAGGGGGGCTCCTTGGCATGGTGAAGAGGCTCTTGGTCTGAGGAATTAGACCTTTTGGTCTCCTTCCTCAGACCACTGAGCCTAATTACCCCCCCTCCCCCCCTTCCTTATCCCATCCCCCCTTTTTCCTTTCCTCCCCTCCCAACCCTCCCTTGTTCCCGTCCCATTTGTAGCATCTGGGGTCCTCCCCTCTGACATCACAGTTTCTAGGTAGGGGGAAGTGTGCCAGGGTTCATCTTGCTCCGTGGGGCTCCTCAGGAGTGGTGTAGGTTGCCGTGGAATCTGGATCATCTGGAGGTGCCCTCCTCCCTTCCTGGATTTCCAGGAGGTGGGGTGGGGTGTCCTGCAAGTGACGGGTGTATCTCCAGAGGCTGCTTGTCGGTTCTGGGAGGTGGTAGCCGAAGGAGGTATGCTTTGTGGCAGGTATCCAACTGCCCTCTCGTTTGTTCTCCCAGGTGGCTTGGTGGATGTGAGGTTGCTATCCTAGAGCGCTGGTTTACTGGCATGAAGGGTAGGGTATGGCATGGGTTCCATGCTGCATCTGCACTGCTGGCAGTGTCGAGGTCATCTTGGATGAGGGAAGGAACTTACGGTCCTTTCATGCTTTCTACTAACTGTCCCTCTTCCTTTTTTTTTTTCTTTCCTCCTTTCCATTTTTTCCTTAAAATAATAAGAAAGAAGTACCACTATCATGGAGTCTTTGTTCCGTGACCTTCCCTCCCCCTCCTCCTCCTCCCAGGCCCCTTTTTGTTAGTGAACCCTGTTCTGACCCAGCTTCATTACTGAACCATTCTCTGGATTGCCATGGGAGTGACCTCCATCGAAGACACTGCAAGATTCCAAGCGGACATCAACAAAGTCTTCAAATGGGCCACTCAAAACAATATGAAGTTCAATGAAGAGAAATTTCAACTACTCAGATATGGGAAACTTGAGGAAATTAAAACTGTATATATTTATTTATTTATTTATTTATTTGTTTATTATTATTTGGACATGATACATGGAGACAAATGGTTTTTAATACTTGACGTGCTGTTGGAGTGTAAGCAAATTAACATTTATGAAGGGGTTCAGGGAAACCGGCAGGCCGGACTTGAGTCCTGGAGATGGGAAGTACAGTGCCTGCACTCTGAAGGAGGGGTGTTAATGTTGCAGTTTAAAAACTGTAGTGTAAAGCACCCTTCTGGCAAGACAGTGATGGAGTGAATGATGGTGAAAGTTTCTCTTTTTCGGGCCACCCTGCCTTGGTGGGAATCGGCCAGTGTGATAATAAAAAAATAAAAATAATGATACGTACATAGTTTTACAAAAGAAATACAGTGGTTGAGTGTACATGCCAAAAGCCCCTTGTATGCAGAGCATTGTGGGCAGGCTTAAAATTAACTTAAGATTAACTAAGCAATGATATATTCAGTGGTAAAAATTACAGTAAACAGATTACAACATGAAGTACAAATGAGTATTTCAAATAAGAATTTGTAGCACAATTTATAATATAATCCGGTCAAATCGAATAAAATCAATGATTTGTAGTGCAGAAACAGGTCATGTGGTCATTTGACGAGTTACTGTGCATTCAAGAGAATGGAGTATTCTATTAGGTAATGTAATTACAAAAAAACAGTTTGCTAGGGCCACAGGTTATACATTTATGAGATACAGTTAATCAGTATTTATTTAGTTGTGGGTGAGTAAGTGGTTTTTAAGAAGAGACTTGAATTTATAAACAGACAATGTTTCTTTTATATTCACAGGTAATGAATTCCAGATTTTTGGGCCTTTTATGTGCATTGCATTTTTACATAGTGTGAGATGGACATGAGGAACATCAAAGAGTGATCTGTGCCTTGTGTTATGGTCATGTGTTCTGTTGAGGTTGGTAAGTGAGATGGACATGAGGAACATCAAAGAGTGATCTGTGCCTTGTGTTATGGTCATGTGTTCTGTTGAGGTTGGTAAGGAGAAGTTTGAGCGGAGGGTTTATATCCAAGTTAAGTGTTCTATGTATGTAGTAGGTACAATAATAAGTATGGATGTTTTGTACGGTGAGTAAGTTTAGAGTTTTGAATATTGGTGGAGTGTGCTGCCTGTAGTGGGAATTTGTTATCATTCTGACTGCAGCCTTTTGTTGGGCAATTAATGGTCTGAGATGGTTTATTGTTGTTGAGCCCCATGCACAAATTCCATAGGTGAGATTGGGGTAAATGAGTGAGTGATAAAGGGCCAGGAGGGCTGACTGTGAAACATAGTACCGTATCTTCAATAGTATGCCTACGGTCTTGGAGATTTTCTTGGAAATTTGTTGTACACGTGTTTGAAATCTGAGTCTATTATCAAGGTGGATTCCCAAGAATTTTCCCTCTGTGAGCTTTGTGATAGGTGATCCGTTTATCATTATGTTAAGAGGGACGTCTGTAGTGCTGTTTCCAAACTGTATGAAGTAGGTTTTGTCAATATTGAGAGCAAGTTTGTTAATCATCATCCAGGTAGATATTTTCTGTAATTCGGTATTTACAGTATTGGCTAGCATGACTGGGCTTGGGTGAGAGAAGACGTATGTAGTGTCATCTGCAAATAGTGTGGGTTTGAGTAGTTGCGATGCATTTGGTAGGTCATTTATGTAAATGAGAAATAGAAGAGGGCCAAGGACACTTCCCAGTGGGACACTAACTGTAATTGGCTGTGTGGAAGAGTTTGCTCCATTTGTGTACACATATTGGCTTCTGTTGCTGAGGTATGACTTTAGGTAGTTGAGGGAGTGCCCTCTTATACCATAGTGTGATAATTTTATGTGCAACAGATCATGATCAACTATATCAAAAGCTTTACATAAATCAATGAAGATCCCCAATGGGACTTCTTTTTTCTCGAGTGCAGTGTATATTTGTTCTAGCATGTGTATAATAGCATCATTCGTATTTTTATTAGGCCTGAACCCAAACTGACAGGGGTTGAATATATTGTGGGAGATGAGGTAGGAATAGATTCACTTATGAATTAATTTTTCAAAGATTTTAGAGAGAGGGTGTAAGTTGGATATTGGCCTATACTTATTCAAGTCTGTTTGATCTCCTTTATGTATTGGGGTGACCCTCGCTATTTTGAGAACTGTGGGGAAAGTAGAGGATTCGATGGATTTGTTAAAGAGTGTTGCGGTGATTGGTGACAGTACTTGCGAAGCTTTTTTGTATATAAAGGGTGGTAAGGTATTTAAATCTCCTGTCTTGTTTTTTAGTGTGTTGATAATAAGGGAGACTTATCTTGGGTTAGTCGGAGCTAGGAACAGTGTGTTCAGGTAGTTGCCAGTGAGGTAGTCATTGGATGGGGTATTTGAGCTTGGGATTTTATCAGCAAGGTTTTTTCCTATGGTGGAGAAGAAAACATTGAGTCTGTTTGCTGTTTCAGTTGGTGGGAGTTGGGAGTTCGTCTGGTTTTGTTAGTTTGATTGCTCTGTTTCCTGATATCTTTTTTGTTCCTAGAATTTTAGATAGGGTTTTCCAGGTCTTTTTTATATCACCTTTTAAGTTGGATAATCTGTTCTCATAATGCAATTTTTTTGCCCTTCTTATCAGGCTGGTTAGAATTGATGAGTAACGTTTTGTTTGGTCTCTGGTTATGTGACCCATTCTGTACTGTTTTTCGTATGTGCTTTATATTTGTGGATTTGAGGTGTTAGCCAGGGACTGTTCAGTCTCTTAGCTGTGATCTGTTTTTTTTTTTTTTTTAGGGCAATGCTTGTTATAGAGGTATTGGGTCTTTTTTAGAAAATTATTAATACATTTGTCAGTATCTGTATAGGTTTCTAGCTCAGTTAGCCAGTTGATGTTTGTCATTGCTTTTGTGAAGTTATTAATGGCTGCCTCATTATGAAGTCTGAAGGTTACTTTAGTAGTGTCCTTGGGCAATTTACCTAGATTGGTTATGAGAAAGGTAGGGTAGTGATCTGTGGTATTATCTGTGATTATGCCTGATTTTAAAGGGGATATGGTATCAGAATCAGGGTATGGTATGGTATCAGGGTATACAACAAATTCTAACCATGCAATAGAGCAAAAAAGTAATGTGAAGGACCTGGGAGTGATAATGTCAGAGGATCTCACCTTCATAGACCACAGCAATGTATTTACTGCATCTGCTAGAAAAATGATAGGATGGATGAGAACCTTCAAAGCTAGGGATGCTATTCACATGATGATTCTCTTCAAATTGCTTTTTCTCTCTAGGCTGGAATACTGCTGTACACTAACTGCCCTTTCAAGGCAGGCGAAATTGCTGACCTGGAGAGGGTACAAAGAAGTTTCACGGCAGACATAAGTATGATAAGGCACCTAAATTACTGGGAACAGTTGAATTCCTTGATTTGTATTCCCTGGAATGCAGGTGAGAGAGATCAGGGTTAGTACCAAGCTTGCACACGAAAATCACTCCCTATGAAAGCAAAAGACTCTGCAGGAGATGCAACATTCCCCCAATGAAAAGCAGGAGCACAATGAGTACACTGAGAGTCAACACAATAGGTGTCCAGGGCCCAAGACTGTTCAACTGCCTCCCAGCATACATAAGGGAGATTACCAATAGATCCCTGGCTGTCTTCAAGAAGGCACTGGACAGGCCCCTTAAGTTAGTTCCTGACCAGCTGGGCTGTGGTTTGTATGTCAGTTTGCATGCAGTCAGCAGTAACAGCCTGGTTGATCAGACCCTGATCCACCACAAGGCCTGGTCTCAGACCAAGTCATGTGGGGTGTTGACCCTCGAAACCCTCTCCAGGTATACTCCAGGTATTATACTGCAGCCTGTGTTTATTTGCACAGGTGGTACACAATTTGTTCTCTATTTCTCTCCTTCCCGTGCATTCTGATTCTCGGATGTTGCATTCTTGATTTCTTCTCTGCCACCACCCATCTTGTTGTTAGGTAATTTTAACACTCATCATCTTTGGGGAGGGTCCCACTGTGATTCTCGTGGTGATCAGTTGGAGACTCTTGTCAGTTCTCATTCTCTTCATGTTTTAAATAAAGGTACTCCCACCCATTTTGACTCACACTCAGTCTCTCTCTCGTGCATTGATCTTTCTATCTGCTCCTCGTCATTTGCACTTGATTATGCTTGGTCTCTTCTCCCTGATTTGCATGACAGTGATCACTTTACAGTTATTCTTACTTGTACTATGTATTCCTGACTGCCTCGTATTTGGACGAGCATATTGGGACTTAAACTCTCATTTTACTGCTTTTTGTGAGGACCCTTCTTCATCCTCTATTGATGAGCTAGTGCACCAGTTTTCCACCTTAGTTTTGACTGCAGCATCGTGTTCTATTCATCAAACCTCAGACGTGTGCCTTGGTGGTCTCCTGCATGTGCCCATACAGTGCGTTTGAAACGTGCTGCATGGGGCCATTATTGATATAGTTGGGCTGCAGATTGTCTTTTGGATTTTAAGCAGGCAAGGGCAGTCACTCGCTGCATCATACATGACGTTAAATGCACTTGTTGGCAAGTAAGTAAGCTTATTCGGGTATACACAAATACAGTTACATAGAATTATCATACAGAGCAGGATATGTGTAGAGAACCTAGGATAACCCAAAAAAGTCAGACAGAGTGACTTATTTCCATTGGGGTCCTTTACAAGACTACGTTTCTACCATTACCTCAAGTTCCCGTATGTGTGCAGTTTGGAAGAAGGTACGGAAGTTGTGTGGCAAGCGCTGGGCCCAGCTCCCATTTTTTGGGTTGCTGGTGTTAGTGGTGTGGAACCTCTTGAAGTTGCCGTGGAAATCAGGAACTATCTTGTCCGTGTCTCCCAAGGGCTTCACCTCTGTCCCTCGTTTCTTGCTTCTAAGTCCGCCAGAGAGCAGTCGCCCTTGGATTTGTCTTCTGTTTATACAGATGGTTCTGATTCTTCTGACGGTGTTGATGGTCGCAGTGTTTCCTGACGATGTTGTCTGGGGGTCATTTGTTAGACTCAGCTAGTATATTTACTGCCAAGTTGTATGCCATCCTCATAGCACTTCTCTGTATTACATCAATTAATCAATCAAAGTTTATTCTCTATAAGGATTGCAGTGCGGGGTTTACAGATTTTGGTTACTGTGTTGTTTACATGTAATAAAATACTAATTACAGAGGGGGCCACTAGAACACCTAGCAAGGCTAGGCATTTCGGGAAAACTTAGATTAATTCTTAACCCTAAATTATTACAAATTGTGGAGTAAGTTGACTAAATACTAAGTGACTAAATACTAGTTTGTGAGTTTAGCAATGTGAATGCTTTTGTTTTGGCACAATACATAGTTTTTATATTGGAGTATCACAGGCAAACTTGTGACTAGTTAGGAATCATTATTTTAAGATTAAGATACGTATTTCTGTGCTTATAGTCAGATGGGTGAGTGAGTGAGTGTAAGTGTGAACCACCAGGTGGATTTTATGTAGTTAGTTGACGGGGTGTATCAGGGAGATAAGATGTTTTCTAAGGGTAGTTTTGAAGGTGATGAATGTGTCTGCAGTTTTAGAGTTTTCAGGTAGGGTGTTCCAGATTTTAGGGCCTTTGACATACATTGAATTTTTGTAAAGGTTTAGTCGGACACGGGGAATGTCGTAGAGATGTTTGTGTCTGGTGTTATGGGGTTTACCTGGGGAGAGTTCCGGAGGTCAACGCCCCCGCGGCCCGGTCTGTGACCAGGCCTCCTGGTGGATCAGAGCCTGATCAACCAGGCTGTTGCTGCTGGCTGCACGCAAACCAACGTACGAGCCACAGCCCGGCTGGTCAGGAACCGACTTTAGGTGCTTGTCCAGTGCCAGCTTGAAGACTGCCAGGGGTCTGTTGGTAATCCCCCTTATGTATGCTGGGAGGCAGTTGAACAGTCTCGGGCCCCTGACACTTATTGTATGGTCTCTTAACGTGCTAGTGACACCCCTGCTTTTCATTGGGGGGATGTTGCATCGTCTGCCAAGTCTTTTGCTTTCGTAGTGAGTGATTTTCGTGTGCAAGTTCGGTACTAGTCCCTCTAGGATTTTCCAGGTGTATATAATCATGTATCTCTCCCGCCTGCGTTCCAGGGAATACAGTTTTAGGAACCTCAAGTGCTCTCAGTAATTGAGGTGTTTTATCTCCGTTATGCGTGCCATGAAGGTTCTCTGTACATTTTCTAGGTCAGCAATTTCACCTGCCTTGAAAGGTGCTGTTAGTGTGCAGCAATATTCCAGCCTAGATAGAACAAGTGACCTGAAGAGTGTCATCATGGGCTTGGCCTCCCTAGTTTTGAAGGTTCTCATTATCCATCCTGTCATTTTTCTAGCAGATGCGATTGATACAATGTTATGGTCCTTGAAGGTGAGATCCTCCGACATGATCACTCCCAGGTCTTTGACGTTGGTGTTTCACTCTATTTTGTGGCCAGAATTTGTTTTGTACTCTGATGAAGATTTAATTTCCTCGTGTTTACCATATCTGAGTAATTGAAATTTCTCATCGTTGAACTTCATATTGTTTTCTGCAGCCCACTGAAAGACTCGGTTGATCTCCGCCTGGAGCCTTGCAGTGTCTGCAATGGAAGACACTGTCATGCAGATTCGGGTGTCATCTGCAAAGGAAGACACGGTGCTGTGGCTGACATCCTTGTCTATGTCGGATATGAGGATGAGGAACAAGATGGGAGCGAGTACTGTGCCTTGTGGAACAGAGCTTTTCACCGTAGCTGCCTCGGACTTTACTCTGTTGATGACTACTCTCTGTGTTCTGTTAGTGAGGAAATTATAGATCCATCGACCGACTTTTCCGGTTATTCCTTTAGCACGCATTTTGTGCGCTATTACGCCATGGTCACACTCGTCGAAGGCTTTTGCAAAGTCTGTATATATTACATCTGCATTCTTTTTATCTTCTAGTGCATTTAGGATCTTGTCGTAGTGATCCAATAGTTGAGACAGACAGGAGCGACCTGTTCTAAACCCATGTTGCCCTGGGTTGTGTAACTGATGGGTTTCTAGATAGGTGGTGATCTTGCTTCTTAGGACCCTTTCAAAGATTTTTATGATATGGGATGTTAGTGTGATCAGTCTGTAGTTCTTTGCTGTTGCTTTACTGCCCCCTTTGTGGAGTGGGGCTATGTCTGTTGTTTTTAGTAACTGTGGGACGACCCCCGTGTCCATGCTCCCTCTCCATAGGATGGAAAAGGCTCGTGATAGGGGCTTCTTGCTTGTGGGTCCTGTCACAACTATCAAGAAAACATTTTAGGTCAAGGTTAATATTGGATTTTAAGGTCCTGTATATGTAGATTGCACAGTAGTAAGTGTGGATGTTCTGAACAGGGAGTAAGTTTAGATCTATGAAGAGTGGGGGGGGGTGTTGCCAGGGATGAGATTTAGTGATTATTCTTACTGCGGCTTTTTGTTGAGTTATTATTGGGTTTAGGTGTATTGCTGCAGTTGATCCCCAAGCACAAATAGCATAGGTGAGGTATGGATGAATGAGTGAATGGTATAGTGTGAGAAGGGCATTTTGCGGCACGTAGTATCGTATCTTGGAGAGGATCCTAACTGTTTTGGATACTTTTTTGATATGTGTTGGATATGGGTGCTGAAATTCAGGTTGTCGAGGTATAGGCCTAGGAATTTGCCATCATTTTATCTGGCAATTAGAGTGCTGTCGATCTCAAAGTTTAGTTGCACAGCACCTGCTCTGCTACCAAACAATTGTAGGTTTTGTCAGTGTTAAGTGTAAGTTTATTGGCTGTCATCCAAGTTGATATTTTGAGCAGCTCCTCATTAACAATGGTGTTGAGGGTGGCAAGATTAGGGTGAGAGATGACATAAGTCGTGTCGTCAGCAAAGAGAATGGGTTTCAAGTGTTGGGATACGTTTAGAAGATCATTGATGTAAATGAGGAAGAGCAGGGGTCCAAGGGCACTTCCCTGCAGAACTCCAGTATCAAGTGGCCATGTTGATGATGCTGTGTCTTTAATGGTGACATACTGATACCTATTAGTATGGTAGGATTTGAAATATGCAAGCGCATGGCCTCTTGTACCATAATGGTCAAGTTTGTGGAGTAGGATGCCGTAGTCTACTTTGTCAAAAGCTTTTCTTAGGTCAATAAAAATTCCTAGCGGATATTCCTTGTTTTCCAATGCTGTGTAAAGCAGATCTATCATTTTTACAATTGCATCATTAGTGCTTTTATTTTTCCTGAATCCAAATTGGCAGGGGTCGAGTATGTTTTGTGCTTTTATAAATGAATACAGTCTCCTGTGCACAAGTTTCTTGAAGATTTTGGATAGCAATGGTAAGTTTGATATTGGCCTATAGTTGTTAACATCTGTAGGGTCACCACCTTTATGTATTGGTATAACCCTTGCTGTCTTGAGTAGTTTCGGGAAGGTGCTAGTTTCTAGTGACTTGTTAAAAAGTAATGAAATAGCATGCGAAAGAACATGGGCCGCTCACTTGTACAATAATGGTGGGACATGAGAGAGGTTCCCTGAGTTATTTTTAAGTGACTTTATAATCTCAGTGACTTCGGTGGGCTCCGTTGGTACAAGATAAAAGGAATTTGGGAGATTCCCATCTAGATAGTCCCCGGCATGGGCGTTGGTATGTGGGATTTTACTGGCAAGATTAGATCCTATGGTTGAGAAGAAGTCGTTTATCTTGTTAGCTGTTTCAGTGGGATGCAGTGGTGTTTCATTAGGTTTAGTTAGGACAATATTCTTTTTTTTTTTTTTCAGTTTGTGGGTGCCCAGAATCTGAGAGTGTTTTCCAGATCTTTTTTATATCTCCTCTTGTGTCAGTGAATCTGCTGGAGTAGTACAGTTGTTTGGCTTTCTTTATTACTTTGGTGAGAACTGATGAATAGTGTTTAAGAATAACTTTGTGTATTAAGCCCTGTCTATATTGCTTTTCATATTGGTGTTTCTTATCAATGGATTTCAGAATGCTGCTGGTTAGCCATGGGCAACCGAGCCATTTATTCATGATCTGTTTTGTTTTTATAGAACAATGTTTGTTGTATAGTCTGAGTAATTTGTTAAGAAAAATGTCTGTCCAATCGTCTGTAGGCCAGTCAACAGTTTCTAGGTCTGCTGTGAACTTCCTTATTGAGGCCTCGTCATGGAGTCTAAATGAAACTTTGTTGTATTCCAGTGGTGGTTTACTAATGTTTGTCAGGAGGAAGGTAGGGTAGTGGTCTGTAATGCTGTCTGTGATTATCCCTGATTTAAGGGGGGCTAGTATATTGGTCCATATGTGGTCTATTATGGTTGCACTTGTCTCAGTCATCCTGGTTGGTTTAGTTATTGTTGGTGTGAGAAGTATGTTGTTCATATTGTTGATGAAATCAGTTACAGTCTGATCATCTAGTAGGCCAAGGTTGATACTGAAGTCTCTAGCTAAGAGAAGGTGGTGCTTGTTCATTTGTCTGTTTGTTATTAGTGCCTTCAATTTCTCACTGAAATTTAGGATGTTTGTGTGGGGTATCCGGTAAATGGCACCGATTGTTATAGGCGTCTTAAGGTTTTTTACAGTAAATTTGGCAAAAATGTATTCCCCATATTCATCACTAAAGCAAGTGGTGCTAATACAAGATAGTTGGTTGGAGTAATAGATTGCAATACCACCCCCAACTTTGTATGGTCTGCAGTTGTGGATTGCTGTGTATCCTGGTAGTGGGTAGATATCTATTGTGCCCTGCTTAAGCCAGGTCTTAGTAAGAATAATGCAGGAGAAGGGTGTCTTTAGCGACTCAAGGAGTGCTAGGAGGTCATTATAGTGTTTGCTTAAGGACCTGATGTTGTAGTTAAGAACTGATAAACTTTTAGCACTGTTTAGGATAGTGCTGGCTTGTGATGCTGTGTAATAAAGGCAGTTACTTTTATGGGTCCTCTTCACGGGGGGCTCCTTGGCGTGGTGAAGAGGCTCTTGGTCTGAGGAATTAGACCTATCGGTCTTCTTCCTCAGACCGAACCTAATTACCCCCCAATCTCCCCTCCCCTATCCCATCCTCCCCATCCTCCCCTTTTTCCTTTCCTCCTCCCCCTCCCCACCCCTCCCTTTTGCCCTTCCTCTTTTTGTCCTTTGGGATTTCTCCCACAGGCGCGCTAGTTCCTAGGTAGGGGAAAGGATACCGGGGTCCATCCCATTCCTTTGAGGTTCTTAGCGGTGGCGTAGTTTGCCGTGGAATCTGGATCGCCTGGGGATGTCCCGATCCCTCTCCGGTATCCCGGAGTAGCTTTGGGTGTCTTTCGGGCGACGAGTGTATCTCTGGAAGCCACCTTTCGGATTCCGGGGGTGGTGGCCGAAGGAGGTATGCTTTGTGGCGGATATCCGGCCGCCCTCTCTTTTGTCCACCGAGGTAGCTCGGCAGATGTGAGGTTGCTATCCCGGATTGTTAGTTTACTAGCATGATGGGTAGGGTATGGCACGGGTTCCATGCTGCATCTGCGCTACTTGCGGTGCTGAGGTCCTCTTGGGCGCGGAGGGAGATTTCTGGCCCTTTCATTCCTCCTAGGACCTATCCCTCCCCGGTCCCCCCTTTTTTTTTTTCTTTTTTTTATTTTTATTTTCTTTTCTTCTTTCTTTTTTTTTTCTTAAAAACAAAAAGAAAGAAGTAACCTAACCATGGCAGCCCTAGTCCATGAACCTGGTACCCCCGGGCCCCTTCTTGATACCGCACCCCGTTCTGACCCCGCCTCGTCTTTGGACCACTCTTCAGACATTCCTCATGCCTCTGTACCTATTGCCGGTGCTGTTTCCTCACCCGCTTCAGGTACTGAGGCCTCGACTGACTCCTTCGATTTATCGGACCTTCGCTCTCCTCTGACTATGCTTCCGGCCTCTCCCTCTACGGTGCGGCAATTTTCAAATCGCCGACCCGTTCCACGTCGGACCAACTCTGGTCCCACGCCTAAACGCCAACGACAATTACCTGCTGATGATACTTCTCCACCTTCTCGTTCTTCTCAGAAACGATCGACACGTCCTTCACTACCTTTCCACGCTCAGTTTCAGACTGAACAGTGGACTAAATTCTTCACTTTACGACCAACTTCCTCTACTGCCTATCTTTCTGACCATAGTATTGGCAAGGCACTCCTACGCCATGTTGGTAAAGATATTTCTTTTCATGCTCTTAAGAGCGGTACGCGCATCATTACCGTACAGAATGCTACCCAGGCTCATGAGCTCTCTCGTCTTTCCCATATCGATACTGTTCCTGTCACTCTTGAAAAACATCATTCCCTCAATTCTTGTAGTGGTACCGTCATTCTGCCACATACCATAGTTCAACAAAATTTCCAGACATGTGGCACTGACATTCTAGAACAGCTGGAACTCCAAGATCTCCCAATCCTCAAGGTAGACACTTACGTTCTTCCTGCCCGTGGGCGGAGACGATACCCTAGCAATGTGGCTCGTTTAACTTTTGACAGCCGAGAACTCCCATCCTCAGTTTATATAGCAGGACATCGGTTACAAGTTCGAAAGGTGATCCCTACACCACAACAGTGTAGAAATTGCTGGCGATTTGGCCATCCAGCGAAATATTGCAGATCTATCGCCGAATGCCCAGTCTGTGGTGCCGATGACCATTCTAATACGTCTTGCAATCGATCTCCCTCTTGCCTTAACTGTCATGAGGCTCACCCTTCGTACTCTCGCCGTTGTCAGGTCTATTTAAACGAGCGGGAAATCCGTTACCTCAAAGAGACAGAAGGTCTCCCTTATGCCATGGCAGTTTCTCATCTCCGCCTCCAAGGGAGACTCCCACGTGTTTCTTATTCCCGTGTTTCAAAACGTCCCCCCACTTCTGGTATCCCATCTTCTACACCCACCTCTGTGGTTACCTCTCCCATAATCACTCCTGTATCTAATCCTTTTGCTGTCCTCGGCTCAGACGTCCCTACTTCAACGCCTCAGTCTAATCTCGCTTCTTCGAGTTCTCTCTCACAAGCCTCAGTATCGACGAGACCTCGTACGACACCTCCTCCCAATCGTCCCTCTACTTCTCAAAAGTCAAAAAAAGGTCCGGTAACACCTCCTACCCATCTTCCACCTCCTCATTTTACCCTCCCTGTCTCTGTCCCTAGTTCTTCCCCTCTCACTGGCTCAGTTACAAGTGCAGAGGTTCACCCTCCTCCTCGTAATGTACCTTCCTCCCCTGTTCCCTCCCAAGTTTCTTCCTCTTCTGCCACCTCCCAGGTTCCTGCCTCTTCTGTCCCCTGCCATGCTTCTCCAGTTCCCTCCACCCTTTCGCCCCCCCCCTACCTTGGTACAGTCCAATACAGTTCCAATCTTTACTCATCCTCCCCCTACCATTCCCAATATTGTCTCCCATACGACATCTCTGAATTCCGAAACACTTGAAGCAATCTCTGAATATATTGCAGAGACCAAACCATCAATGGACACTGATCCACCTTCCGCTCTTTCTCTCTCCTCTGCTCCATCTGCGCAACTCCTTTCTTCACAGCGCACCGTTCCTTCGCTGCTTGAACATTTTCCACTGCCTCCGCATGTGGACTTTTCTAACCCTTCTAGTCCGTAGGAACCCTTACCTGCGGATTTCAAGTATCTTTATCATTGCCAATCATGGCCTATTTACAGTGGAATATACGCGGCCTCAGGGGTAATCGGGGTGAGCTTCAGATGTTACTCTCCCAGTTTGCCCCTGTTGGTGTTTGCTTACAGGAACCAAAATTACACTCTGCTGTTATTTCTCACATCTCAGGCTATAATTTATTGTATTCTTCAGATCCTTTTCCTGATGGGACCTTTAATGAAAGTGCCCTTCTTCTCCGCACTGATATTCCGTACCATCAGCTATTTGTTCATACTTCGCTGCATTACACAGCAGCCCGTATCCACTTACATAGGTGGTATACGCTCTGTTCTTTATATCTCTCTCCTTCTCGGGCATTATCTATTCCGGATTTTGCCTTCCTTGTTTCGTCATTACCGCCACCGATTCTGTTACTTGGTGATTTTAATGCCCACCATTTCCTCTGGGGGGGGGTCTCACTGTGATTCCCGTGGAATTCAGTTAGAGGCTTTTCTTGCCACCCACCCCCTCCATGTTTTAAATACAGGTACTCACACCCATTTTGATCCTCGGACTCATACTCTCTCTTGCATCGATCTCTCAATCTGCTCTTCCTCCGCCGCATTAGACTTCACTTGGTCTGTTCTCCCGGACTTACATGACAGTGATCATTTCCCAATCATTCTTACTTCCCCTTCATATTCGCCACCTCTTCGCACCCCACGCTGGCAATTTAATCGGGCAAATTGGAACCTTTACTCACACCTAACTGTTTTTAAAGAGGTTCCTTCTTCGTCCTCCATCGATGAGCTTTTACACCTCTTCTCGTCCTCCGTTTTCACCGCAGCTTCTCATTCTATACCCCAAACTTCGGGCAGGCATTCTCAGAAATGCGTGCCTTGGTGGTCTCCTGCTTGTGCTCGTGCAGTACGTTTGAAACGCGCTGCATGGGGCAGGTACCGGTACAATAGAACCACAGAGCGACTCCTTGATTTTAAACAGAAGCGTGCGATCGCTCGCCGTGTCATCCGTGACGCTAAACGCACTTGCTGGCGAGATTATGTCTCCACCATCACCTCTGCTTCCTCTATGAGTGCAGTCTGGAAAAAAGTACGAAAACTGAGTGGTAAATATTCTCCTGACCCGGCTCCTGTTCTGCGGGTTGCCGGTGTTGATATAGCAAACCCACTAGATGTTGCCAATGAAATTGGCAATCATCTGGTCCGTATTTCTCAGGGACTCCATCTATGCCCCTCATTTCTTTCCTCAAAGTCTGCCAGAGAGTTAGCACCCTTGGACTTTTCTTCTCTCAGAGAAGAACAGTATAATGTGCCTTTTACACTTCAAGAACTGGAGGCAACACTCTCAGCTTGTCGATCATCGGCAGCTGGGCCCGACGACATTCATATTCGTATGCTACAACATTTACATCAGTCAGCCCTTGCAGTCCTATTACGCCTTTACAATCTTATTTGGTCACAAGGAGTTCTTCCACAGCTGTGGAAATCCGCCATTGTTCTCCCTTTCCGCAAACCAGGCACTACGGGACATGAAACCTCCCACTATCGTCCCATTGCTCTTACCAGTGCAGTTTGCAAAGTAATGGAACGCCTAGTAAATAGACGTTTAGTGTGGTATTTAGAGACACACAACAGTCTCTCCACTCGTCAATATGGCTTTCGTAAGGGACGTTCTACCATAGACCCCTTACTACGCTTGGATACGTATGTTCGTAATGCCTTTGCGAATAACCACTCAGTTATTGCCATATTTTTTGACCTTGAGAAGGCATATGACACAACTTGGAGGTATAATATTTTAGCCCAAGCCCACTCCTTAGGCCTTCGAGGCAATCTACCATCCTTCCTTAAGAACTTTTTAACTGACAGGCATTTCCGTGTTCGGGTTAATAATGTGCTCTCCCCGGACTTTATCCAAGCTGAAGGTGTCCCCCAGGGATGTGTTCTGAGCACAACACTTTTTCTCCTTGCTATTAATGATTTGGCCTCTAGTCTTCCATCAAATATTTGGTCATCACTCTATGTTGATGACTTCGCTATTGCCTGTGCAGGCGCTGACTGTCACCTCCTTACAGTTTCTCTCCAACATGCAGTCGACCGTGTTTCCAATTGGGCCACCACACGTGGGTTTAAATTTTCCAGCACTAAAACCCACCAAATCACTTTCACTAGACGCTCTGTCATCTCCGATCATCCTTTGTACCTCTATGGCTCCCGTATCCCTGAACGTGATACAGTCAAGTTTCTGGGCCTCCTCTTTGATCGTAGGTTATCCTGGAAACCTCACATTACCTCTCTGAAGGCAACTTGTCACAGCCGGCTGAACCTTCTTAAAACCCTTGCTCATCTTTCGTGGGGAGCTGATCGTCGAACCCTCCTTCGCCTACATTCCACCCTTATTTTATCGAAACTTGATTATGGTGACCAGATCTATTCAGCGGCATCTCCTGCTACTCTCTCTAGCCTTAACCCCATTCATCACCAAGGATTACGTTTATGCCTTGGTGCTTTTCGCTCTTCCCCTGTCGAGAGCCTCTATGCAGAAGCGAACGTTCCATCCTTATCCGATCGCCGTGATGCCCATTGCCTGCGCTACTATGTACGCTCTCATGATCTCCGCAATCCTTCCATTTATAGAATGGTCACTGATATTAGTAGACATTCTTTATTTGTTCGCCGCCCCTGTTTACTCCGTCCCTTCTCTCTTCGCCTTCATTCGCTCTTGTCTTCTCTTCAACTACCACCTTTCTATGTACATGTAGCATCTCACTTTTCCCTACCCCCCTGGGAAGTTCCAGCTGTTCGAGTCTGTTCTTTCTCCCTCCCTTGCTCGAAAGCCCAACTGTCTACGGTCGCTTCCCGCTCTCTTTTTCTTGACCACTTTCACTCTCATTCTCATGCCATTGCTGTGTACACAGATGGCTCTAAGTCTTCTGACGGCGTAGGATTCGCAGCAGTGTTTCCGGACAGCGTCGTACAAGGGCATTTACTATCTTCGGCTAGTATTTTTACTGCTGAATTATATGCCATCCTTACAGCACTTATCCGTATTGCATCTATGCCTGTGTCATCATTTGTGGTTGTCTCAGACTCCCTTAGTGCTTTACAGGCTATACAAAAATTTGATACACCTCACCCCTTAGTCCTCCGTATCCAACTTTGGCTACGCCGCATCTTTACCAAGCATAAAGATATTGTTTTTTGTTGGGTCCCTGGTCATGTTGACGTACAGGGCAATGAACAGGCAGACACTGCTGCGCGGTCAGCAGTACATGACCTACCAGTTTCTTATAGAGGTATTCCATTTACGGACTATTTTGCTGTAATATCTTCCCACCTTCACACTCGTTGGCAACAACGTTGGTCTACTATGCTCGGCAACAAACTTCAGTCTATTAAACCGAGTATAGGTTACTGGCCGTCTTCTTATCACCAGTGTCGAGGTTGGGAGACTACTCTCTCCCGTCTTCGCATTGGCCATACTCGTCTTACTCATGGATATCTCATGGAGAGGCGTCTTGCTCCTCTCTGTGAGAATTGCCAAGCTCCATTATCAGTCAGCCACATTCTGTTGGACTGCCCACTTTATCAACGAGCACGCAGAATTTACCTCTGTCGTCGTCTTCGCTCCGCTGCTCTCTCTTTACCTTCCCTTCTCGCTGATGGACCCACCTTTCATCCGGACTCTCTCATTGACTTTTTGACAACGACTGACTTACTTCACAAATTCTGATACCTTCAGCCCTTTCTACTTCAATCTCTTGCTACCCTCTACCCCCGTACTATCCCCTGCCCCGCTGTTTTCTGTAACCTGCTGATCATCCCCCCTCCCTTCTGCCATCCAATTCCCTTGCTTCCTTCCCTACCCTGCAGCGCTGTATAGCCCTTGTGGCTTAGCGCTTCTTTTTTGATTATAATAATAATAAAACTTTTATGGGTCATTTTGAATTCTACGTGGGTTCGTGCAGTTGTACCGATTAAATACCACCACTAGTTCGTGGTTACAATAATATATATATATATATATATATATATATATATATATATATTATATAATATATATATATATATAATGTCGTGCCGAATATGTAAAACTGGTCAATTAGCAAGAACTCATTCAAAATTAAGTCCTTTCTGAAATTTTCTCTTATACGTTTAAAGATATATTTTTTTAATTAATGTTAATGTAAAAAAAAATAATTTTGTACCAAAAGAATCTTAGAAAACTTACCTAACCTTATTATAACAAGAACAATTTATTTTAGCCTAACCTAACTAAATATATTTTAGAATTGTTTACAATAATTTAATACTAAACAAACACAGTGAAATATATTTTTTTCGTTAGGTTCAGAATGATTTTGGCGAAATTATTGCATACACAAATTTTCGCTTGTTCTATATGGCAAGACGAGCGTTGCTATTTAAGCCAAGATCGCAAGTTCTGCCTATTCGGCACGACATATATATATATATATATATATATATATATATATATATATATATATATATATATATATATATATATATATATATATATATATATATATATATATATATACATATATAAAGTGAGAGAGAGTGAGAGAGAAGGTGGCCAGATTATTAGAACCACACTAGAAAAATCTAATATTTGTTGGTTTTCAGCATATTACATTGACCTGTCTTCAAAAATGTCTGATGAATGATACAGTTATGGTAGAACATAATTTTCCTGAGTGTACTGAAAGTATATTCCAAACATTTAATAGCGTTTATTAGCGCAGCAATGTGCCGAGGTATACTTGGTATGCAGGTAAGGCAGTGTGGGTTTGCACGTCATCATGATGTTTTGATACCCATTTAGTCTTTTATAAACTGTGTTTTGGTTGTGATAAACTGCCTTCACTTTTCTTTTATTTCCAATAAATTCTGTACTGGATTCATATCAGGAGAATTACCTGGTCAGTCAAGTGGAGTAATATTTCGTGAGGCCATTATTATTATTATTATAATCAAGGGGGAAGCGCTAAACCCGGAGAATTATACAGCACCTGGGGGGGGGGATGTGGAAGGCATTCAGGCTTAATTCGGGGAACTGTAGCACAGATCCAATTCCCTAAATCAAGAGCCCCTCACCAACATCAAGGAACCTTCCTTGAGGGGTTCGTGAGGCCAGAAATTTTTCATCCTGCTTGAGATGGGAGGATTCTTCATCTTGAAACCAGCTACATATCTGAGGGATGAGTCTTGTGTTTGAAACTCTTAAATATTGATCCTGTCGCATGGTACCTTCAACAATACGCATTATTATTATTTTGGGGGCCCAGTTCCTGGACCCATTACGTACCTCTGTAATCTGTAAATACCTTTGTAACTTGTCATGATTGTGACTAGACCTACCTGGAGTTCATTACCTTTGTAAATTGTGAGTTCATTACCTCTGTAACTTGCTCAGCTATCAAAACTTTGGAGTCCAGTCCCTGGACCAATTATATACCTCTGTAATCTTTTGACTACCACCCACAGGATGGGTATGGGGTGCATAATAAACATATTAAACTAACTAACTAACTATCATAGGAGAGCGCTAAATCCGTAGGATTATACAGCGTATAGTGTATACTACAGTGGCTCCCTAGTATATAGATGATAAAGGCTAAAGTGTCATTTGAAAACAGGTGAATTTGTAAATGAAGTGATAAGCCTATAGAGGCAGATGCCAGAAGTCGCCAGAATCTTACCACAGTGGTCAGCTGTTTTAATAATCTTCCTGGAAATATAAACACATATGCAGTATAATGTGAGCCTTTATTGACTACGTTTCGCTCACACAGTGGGCTTTTTCAAGTCACAAACAGAACTACCTGGGGTGGAAGGAACGTGAGTATTTATAGTCCGGTTCAGAATGCAGAGGTCAGGTGGAGAATGCTGCATCTGATGATGTACCGAGTGGGGTTATAGAGTCTAAAAACTTGGGTAGCTTGGAAAGGAGATTGGATAAGTTTGTGAGCAGACCTTCTACAGTGTTCTTATGTGGGATAGCGATGAAGAAGTTTCTTGGCAAGTGGTTCAGCTATGTTATAGAAGCCACAATTCTGGTTGAAGTTGTCGGATACAGAAATAAGTGATGATTCCAGGATTCTTCGGGTTGAGGCTCGACCGTTCGTCATTGTAGGAGCTGCCAGAGATCACAGGCTCTTCAACACGCAAGTTATACTTTTGTATCAATCAAATCACATATTACTCGGGAAGATAATTTCAAGTAGATCCTTCATGTGTTAGCCCAAATCATCGACTAGTATGTTTTAAATAAATGACCCACTGATCAGATCAGATCGACTTGTCCGAACCCTCGACTGGTCCGAACCCTCGACTGGTCCGAACCCTTGACTCGGGAAGTTTCAAATCCTTCGTTAGATTCGTTGGACAATAAAGCAGACTGTAAACGGATGGGGTTGTAGACTGTAAATGGATGGGGTTGTAGGCCCTTATCAAACACAAACAATAAATATAAATCAGGAACGTACATGGTAAACTGTCCAATATACAAGTACAGTTAGAAATAGAAATACAAATAGCTAGAGCTTCATATAAGGAGGTTATTAATAGAGTATTCAAGAGGTTGCTAGTAGAATTACAGTAAATCAACCACTCAAATCATTATGAAGCTCTATAGTCTGCAGTCAATCAAACAAACGGGCTTCCACATGGATAAATTGTCATTTTTGTGGAAATTGGTGTCACGCCCCTTGTGCAGATATCCAAGAACTAGCTACAAGCAGTATTAAAACAGGGAAGTGTTTTTGGGTATGCCCAAATGAGGAAAATCTGTGGACTAAAATCACAAGGGTATTAAAAGAGGATAACATCAAAGCTGCTTTCATAGACAACCTGGAAGCTTTCTACAACAGATGGGAACATAAAAAGTCTGGGCTGAATGGTACTGCCCTTGATACTGGCCATGTAGTCAGAAACTGTAAGGCTGGAGGTGATGTCCTGGTAGTCAGTAAATGTGGGGCTGATAGTGCTGTCCTGGGAGACAGTAATGGTGAAGCTGGAGGTGCTGTCCTGGGAGACAGTAATGGTGAAGCTGGAGGTGCTGTCCTGGGAGACAGTAATGGTGAAGCTGGAGATTTTGTCCAGGTAGTCGGGAATTATACGCAGGAAGGAATACATATAAATGACCTCATAGGGGACAGGAGCCGTAGTGGGGAAACAAGTGTAGTCAAAGATAAGATAAAACCAATATTGCAAACTAGAAATACCACAGGAAATAGCAAACAAGAGGACTCCACTAGCAATAGTGAGGATATATTACCAAAAACAACTGGTGGGAGCTCCATTGTTGGTGCTAGGGAGGATAGGAATAAGACAGGGAAACATGCACCAACAGGGAATACAGTCACAGAAACCCAAGGCAAACGGAAACCTAGCCTGTGCACATACTATGCACTTGGTATCTGCAGACATGGGAAATCTGGAAAAACAGACGGGACGTGCAACTATGACCACCCTAGAAAATGCCATGCCCATATGACAACAGGAAAATGCAAACTCCTTTCCTGTAAGCTTTTTCACCCTGAAATGTGTACCTCTTCAGTACAGGAAAGACTGTGCTATAACTTAAATTGCCAGGCACACCATCTAAAGGGTACAAAAAGATACAAAACATCCAGGCCATGGGAAAACCTGGGTAGCCACAGCCACTCAAAAGGGAGAGGTTTTTTAGTGCTAGGAAGGAAAAAAAACTGCCAGGAAATGGCAGAAATCGTACACCAAATCCAGTCATCCCTGGAGTGGAACCACAGTCGATGGCCTCCACTCCAAACCAACAGATACAGATACTAATGCCGGAAAAAAATCCCCCCCCCCCAGTACCAACAATACCACCAGTCCGATGACATTCTTCTTTGCGAATATACAGGGTCTAAAGCCAGCAACAAACAACAAAATACCTTTCATCCGTGGACTGCTTGCAGAGGCAAAGGCAGTGTTCGCGGCTTTCACTGAGACCCACATAAAGGATCACTTGGACAACGAAATATGGATCCCAGGTTACAACCTATACAGATGTGACAGAGTGAACAGGCAAAAGGGGGGGGAGGGTTGGCCTGTACATTGCAGAGTCACTTGTTTGCACAGAACTGCTAAATGCCTCAAATGATGTAGTGGAAGTTTTAGCAGTAAAGGTCGAGAACCAAAACCTAGTCATTGTGGTAGTCTACAAGCCTCCGGATGCAACATCCCAGCAATTCCAGGACCAGATGCTAAAAATTGACCACTGTCTGGAAAATCTTCCAGCTCCTGCACCCAACATCTTGCTCCTGGGGGATTTCAACTTAAGGCACCTAAAATGGAGGAATATAGCAAATAATATTGTTGCAGTAATAACACCAGGAGGCAGCTCTGATGAAAACTCACACTCACACGAGCTTTTAAATCTCTGCACAAAATTCAATTTAAACCAGCAAATAATAGAGCCTACTAGACTGGAGAATACACTAGACCTCATCTTCACTAACAATGATGATCTGATAAGAAATGTCACCATATCAAAAACAATATACTCAGATCACAACATAATTGAGGTTCAGACATGTATGCGTGGAGCCCCAGACCGACATAATGAGACTAGTCACGAGGGAGCATTCACCAAATTCAACTTCAATAACAAAAACATAAAGTGGGACCAAGTAAACCAAGTCCTAACCGATATAAGCTGGGAAGATATACTAAGCAACACAGACCCCAACTTATGCCTAGAACAGATTAACTTGGTGGCACAAGATGTATGCACAAGGCTTATTCCTCTAAGAAAAAGGAGGAGTAGATGTAAAATAGAAAGAGACAGGCGCTCCCTTTACAGGCGACGGAAAAGAATAACAGAGCGGCTAAAAGAGGTCAATATATCTGAAATGCGTAGGGAGACACTGGTCAGAGAAATAGCAAGCATTGAACTTAAGCTAAAGGAATCTTATAGGAGTCAGGAATCGCGGGAAGAACTAAAAGCCATAAATGAAATCGAAAGAAACCCAAAGCATGTCTTCTCCTATGCCAAATCAAAGTCGAGAACAACGTCCAGTATTGGGCCCCTACTTAAACAAGATGGGTCCTACACAGATGACAGCTAGGAAATGAGTGAGCTACTCAAGTCCCAATATGACTCAGTTTTTAGCAAGCCGCTAACCAGACTGAGAGTCGAAGATCAAAATGAATTTTTTATGAGAGAACCACAAAATTTGGTTAACACAAGCCTATCCGATATTATCCTGACGCCAAATGACTTCGAACAGGCGATAAATGACATGCCCATGCACTCTGCCCCAGGGCCAGACTCATGGAACTCCGTGTTCATCAAGAACTGCAAGAAGCCCCTATCACGAGCCTTTTCCATCCTATGGAGAGGGAGCATGGACACGGGGGTCGTCCCACAGTTAGTAAAAACAACAGACATAGCCCCACTCCACAAATGGGGCAGTAAAGCAACAGCAAAGAACTACAGACCGATAGCACTAATATCCCATATCATAAAAATCTTTGAAAGGGTCCTAAGAAGCAAGATCACCACCCATCTAGAAACCCATCAGTTACACAACCCAGGGCAACATGGGTTTAGAACAGGTCGCTCCTGTCTGTCTCAACTATTGGATCACTACGACAAGGTCCTAAATGCACTAGAAGATAAAAAGAATGCAGATGTAATATATACAGACTTTGCAAAAGCCTTCGACAAGTGTGACCATGGCGTAATAGCGCACAAAATGCGTGCTAAAGGAGTTAGTTAGTTTAATATGTTTATTATGCACCCCATACCCATCCTGTGGGCGGTAGTCAAAAGATTACAGAGGTACATAATTGGTCCAGGGACTGGGCCTCAAAGTTTTGATAGCTGAGCAAGTTACAGAGGTAATGAATTCACAATTTACATAGGTAATGAACTCACAATTTGCAAAGGTAATGAACTCCAGGTAGGTCTAGTCACAATCATGACAAGTTACAAAGGTATTTACAGATTACAGAGGTACACAATGGGTCCAGGGACCGGGCTCCAAAGTTTTGATGGCTGAACTAGGTACAAGGTAATGAACTCACAAGTTACAAAGGTAATGAACTCACAAGTTACAAAGGTAATGAATACTGTAAGAATGGTTACTTACGTTTATACATGGCTGCAATCATGAACAAATTTTAGAGTAATGAGCAATTCACACTTCCACACCCGGTCACAACTGTAGTGAGTTATTGGTGCAAATGTTGATTGCTGAGTCTCTCTCTCACACACACACACACACACACACACACTCTCTCTCTCTTGCTCTCTCTCTCTCTTGCTCTCTCTCTCTCTTGCTCTCTCTCTCTCTTGCTCTCTCTCTCTCTTGCTCTCTCTCTCTCTTGCTCTCTCTCTCTCTCGCTCTCTCTCTCTCTTGCTCTCTCTCTCTCTTGCTCTCTCTCTCTTGCTCTCTCTCTATCTTGCTCTCTCTCTCTCTTGCTCTCTCTCTTGCTCTCTCTCTCTCTTGCTCTCTCTCTCTCTTGCTCGTTATCTCTCTCTCTTGCTCTCTCTCTCTCTTGATCTCTCTCTCTCTCTTGCTCTCTCTCTCTCTCTCTTGCTCTCTCTCGTCCCCATTTTCCCTTCTAACTCTCCCCTCTCCTACTCTTCCCTTCACTCTCTCTCCCCCTCTACCTTTCCCTTCTCTCTTCTCTCACAAAAAAAAAAAAAAAAAAAAAAAAAAAAAAAAAAAAAAAAAAAAAAAAAAAAAAATGGTGGGGACTCGCAGGAACCAAGGATCAGATGAGAATGGTTCGGGTAGGGAGGAGTGGATGGAGGAGCAGTGGAAAAGGATGGAACAAGAGTGGGAAAGAAAATTAGGAGAGCTTTCTGAAAAAATGGAGAAAGAGCTATCTGTGAAATTGGAAAGGAGGTTTGAGAAGGAGACAAAGAATTGGGAGGCACAAGTCGAAACTGCAGTAGCCAAGATAAGGGTCCTAGAAGTTGAGATAAATAGGCTGAAGCGAGTTACAGGGGCAGTGACCAGAGAAGACACAGCATATGAAGCTGCGAGGCTGAACAGGAAGGAAGGAATTATGAATTATGCTAAGGTCACATCAATCTGCCAAGGAGGACCAAGGAGTGAAAGGGAAGATCAGCTGGTTGCAGATGGAGAGGGTGATAGGTCGAATGCTGAGGCACAACAAGGCTATCAAGAGCCACTGGAAAAATCAAGGGAGAAACTGACCACATACAGGCAGGATCCAGAGTCACAGAGGGTGAGGCAATGGGAGGAAGAAAGGGCAAAATCAGTGTTTATCCATGGGCTTCAGGAGAGAGAGGAAAGGACACACACTGAAAGGAAGCAGGAAGAAAGAAAGGAGATTGAGAAAATCATCACGGAAATAGGTGAAGAGATGGACGAGATTGTAAATTTTCAGAGAATAGGGGGGTACTCGAAGGGGAGAAACCGACCAATCAAGCTGATTCTCAGGACGGAAACAGTGCGGAACAGGATCCTCCAAGAGAAACCACGATTGAAATACTCGGAAGAGTACAAGAGGGTGTTCCTAGACAGAGACAGAACAAAATCAGAACGACAGCAGCTGAGGGAGAGGACAAAAAAGCGAAAGGAGCTAGGAAAAGAGACAAGGAGGGAACCAGCAGAGGTCAGTCAGAGCAGGACAGAACAGCAAGGGCAAGCACACACACAACTACTCTCAGAACCATACAACCTATCACACCATCCCAACACACACTACAATCCATACCCACAGCCTCCACCCAACACCGAGCTATAGAATCCCACAGTATGCCACCAGGTCTCCCACCCTCACAGGCCCCCCAAACCACAGTGTTGGAAAGGAAACTGAAGGTATGGTACACAAACGCTGATGGAATAACAAATAAGTGGGAGGAGTGGCACGAAAGAGTCAAAGAAGCATCACCGGACATCATAGCTCTCACAGAAACCAAGCTTACAGGTATGATAACAGATGCCATCTTTCCAACGGGATACCAAATCCTGAGGAAAGACAGAGGGAACAGGGGGGGGTGGAGGAGTGGCGTTGCTGATCAAAAATCGCTGGAATTTTGATGAGCTGGAGAGAGGAGATAGCGGAGAAGAAAGTGATTACATAGTGGGAACACTTCACTCTGGAGGTCCCAAGGTGGTAATAGCAGTGATGTATAACCCACCACAGAACAGCAGGAGGCCAAGGCAAGAGTACGACGAGAGCAATAGAGCGATGGTTGACACACTGGCTAGAGTGGCCAGAAGAGCTCATGCATGCAGGGCAAAGCTCCTGATCATGGGTGACTTTAACCACAAGGAGATCGATTGGGAGAACTTGGACCCACATGGGGGCCAAGATACATGGAGGGCTAAGATGATGGAGGTGGTACTGGAGAACTTCATGTACCAACACGTAAGGGACACTACAAGAGAGAGAGGAGAGGATGAACCAGCAAGGCTGGACTTAGTATTCACCTTCAGTAGTGCAGATATCGAGGACATCACATATGAAAGACCCCTTGGGGCCAGTGACCATGTGGTTTTAAGCTTCGAATACACAGTAGAGCTACAAGTGGAGGGAGAAGCAGGAAGGCCAGGACGAATGAAGCCAAACTACAAGAAAGGGGACTACACAGGAATGAGGAACTACCTGAACGGGGTTCAGTGGGACAGAGAACTGGCAGGGAAGCCAGTTAATGAGATGATGGAATATGTAGCAACAAAATGCAAGGAGGCTGAGGAGAGGTTTGTACCCAAGGGTAACAGGAGTAATGAAAAAGCCAGGATGAGCCCATGGTTTACCCAAAGGTGCAGGGAGGCAAAAACCAAGTGTGCTAGGGAATGGAAGAAATATAGAAGGCAAAGGACCCAGGAGAATAAGGAGAACAGTCGTAGAGCCAGAAACGAATATGCACAGATAAGAAGGGAGGCCCAAAGACAATATGAAAATGACATAGCAGCGAAAGCCAAATCTGACCCTAAACTGTTGTACAGCCACATCAGGAGGAAAACAACAGTCAAGGACCAGGTAATCAGGCTAAGGAAGGAAGGAGGAGAGACAA
>NC_091313.1:40928604-41141104 GCF_038502225.1 Cherax quadricarinatus
TATTGTTCTCAAACTACTACCTGACAAGCCAAGATTGTAATCTACTCCCTCTTTGAAAGCATACAGCTTAGCCAATTTATCAGTTCTATCATGCATCTGAAGACCAATGTGCTCTGTTCCACAAGGCACAGTACTCGCTCCCATCTTGTTCCTCATCCTCATATCCGACATAGACAAGGATGTCAGCCACAGCACCGTGTCTTCCTTTGCAGATGACACCCGAATCTGCATGACAGTGTCTTCCATTGCAGACACTGCAAGGCTCCAGGCGGACATCAACCGAATCTTTCAGTGGGCTGCAGAAAACAATATGAAGTTCAACGATGAGAAATTTCAATTACTCAGATATGGTAAACACGAGGAAATTAAATCTTTATCAGAGTACAAAACAAATTCTGGCCACAAAATAGAGCGAAACACCAACGTCAAAGACCTGGGAGTGATCATGTCGGAGGATCTCGCCTTCAAGGACCATAACATTGTATCAATCGCATCTGCTAGAAAAATGGCAGGATGGATAATGAGAACCTTCAAAACTAGGGAGGCCAAGCCCATGATGACACTCTTCAGGTCACTTGTTCTATCTAGGCTGGAATATTGCTGCACACTAACAGCACCTTTCAAGGCAGGTGAAATTGCTGACCTAGAAAATGTACAAAGAACCTTCACGGCGCGCATAACGGAGATAAAACACCTCAATTACTGGGAGCGCTTGAGGTTCCTAAAACTGTATTCCCTGGAACGCAGGCGGGAGAAATACATGATTATATACACCTGGAAAATCCTAGAGGGACTAGTACCGAACTTGCACACGAAAATCACTCACCACGAAAGCAAAAGACTTGGCGGACGATGCAACATCCCCCAATGAAAAGCAGGGGTGTCACTAGCACGTTAAGAGACCATACAATAAGTGTCAGGGGCCCAAGACTGTTCAACTGCCTCCCAGCATACATAAGGGGGATTACCAACAGACCCCTGGCAGTCTTCAAGCTGGCACTGGACAAGCACCTCAAGTCGGTTCCTGATCAGCCGGGCTGTGGCTCGTACGTTGGTTTGCGTGCAGCCAGCAGCAACAGCCTGGTTGATCAGGCTCTGATCCACTAGGAGGCCTGGTCACAGACCGGGATGCGGGGGCATTGACCCCCGGAACTCTCTCCAGGTAAACTCTAGGTAAACTCCAGCGCACGTGGGAGGGGGGATGGAAAGTATTCAGGCTCAATTCAGGGAACCGGATCACGGATCCAATTCCCTAGATCAAGAGCCCCTCACCAGCGTTAAGGAACCTCCCTTGAGGGATCAATAGACAGCCTATTGTACATTTGCTACTAATTATAGACCAGACTATCACAGATGTTGGATGGTTAAAAGGTGTTCGCCACACATTCAGGATGTAATTCCTCAGTAACACGCCTTCTTATAAACTAATATTTGTCATACACGTTACTTGAAACACCGATTCATCACTGAAACAAATTTGCAACGAAAGTAAGACAGACGTTTGTAGGCATGAAAAATGTTGAAGCCTTCCACACAAATTTTTGTCGAACATTCAAATCAATAATAATGTAACATATTGCTAAAAAAAAAAATCCTTGATTATCAAACTGACTTACTTGCCGATTTTCAGTCATCTGCAGTGAAGGTAGAGTACTTCTTTGCCCATTTTAAGCACTTTTCAACTTGGGATTTTTAAGTGGGCGACAAGTTTTCAGCATCCCTTCGATGCAGAGTGTGTAGGTTCGGATCCTGCTGTGGACTGAGAGATAATGTTTGTAAATAATTTCGCTTGTTTGCAAATTGTTAAGCATTTCAAAATCTATTTTGTAGTTCACTGCATGTGACAGGATTTGATGAAATAACACAGGTTCGATTTCCGGCTAGCTGCAGTTTGTTATAACCATTTATAAACTCTTGTTCGTGGTTACTTTAATATGTATACAACTCATGAAGGCTAGTAGTATATCAAACGGGAAATAGAATGAAATTAGTTCTTAGCTTACGAACCAGTGACCTATAGATTAGGTACATATGGTTCATGTATATTTATAAAAATTATGCCAATAAATTTGGCTAATTGAGTGGACTACATAATTATAAAGACGTTATTTAGGCTTGACAGCGTTAAGTAATTATTGGTCTACTATTTTTCAAATACAATTGTAAACTATTGAATATATCATTTCAATAACTGAAGAACATTTTAATTACCAGGCTATTATCCTAACGCTTTTCAACAGAAAATCAAACTAATATTGGCCAATACGTAACTACCTTATGTGTAGTGTTGGGTAATACACACTGGGAAACGTACATTAATTATTATTTGATATATGTGGCAGGCAATATGGCATCTTATTCATTAAAGCCTTCTATTTTTTTCATCCATATCATCCTTTATGATTACCAAATGTATTGCCTCTTCACTTGTCATGTAGTGAAGAATCTCCATCGATAATATTTCTATCAGCCACGATTACACTCGATCAGATAAGATTTTCTTCGGATTTTTAAAGCCGGAGGGTTAGCCACCCAGGATAACCCAAGAAAGTCAATGCGTCATCGAGGACTAACTTATTTCCTTAATCTTGTCCCCCAGGATACGACCCACACCAGTCGACTAACACTCAAGTACCTATTTGCTGCTAGGTGAACAGGACAACGGGTGTAAGGAAACTCGTCGAAATGTTTCCACCCGCCGGGAATCGAACCCGGGCCCTCCGTGTGTGAGGCAAGAGCTTTAGCCACCAGGCCACCCTACCAGGCCTGGTCCGTCGGTCCGTTGTCCCAGTACGTCATGTTTTTTTCTCCTGCGACGATAATCTTGTACACATAATGTGAGGGAGAAGGCCTCAATAACTTTAAAAAAGTGGGGGTTATGGTTGTTCAGACACCCAGGAACCATTAACGTGTTACTGCCGGCACTACCATCTAGCGGGCTGAGGCTAAACTTCAGTTTCCTTGGGTCTGATTTGCTTTAATTCTACTCCTGGGATTATTAAGCTTACCTGGTGTAGGCTAAAGTTTGTAGAAGTACTTCGCCACCACTCTTCTCCTGATCGGGTGAGGTGATCTATCAGGAGTATTTCTGTTGTTTCTGATTTTCCTGGTTACCAGCAGCAACAGCCTGGTTGATCAGGCTCTGATCCACCAGGAGGCCTGGTCACAGACCGGGCCACGGGGGCGTTGACCCCCGGAACTCTCTCCAGGTAAACTCCAGGTTACCAGTAATGACAATGAAGTAGAATACCACCCTTTGTCTTTCTTCAATGTTATACTTATTTAACCCTTATGTAACCAATGTTTTTTTTTCATTATCAGCTCTGCATGGAAGGAGTGTGCATCATTGCATTGCCACCTTTCTCACCCTGCACACTGACAGCTCATACACTACCTTCCTTGACCTTAAATCTGCTTTTGATGTAGCCAACCGACATGTAATTATTAGTGAACTTGCCAGAATGGATGTTGGAGGATGACTTCTCCGCTGGATTAAAGGCTGCCTGTCCAACAGAAAATCGTCTGTGTTGTTCCATGGGTATAGAGGTATAACTGAAGACTTTGAATTAGGAACCCCACAGGGAGGTGTACTCAGTCCCACCCTAATCAATGTTCTAATTAATACTTTATTTAATGCTTTGCCTAGTCAGCCCCATCATTATATGATTAGTTTTGCTGATGATATAATGATTCACACCACCGGCTTTTCCAACACCCAAAGCATTCTTAATCATGCACGAGCCTCGTGTCAGGACCTGGGGTTGATAATCTCTACTGATAAAACAGATACTCAATAGGCGTCCTCCTCAACAGAGAGGCGCAGCTCACCATATCCAGTTACATGATGGGTCTCTTCTAGAATATGTAACCAGATACAGGTACCTAGGCTTTGAGTTCCCACTATTTGGACCTGTTGTAACGAGACTTTGTCGCCAATACAAAGAAAGACTGAGAGCACTTAAAGTTGTGGCAGGTTTTCACCCCAGGTATGGTGCTAATGTTAAAATTGTAAAAATTATGTATCTTGCTTATAATAGATCATTGGTTGATTATGCTGCGCCACTACTTGCTCTTGTGTCTGACTGGAATCTTGAAGGGCTGGAAAAACTGCAGAACGAAGCAATGAGGATCATCCTAGGATGCCCTCGTACTGCTAAAATTTTAAATATGCGTGAAGAACTTGATATTCCAAGCATCAGAGATCGTGTTACTGAAAGAAATATCCTAATTGGGGTTAATATGCTCAGGCAAGCCCATTCAAACCCTTGCAAAGAAGCCCTCCAAACTTTCCTCAGCACTGGTGAACACTCCACCAGATGGATCGAAAAAACTGAAACCGACCTCCGCATGAACCAGATATATGATTTTTGTCAAATAAGGCAACAGCGGCACTTCTCTGCTGCATGGAATATTACCCCATTCCAAACAATCATCCCTCCATCCCCCCCCCTCCCCCCCAAAAAAAACTACTACTTAAATCACAACCAAAGCTTCGCCTAGAAGCCAAACAAGATGCCTTAAGCTGTATTGATACCTGAGTCACGCAGCACACTCTTTCACAAATTTTTATTTACGTTGATGGTTCTCTTCACCAATCCACTGGTGCAGCTGGTAGTGCTGCTGTTGTCGTACAGAGTGATGGCTCTCATAAAGAAATTGGAGTACGCATCAATAACTGGGCCTCTACCTTTCAAAACGAACTGTTTGCCATACTCCTTGCACTCAAATGCGTCCAAGTATCTGAGGTTGACACTTTATTTGTAACTGATTCTCTGTCATCCATAAATGCTCTCAAGTATAAATTGTGGCATGCTTGTGTCAGAAGCCAGACACAGGTATGGTAAGATTGTGGACAGTGGAGTCAGAGTGCACATGTGGCTTCCATCTCAAATTGAAGACCAATTTGAGATGGAAGCCACATGTGCACTCTGACTCCACTGTCCACAATCTTACCATACCTGTGTCTGGCTTCTGACACATGATAGAACTGATGAAATGGCTAAGTTGTATGCTCTCAAAGAGGGAGTAGATTACAATCTTGGGTTGTCAGTTAGCAGTTTGAGAACAATAATACGAAAAGAACTTCAACTGAATTTTACTGACTTTAGACTCAGGGAGATTGACACCAGTCAGTCCATCTATCATCATTCTATCATGCAGGAGGAGCCACATGTCTATGGTGCATCCAACAAAATAAGCAGACTCTTGGATGTCACTAGTGCCCGGCTCCGGCTGGGTTATAAGTATCTATGGCAGGTTAAATCACCACAATCAGATGTAGACCAAGCGAAATGTAAACTTTGCCAGATGGACTATTGTCACACCCTGCGTCATTATGTACTGGAGTGTGATAAAATTAATGAATTTAGAAACAACTCACTCAGAAATGTTCAAGAAATGTCTAAGTATTTTATCCACAGTGGTATATTACAGACCATTCTGGAGAAATACCCTGACTTTGCTCCTGAAAATAAAGCATTATTATGTGTGTGTGTGTGTGACCCAGTTAATATTTGCACTAATAACTCATTACAGTTGTGACCGGGTGTGGACATGTGAATGGCTCATTATTTTATAATTTGTTCATGATTAAAACCATGTATAGACATGTAGATGATTCATAACCTTGTAACTTGGTCATGATTGTGACCAGATCTGCCTGAGTTCATTACCTTTGTACCTTGTTCAGCTATCAAAACTTTGAGGCTCAGTCCCTGGACCCATTATGTACCTCTGTAATCATTTGAGTACCACCCACAGAAATATAATGATATTTCCAGGTGTCTGATACATTTTCCTTATCAGAATATTATTTTTCCAATATTACAATAATTATATTTTACTTAATTAACTAATTACAATAAATAAGGAAATTGTATTATTATTATTATAATCAAGGGGGAAGCGCTAAACCCGGAGGACTATACAGCGCCTGGATGGGGGGGGGGATGTGGAAGGCATTCAGGCTTAATTCGGGGAACTGGAGCACAGATCCAATTCCCTAAATCAAGAGCCCCTCACCAACATCAAGGAACCCTCCTTGAGGGGAAGGAAATTGTAGGGGACGTGTTGGTTCCCCCTTTCAAGTTTGATCATCACCACACACCTGCATTATTATATAAAGATTACTTTCCTATCAGTTACCAGTCAAATCACAAGGAAATTATTAAAATTTTCAGCATATTTATTTCTATCTTTTCTGCCTAGACATAATGACCCAGAACCACTAAACTCACCTTCATCATACCCTCGTATCTTACTCCATTTTCTTCTAAATAGCTTATTCATCTGAGCAACCTCTTCTCCAAGGCATGAATTGCACCCTACATAACGCAGATTATGCAACATAACTATAAATTGTTCTAAGAAGTCTTTAAAAAATAGTAAAGTGATAACTGCAGGAGACGCGTCAGTCGGCAGCCCAGCAGCAACACTCAGTTTAATGTTGGTCCTTGACGGAGAGAAGCACCGTCAACCACAGCTCCGTATTAGTCTTCTCAACTTTGCTGCTGTCATACTGTAAGCATTATAAAGTTATTTTCATGACTTTAAAGTTTATCGGCAACCATCAATCAAAAACACTGTGTTCCCTTAAATGGGAATTAATATAGCGGACCTGCCAGTCGTTCTAAATTTTATTTTTAAACTGTGGGTTATTGGTTTTATTAATAAGTGTACTCTCGGTACATAAATACCGAAGTAGAAAAATATCGCCACGCATGTTGAAAATGATATAAAATACTGATAATTTAATGATTAAGAGACATGTGCAGCAGTTGGGTATCTTTACTGTTGAAACGTTTCGTCTACACAGTAGACTTCTTCAGTCAAATACAGAGGCAGCAGATGTAGTAGTGAAGTGAAGATTATGTAATCAGTTCATCAACCTTGGGGAAATAGCATTTGAGGTGGTCAGTCCCTCAGCTTCACGGTCTGGAATAACATGAAGCTGAAACTTAAGCTTTATGTCGTTACCTAATTACCTTCCTATACTTGTGGGCCATGCCGCTCCTGTCGTCAATATTTTCTCTGCAAAATCCTCTTCAAGGGGGGGGGGGCTCCTTGGAATATTGAAGAGGCTCTTGGTTTGAGGAATGAGACCTTTTGGTCTCCTTCCTCAGACCGAACCTAATTACCCCCCCAATCCTCCCTTCCTTATCCCATTCTCCTTTTTCCCTTTCCTCCCCCCTCCCAACCTTCCCTCTTCCCCAACCCGTTTGTAGCCTCTGGGGTCCTCCCCTCTGGCATTACGGTTTCTAGATGGGGAGAAGTGTGCCGGGGTTCATCCCACTCCGTGGGGTTCCTCGGGAGTTGGTGTAGTTTGCCGTGGAATCTTGATTATCTGGAGGCACCCTGCTGTCTTCCTGGATTTCCGAGAGGTGAGGCGGGGTGTCCTGCAAGTGACGGGTGTAGCTCCAGAGGCTGCCTGTCAGTTATGGGAGGTGGCAGCTTAATTAAGGAGGTATGCTTTGTGGTGGGTTTCCGACCACCCTCTCTTTTGTCCGCTGTGGTGGCTTGGTAAGTGTGAGGTTGTTATTCCGGAGTGCTGGTTTACCAGCGTGAAGCGTAGGGTATGGCACGGGTTCCATGCTGCATCTGCACTGCTGGCGGTCTCGAGGTCCTCTCGGATGAAAGGGGGAACTTATGGCCCTTTCATGCCTTCTAGTGACCGTCCTGCTGTTTCTCTTTTTTCTTTCTATCTTTCATTTTTTCTTTAATATAATAAGAAAGGAGTACCACCATCATGGAGCCGTCGTTCCGTGATAACCCTCCTCCTCCCAGGCCCCTTTTTATTACCACATCCTGTTCTGACCCGGCTTCATTACTGGACCATTCTCCAGACTTTTCCCATACCCCTGTATCTTCTGCTGGTGACGCTACATCACCTGCTCCAGGTGGTGAGGCTCCGCTCATTTCTTCTAATGCCTCTGCCTTCCTCCTTCATGATAAAGTTGATAAGTTAGCCAAGAAGAGTACCCAGAAGGAGAATGTAGAATAAAACTTTGGTATATATGTGTCTAGCATAAGGAATAATATTAATAATGAAGGACTGCAGTTAGAAGCCTGAGTAGATCTATAACCCACTATGATAACATGAACGTAGATATGTTTATGGTGCAACTTGCAATGTGAACAGACTGACTGATGTTGTAGTGGCCAGGCTTAGACTTTGTTGCAAGTACTTTTGGCAGTTTGGGAGACACACAGATGATGCTCAAACTAAATGTAAATTATGTGATCAGGTATATGGTTACTCTCTTGAACACTATGTGCTTAGTTGTCCACTTATTGAGGAATACAGAGATAGACAGTATAATAACCTATGTGACATGTCAAGATATCTTATTAATGAAAATAAGATACCAGATATACTAAGCAAATTTCCTAAATTTGCTTGTAACAGATAAGTGAACTATAGATATGTAGATATAAATCCATATGTAGTCCTGTTAACCCTTTGGGGCCTAGTTCCTAGGCCTTTTGTGTATCCATATGCTCTTACGCTACCGTCCACAGGATGGATATGGGGTGCACAATAAACTAGCCACTTCGGTGGCAAAATCTCTATCTTGCATGCATTTAACTATGTGTCTGGTTTCCTCGAATATGGTGCAATGGTTTTTGGATCACCCACTAACATCAGGTTGGGCTACCCGCAGAACTACACCTAAACATTCCAGATACGCGACACCCACTTTCTTTACACACCATGTTTACAAGTACACAGTGGATTAAATTCTTTTCCCTACAACCAACATCTCCAACTGATTATCTTTCAGACCATAGTATTGGTAAAGCTGTTTTACAACACGTTGGTCAAATATATCCTTTCGCGCTCTTCAAAGTGGTGCTCACATTGTTACAGTTCAGAATGGAGAACAAGCTCGTGATCTTTCCCTTCAGGACCTTCCAGTTCTCAAAGTGGATACATATGTCCTGCCTGCTCATGGGTGGAGGCGGTTTTCCAGTAACATCGCTCGCTTAACATTTGACTGCCCTGAACTCCCGTTCTCCGTTTATATCGTGGGCCATTGCTTAGGGGTCCATAAAGTGGTCCCTATGCCCCAACAGTGTCAAAATTGCTGGTGCTTCAGACACCCCGCTAAATACTGCAAATCTGCAGTGGAGTGCACGGTCTGTGGTGCCAGGGATCATGCTGATACATTTTGCAGTCTTCCCCCACTTGTCTTAATTGCAATGAACCTCATCCTTCTTTTTTCCCATTGATGTCAGGTCTATCCTAATGAATAAGAAATTCGTTGTCTTAAGGAGAGTGAAGACCTTACTTATGCTATGGCTGTTTCTCGGCTCTGCCTTCAGGGAAATCTTCCTTGTGTTTCTAATTTTCGAGTAGCTAGGAGACCTCCAACATTGACGGTCCCCCTGCCTACCAGCTTCACTGGGGCCATGTCTTCCAGGGTCACCCCCATCTCTAGTCCTTTTGTGGTTTTAACCTCTGAAACCCCTACCTCCTTACCTCTTCCTACCTCTACCTCTTCACCTTCTCACCCACTAGTTTCTCAGTCTGCAAGGCCTTGCATGCCTGCACCTTCTTTGGGCCTATCACCTGCGAAATTGAACCTGTCTCCTATGCCCAAGTCTCTTCGTATTCCTCTAGTGCTTACAATTCCCCAACAGTTCTCCTTTTCGGACTCGGTGCCTAGTTCTCACATCCTTTCTAACTCTCACATAAAGGTGGAGGTTCACCCCCCTCATGTGGTCCCCTCTTCTCCTTTTCCCCTCCAAACTTCTTTCCCAGTCCCCCTCCAGCCTCCTTCCTCTCCCGTTCCACTGCAGGACTCTTCTGTTCCCGCCGGCACATCTCTCCAGGTTCATACTCCCCTCCCCTCTCAGACCTCTTTGGTTCCATCCAGTCTCCTCAATCTCTACTTGCTCTACCTCAACTGACTGAAGTCATGGTATCGGCATCTTCCTTGTCCGCTGAAACGCTTGATGCTGTCTCCAACTATACTGCAGAGATGAAACCCTCAATGGACACCTGTGCATCTCCTTATGCCCCTTCTTATTTTTCACAACCGTCACAGCAGTCTTTTCCTTCACAGCATTCTGATTCCTCCTTGCTTACACGCTTTCTATTCTCTCCACACATTGACTTCACTAACCCTAACAGCCCATAGATTTTATCGCTTCTCATTATTAGCATACCTGTTTTTGTGAATAATGACTTATTTACAATGGAATATTCGTGGCCTCAGGGGTAATTGGGGAGAGCTCCATGTGTTGCTATCCCCGAAGGTTCGTTCAACAGTTATTTATCCTGTTTCAGGCTATGTGCTGTTGCGTTCTTCTGATCCCTTACCTGATGGAACTTTTAATGAGTGTGCACTTCTTGTGCACATTGCTATACCGTTTCAACAGGTATTTGTTCGTTTTCAGCTGCATTATACCGCAGCCTGTATTTATTTGCACAGTTGGTGTGCAGTTTGCTCTCTATATCTCTCCCTTTTTTGTGCATTCTGTATCTAGGATATTGCATTCTTGAGCTCTTCTCTGCCGTCTTCCATCTTGTTGTTAGGTGATTTTAACACTCGCCACCATCTTTGGGGAGGGTACCACTGTGACTCTTGTGGTGATCAGTTGAAGACTCTTCTCACTTCTCATCCTCTTCATGTTTTAAATACAGGTGCTCCCACCCATTTTGACTCTCTCGCATTAATCTTTCTATCTGTTCCTCGTCAATTGCCCTTAATTACACTTGGTCTGTTCTCACGGGTTTGCATGACAATAATCACTTTCCTATTATTTTTACTTACACTGCATATTTCCAGCTGCCTCATAGCCCCTATTGGCAATTTGGATGAGCAAACTGGGACTTATATTCTCGTCTTACCGATTTATGTGAGGACCCTTTTTCGTCATCTTGATGAACTGGTGCAGCAGTTTTCGACCTTAGTTTTGACTGCAGCATCACGTTCTATTCCTCAAACCTCAGGCAGTCATTCTCAGACATGTGTACCTTGGCGGTCTTCTGCGTGTGCCCGTGCGGTGTGTTTGAAACGTGCTGTTTGGGACCGTTATCGATATAATCAGACTGCAGATCATCTTATGGATTTTAAGAGAGCAAGGGCAGTTGCTTGCCTCATCATACGCGACGCTAAACGCACTTGTTGGCAAGATTACGTTTCTACTGTTACCTTGACTTTCCCTGTGTGCGGTTTGGAAGAAGGTACGGAAGTTGTGTGGCAAATACACTCTGGACCCAGCTCCCATTTTTTGAGTTGCTGGTGTTGGTGTTGCAGAACCTCTTGAGATTTCCATGGAAATCGGGAACTATCTTGTTCCTGTCTCCCAAGGGTTTCACCTCTGTCCCTCGTTTCTCACTTCTAAGTCTACCAGGGAGCAATCACCCTTGGATTTCTCTCCTAATGGGATGGAGCTGTATAACGTACCTTTTACTCACTTTGAGCTGGAGTCCACGCTTTCCGCTTGCCAGTCATCGGCAGCTGGGCCTGATAATATTCATATCCGTATGTTACAGCATCTGCATTCTACAGCCCTTTAAGCCCTTTGTGCCTTTTCAGTCTTGTCTGGATGATAGGGGTTCTCCCTCAGCAGTGGAAATCTGCCACTGTACCTCTGTTTTACAATCCAGGCACTTCGGGCTTGTTACCTTTCAGTATCGTCCCATTGCTTTAACCAGTGTAGTCTGCAAGGTGATGGAACGATTGGTGAACAGACGTCTAATATGGTATTTGGAGACTTACAATAGTCTTTCTCCTCGCCAATATGGCTTTCACAAGGGCCTCTCTACTTTGGACCCCTTGCTCCACTTAGGTACATATGTGCGAAGTTCCTTTACTAATAAACACTCCGTCCTAGCAGTCTTTTGACCTCGAGAAGGCATATGACACCACTTGGAGGTATAACATCTTAGCCCAAGCCCACTCCTTAAGCCTCCGTGGTAATCTACCGGCCTTCCTAACTTTCTTATCTGAAAGACATTTTCGTGTCCATGTTGGTGCCTCGCTTTCCCTTTTTCTCTGGCCTATAAATGATCTACCTTTCCTTCTTCCATCGCATATTTGGTCATCACTTTATGTGGATGACTTTGCTATAGCTTACGCAGACGCTGACTGTTGCCTGGTAGCAGCCTCCCTTCAGGATGCGATTGACCATGATTGAAACCATGAGAAGTGAGCCACTTCTCATGGTTTTAAATTTTCTAGTATGAAACCTCATTTCATTACCTTCACTAGATATCCTCTTGTCCCAGATATTTCATTGTATCTCCACGGCTCCGCTGGTTGACACGGAAACCTCACATTTCCTCTTTGAAGGTAGCTTGCCATGGAAGGCTGAAGCCCTTTAAAATTCTTGGCATCGTTCATGGGGAGCAGATCGCCGGACTCTCCTCCGTTTGCATTCCACCCTAGTCTTGCCCAAGCTGGATTATGGCGATCAAGTCTTGTGTGGCTTCTCCTACAACTCTTTCCAAGTTAGATCCCCTTCATCACCAGGGTCTACGTTTATGCCTTGCTGGCTTTTGTTCATCCCCTGTTGAAAGCCTCTATGCTGAGGCGAATGTTCCTTCCTTAGCCGATCGTCATGATGCTCCTTACCTTCGTTACTTTGCCCGCTCTCATGACATTCGTGTTCCTTCTATGTATAGGTTGGTCACAGATATTAGTAGAAGCCCGTTATTTGTTGAGCGCCCCTGCTTTCTCCGACCGTTTTCTCTTTGTCTTCACTCTGGTCTTCTCTCCAGTTGCCTCCCTTGTGTGTTCATATAACGTCTGCCTTTTTCCTTCCACCTTGGGAGGTTCCAACGGTTCGTTTCTGTTCTCCCCAACTATCGTGTGCCAAAGCTCTCCTACCTGTGGCTGCTTCTCACTCGCATGGGCATTCCGTCACTGTTTATACAGATGGTTCTAAATCTTTTGACAGTGTTGGGTGGGTTCCAGGTAGTATTCCCTGTCGATGTTGTCTGGGGTCATTTGTTAGAATCAGCGAGTATTTTTACCGCCGACTTGCACACCATCCTCGTAGCACTTCTCTGTATTACATATATGTCTCTGTTGGCGTTTGTGATCATTTCAGATTCCCTCAGCGCTTTACAGGCCCTTCATCCATTGGTCCTTTGTATTTAACTTTGGTTGCGCCATCTGGCTAGCAAAAACAAAGACGTCATTTTCTGTTGGATCCCTGGACATGTTGATGTGCAGGGCAATGAACAGGTGGATGCTGCTGTGCGGTCAGTGGTGTGTGACCTTCCGCTTTCCTACAGAGATATTCCATTCAGGGATTATTTTACAGTCATCTCTGCCCGTCTTCACTGCCGTTGGCAACAGTGGTGGCTGAACATGCACCAAAAGAATATGCAGCAAAAAACTCGGCAGGAGATGCAACATTTCCCCTGTGATAAGCAGGGGTGCCACAAGTACACTGAGAACACAATAAGTGTCTGGGGTCCAAGACTGTTCAACTGCCTTCCAGCATACATAAGGGGTATTACCAGTAGACCCCTGGCTGTCTTCAAGAAGGCACTGGACAGGCACCTAAAGTCAGTACCTGACCAACCGGGCTGCGGTTTGTACATCAGTTTGCATGCTGCCAGTAGTAACAGCCTGGTTGATCAGACCCTGATCCACCACGAGGCCTAGTCTCGGACCGAGCTGCGGGGGCGTTGACCCCCGAAACCCTTTACAGGTATACTCTAGGTATGACATATTGCAATCTATTAAACCACATTTAAATTTGTGGCCATCTTCTTACCACTGTTTCCGTTCCCGGGAGACTGCACTCTCCTGTCTCCGCAATGGTCATACTGGCCTTACCCATGGGTATCTCATGGAACGACACCCTATTCCTCTCTGTGAGGTTGATTGGGTCCCTATTTTGGTTCTTCACTTTCTTGTGGATTGTCTGGTTTACCAGAGAGCTGCAGGATTTACCTCCGACGCTGATGTTCTACCGCTCTTACCTTATCTTCCCTTCTTACAGACGGTTCTGCCTTTGATTTATAATCACTTTTTGACTTTTTTTCAGCAACTGCTTTACTATACAAACTTTGACGCACAGCCCCTAGCGTCCCTTTCAGCCCTTTTCTACCCTGACCTTTGATCCCCTCACCATCTAGCTGTTCATAACCCCGGCACTATTTTCTGCCCTGAAACGCTGCATGACCCTTGTCGGTTTAGCGCTTTATTATTTGATTATAATAATTATAATAATTCTTTACGTTGTTACAGAATTTGGAGCAAAACTTTTCTCCCAGCTGAGAGACTGACCATCTCAAAACTATATTTTCGAGGTTGATGGATTACCTGGAGTTTACCTGGAGAGAGTTCCAGGGGTCAACGCCCCCGCGGCCCGGTCTGTGACCAGGCCTCCTGGTGGATCAGAGCCTGATCAACCAGGCTGTTGCTGCTGGCTGCACGCAAACCAACGTACGAGCCACAGCCCGGCTGGTCAGGAACCGACTTTAGGTGCTTGTCCAGTGCCAGCTTGAAGACTGCCAGGGGTCTGTTGGTAATCCCCCTTATGTATGCTGGGAGGCAGTTGAACAGTCTCGGGCCCCTGACACTTATTGTATGGTCTCTTAACGTGCTAGTGACACCCCTGCTTTTCATTGGGGGGATGTTGCATCGTCTGCCAAGTCTTTTGCTTTCGTAGTGAGTGATTTTCGTGTGCAAGTTCGGTACTAGTCCCTCTAGGATTTTCCAGGTGTATATAATCATGTATCTCTCCCGCCTGCGTTCCAGGGAATACAGGTTTAGGAACCTCAAGCGCTCCCAGTAATTGAGGTGTTTTATCTCCGTTATGCGTGCCGTGAAGGTTCTCTGTACATTTTCTAGGTCAGCAATTTCCTTGAAAGGTGCTGTTAGTGTGCAGCAATATTCCAGCCTAGATAGAACAAGTGACCTGAAGAGTGTCATCATGGGCTTGGCCTCCCTAGTTTTGAAGGTTCTCATTATCCATCCTGTCATTTTTCTAGCAGATGCGATTGATACAATGTTATGGTCCTTGAAGGTGAGATCCTCCGACATGATCACTCCCAGGTCTTTGACGTTGGTGTTTCGCTCTATTTTGTGGCCAGAATTTGTTTTGTACTCTGATGAAGATTTAATTTCCTCGTGTTTACCATATCTGAGTAATTGAAATTTCTCATCGTTGAACTTCATATTGTTTTCTGCAGCCCACTGAAAGATTTGGTTGATGTCCGCCTGGAGCCTTGCAGTGACTGCAATGGAAGACACTGTCATGCAGATTCGGGTGTCATCTGCAAAGGATTGATTACATGGTTTTTTACATCTCTACTGCTTCTGCTGCCTTCCTTTGTATTTTACTAATAATGTTACTTTGTAGACGAAATGTTTCATAATAAAGATACCTAACTGTTGTACATGTGTCATACTTATTAACTTCTTGCTGTCGTATACCATTATTATATTCACCTAACAGTATACCAGATGAGAAATTAAGTCAAACAGTATTTAAAGATACATTAGAGAGTGAAAATTAAAGCAGTTATAGAGTGCTAGCTTTCAATATTTCTCAGTATTTTTTTTCAGTTCCATTCTGTTTAAAATTCTCTGCAGTCATCAACGAAAAAAATCAACAGATTTTATTTTATTTAAGAAAATCCAATTTAATAAAAAAATATGAAATTGCAGTTAATTAAAAATAAATTTAAGTGTGAAATCGACCTGAGGGGAATTTTGTACTTGTTACATGAAAAATAATTTATTTTATAAAGCTGGTAATTTTACATTAACAAAGCTCAAAGTTGAAGCAACTTTCCTTTTATTTAAGGTAATCATCATTAAAGTTTGAAGCCATCAGAAGAGACATTCTCCAGTAATTCCACGGATTCCAAAATTTCCAGGTTTTATCAAATAATTTAGTGTATTAACAAATTTGCTCACAGAAACTAAATTTAACGGGTCCTGACCTGGAAGTAACATGCATCACTCCATAAATACTGAGCTCATTCAGGAGAGGTAGACTTATATATACTTAATGTGATTTAATTAAAGGGAATTAAAATATCACACTCTACAAAAACTAATAGATTTGCACCTACTCTCTCGGACATAACTGTCTGCCATCTTCGAACATGGAGGCGCCTTGAAGGTAAGCGGGAGAAAAAATTTTGGCAACCCCTAATAACAATACAGCGATTTATAGTATCATAGTTTTATTTGTCTAAGACAAAACAAGTTTCTTTGTTGTCTGACACGTGCTTGAGGAATGCATTCACTTGTAACTCATTTATTAAAAGTGTTTCTATCTGTGGACGTTGATCCCTGAGATTACATGAATATTATGAGAGGACAACATACTTGTAGCGGTGGTACTATTATTAGTAACTGGTATGATTATTAGTAGACGGTGAAGGACGCTGTGAACTGGAGATGCGCTTATGTTATGGCTCTGTCACGTGGCAGTCTCGTGGAAAATATATAATGGAAAAATTATACACTACCAGCCAGTTGATTTTCAATGTAGTGCAAAGGTTATGAACTGAAGCCAACCAGAGATGAGGTAATCAGTCCTTCAGCCTTGAATAAGTGCTCAGTTCAGAAGCTTCGATCAGTCTAATGCAGAGGCAGGAAACTAGAGTCAAAAGTCATCGTCATAGGTAGAGGATATCTAGTTGAAGTGAAAACCTAACAACATGCGAATACAAAAACAATATAACACATATTCAGTGCTTGAATAACTTGATTGATGAAACGTTTCGCCCGCACAGTTGGCATCATCAGTCGAATACAGGCAATGTAATACTGGAGACAGTAAAATAATAAGTTTTGGCATGATCAGTTCATTAGACGTAATAGGAGGTCAGTCCTTGAAGCATAAAGAATAGCCATGCTGCCATACCTTATATTCAAGAACAGAGTTTGAGGGAAAATATGCTCAAAGGCAGGGAATTACCTGGAGTTTACCTGGCTATTGGCAATCCATTATCTCCCCAACTGAGCAATCTGATCCTAACGAACCTAGCCTCGAAAAACTCCATGTATATATATATATATATATATATATATATATATATATATATATATATATATATATATATATATATATATATATATATATATATATATATATAGTATACATAGACGGAAGTTAAAAGCGTCCTGATGGAGCCACTATGCTACTCTGGAAGGATAGAAAGCAGATTGCCTGGGACTACACCTGTGCCGCCACATTGGCAGACACCTACTTGCCATACTCCGTAGCTGAAGGGGGGTGGAGCTGCCAGCCACAAGGAAACCCAGAAGATCCGCAAATATGACGACCTTCCCCCTTGCTATAACTTCATCCCAATAGGGTCGGAGACCCTTGAAGCATGGGGTATGTGTGCTCTAAAGTTCCTCAAAGAGCTGGGTGAAAAGCTTATCATAGAAATCAAGGACTACAGGGCGACCAGCTTTCTCTTTCAGAGTGTTGTGGTCCAGAGAGAAAATTTCCCCTCTGGATCGCAACACTGAGTCTCTGAAAGCGGAAGCTGGCCGCCCTGTGGTCCTTGGTTTCTATGATGAGTTTTTCACCCAGATCTTTCAGGAACTTGCCCCATGCTCCAAGGGTCTCAGACCCTATTGGAATGAAGTTATAGCAGGGGGAAAGGTCGTCATATTTGCGGATCTTCTGGGTCTCCCTGTGGCTGGCAGCTCCACCCCCTTCAGCTACGGAGTATGGCAAGTAGGTGTCTGCCAATGTATATATATATATATATATATATATATATATATATATATATATATATATATATATATATATATATATATATATATATATATATATATATATATATATTATTTACCGTTTAAGCCAAATCGTCCAGTTTGGTTTACTTGTCAAAGATGCATTTTGCGAAATAATTGGAATGAAAATTTGTTTTTGCATAAATCAGCGGAATTCGATCTGAACATTACGAAAAACAGTATGTAACTGATTTTAAGTAATAGTAAATGAATTTATGTTAACCTATGATATATATAGCAGATTTTAGCTAAAAAAATACGTTTGTTTTAGGGAGGTTACGTGAGGTATCTGTGCTAGTTATAGACCCAAAATAAAAGTCTTTATATCATTGTCAATCAAAACAGATGATTTATCATTATGTAAGAAAATTTTTTGGACACACACACACACACACACACACACACACACACACACACACACACACACACACACACACACACACACACACACACACACAAAGTCATGAAGATTGGGGAGGGGCAAAGAAGACCGCAGACAGAGTATAGGTTAGGTGGACAAAGACTACAGACCTCACTCAGGGAGAAAGATCATGGGGTGACCATAACACCGAGCACGTCACCGGAGGCACACATCAACTAAATGACCGCTGCAGCATACGGGCGCCTGGCAAACCTGAGAATAGCGTTCCGATACCTTAATAAGGAATCGTTCAAGACACTGTACACTGTGTATGTTAGGCCCATACTGTAGTATGCAGCACCAGTCTAGAACCCACACCTGGTCAAGCACGTCAAGAAGTTAGAGAAAGTACAAAGGTTTGCAACAAGGCTAGCCCCAGAGTTCAGGGGAATGTCGTACGAGGAAAGGTTGAGGGAAATCGGACTGACGACACTGGAGGACAGAAGGGCCAGGGGAGACATGATAACGACATACAAGATACTGCGGGGAATAGACAAGGTGGACAGAGATAGGATGTTCAAGAGAGGGGACACAGAAACAAGGGGTCACAACTGGAAGCTGAAGACTCAGACGAGTCACAGGGACGTTAGGAAGCATTTCTTCAGTCATAGAGTCGTCAGGAAGTGGAATAGCCTAGCAAGTGAAGTAGTGGAGGCAGGAACCACACATAGTTTTAAGAAGAGGTATGACAAAGCTCAGGAAGCAGGGAGAGAGAGTACCTAGTAGCGATCAGTGAAGAGGCGGGGCCAGGAGCTGAGTCTCGACCCCTGCAACCACAATTAGGTAAGTACAATTAGGTGAGTACACACACACACACACACACAACCATAGGGAGATCGACTGGGAAAACCTGGAGCCTCACAGGGGTCCTGACACATGGAGAGCCAAAATGATGGATGTGGTGCTGGAAAACCTCATGCATCAGCACGTCAGGGACACTACCAGAGAGAGAGGGGAGGATGAACCAGCAAGACTGGACCTTGTGTTCACCCTGAGCAGTTCAGACATTGAGGACATCACATATGAGAGGCCCCTTGGAGCTAGCGATCACGTGGTTCTGAGTTTTGATTATATAATAGAGCTGCAAGTAGAGAGGGTAACAGGAGTCGACTGGGAAAAGCCAAACTATAAAAGGGGGGACTACACAGGTATGAGGAACTTCCTGCGGGAGGCTCAGTGGGACAAAGAACTGGTAGGAAAGTCAGTAAACGAAATGATGGAATATGTGACAACAAAATGTAAGGAGGAAGAGGAAAGGTTTGTTCCCAAGGGCAACAGAATCAATGGGAAGACCAAAGCGAGTCCTTGGTTTACCCGAAGGTGTAGGGAAGCAAAAACTAAGTGCATTAAAGACTGGAAGAGGTACAGAAGGCAAAGGACCCAGGAAAATAAGATCAGTCGATGAGCCAGAAACGAGTATGCACAGATAAGGAGGGAGGCCCAGTGTCAGTCAAAGACCAGGTGATCAGGCTAAGGAAAGAAAGCGGGGAACTCACACGAAATGATCAAGAGATGTGTGAGGAGCTCAACAAGAGATTTAAGGAAGTATTCACAGTGGAGATAGGAAGGACTCTTGGAAGACAGGACAGAGGGGGACACCAATAGGACACCAACAAGTGCTGGATGACATACACACAACTGAGGAGGAGGTGAGGAAGCTGCTAAGTGACCTTGATACCTCAAAGGCAATGGGACTGGACAACATCTCCCTGTGGGTCCTTAGAGAGGGAGCATAAATGCTGTATGTCCCATTAACCACAAACTTCAACACATCCCTTGAAACTGGGCAACTACCTGAGGTATGGAAGACGGCAAATGTAGTTCCCATTTTTAAAAAAAGGAGACAGAAATGAGGCACTAAACTACAGACCAGTGTCACTGACGTGTATAGTATGCAAAGTCATAGAGAAGATTATCAGGAGGAGAGTGGTGGAGCACCTGGAACGGAACAAAAGCATAAATGACAACCAGCATGGTTTCATGGAAGGCAAATTCTGTGTCACAAACCTTCTGGAGTTTTATGTAAAGTAACAGAAGTAAGAGATGAGAGAGAGGGGTGGGCTTATTGCATCTTCTTGGACTGCAAGAAGGCCTTCGACACAGTTCCTCACAAGAGATTAGTGAAGAAACTAGAGGACCAGGCGCGTATAACGGGAAGGGCACTTCAATGGATCAGAGAATACCTGACAGGGAGGCAACAACGAGTCATGGTACGTGATGAGGTATCACAGTGGGCACCTGTGATGAGCCGGGTCCCACAGGGGTCGGTCCTAGGACCAGTGCTATTTTTGGCATATGTGAATGACATGATGGAAGGGATAGACTCAGAGGTGTCCCTGTTCGCTGATGATGTGAAGTTAATGAGGAGAATTAAATCAGATGAGGATCAGGCAGGCCTTCAAAGAGACCTGGACAGGCTGGGCACATGGTCCAGCAAATGGCTTCTCGAATTCAACCCTGCCAAATGCAAAGTCATGAAGATCGGAGAAGGGCAAAGAAGGCCGCAGACAGAGTATAGGCTAGGTGGCCAATGACTGCAAACCTCGCTCAAGGAGAAAGATCTTGGCGTGAGTATAACACCGAACACGTCTCCGAAAGCACACATCAACCAGATAACTGCTGGAGCACATGGGCGCCTGGCAAACCTGAGGTTAGCATTCCGGTACCTAAGTAAGGAATCTTTCAAGACACTGTACACCGTGTACGTTAGGCCCATACTGGAGTATGCAGCACCTGTTTGGAACCCACACTTGATCAAGCACATCAAGAAATTAGAGAAAGTGCAAAGGTTTGCTGCAAGGTTAGTTCCAGAGCTAAGGGAAATGTCCTATGAAGAAAGGCTGAGGGAGATCGGCCTGACGACACTGGAGGACAGGAGGGATAGGGGAGACATGATAACGACATACAAAATACTGCGTGAAATAGACAGGGTGGACAGACAAGATGCTCCAGAGAAGGGACACAGAAACAATTGGTCACTCTTGGAAGTTGAAGACTCAGATGAGCCACAAGGATGTTAGGAAGCATTTCTTCAGTCACAGAGTGGTCAGGAAGTGGAACAGTCTGGTGAGCGAAGTAGTGGAGGCAGGAACCATACATAGCTTTAAGACGAGGTATGGTAAAGCTCATGGAGCAGGGAGAGAGAGGATCTAGTAGCGATCAGTGAAGAGGCGGGGCCAGGAGTACACACACACACACACACACAGACATACACACACACACACACACACAAACACACACACACACACACACACACACACACACACACACACACACACACACACACACACACACACACACACACACACACACACACACACACACACACACAAGCCAGTAGAAGTTATAACGATATCTACAGTGTAGATAAAATAACACGTTACTGTCATTTTAGTTTAGTCTCTCTAAGAAACATAAGATAATAAGCAAATACTGTATTTATAGTAGCGAAAAAACAGGGCACTGTCGAAGATCAGATAACGGTGTCAGGCCATCTAACAGTCGCGTCCAGTGGCAGCAAGTAGTCAGGTTGGTCTTGTATCGTATGTTTAAGGGTATTTGAGATGTTGTTGGTAGTAGCAGTTTAGAATACTTTAATACAGTGGTGCCTTATTAATATTGGATTCTCTCTAGATCAACTCTTCCTTGTTTCGGTTCCTGTGATGTTTCTCTTTAGATGTATGCAAGACACAATCATTGTTGTTGTTGTCTGTGTTGCGTGTATTTCCATGTTTTCAATCCCGTGGAAAGTGCAACATGATTTATGTTTGAAAAACATCGAGGAATCTTTCTATGCTTTCAGATTTTAAAGAGGTTTTAAAATTATCATTTATTTTATGAGTCTAAGAATTAAAACAAATGAATTTCAGGTGTGTTGTAGGCTTCCAAGGATGCGACTTCTTTTGGTGGTGTTGGTGGTGGTAGCGGTGATGCTGGGTGGTGGTACCGTGGGTCATCTGCCGCCCCGAGAGAAGTCATATAAAATTTTATTTCTTCTAATGGCATCCCCGATTAGCCACAGGAACGTCTTCATTCCTATAGCAGAGGCCTTGGCTGATCGCGGTCACCAGGTGAGTCAATTTATTACTATCTGCGCTAGTACAGTAGTCATTAAGTCAGCACCTGGTAAAATATTTTCTAAATATTAGGGATCTTCTCAGATTAAGCTGAGGGTTCCTGCTTTGAGTTTATAACCTCAGGACTGAAAATATTGGTGATGTAATTTAAAATATTAACATTAAGAATATTTTAAAGTTAATTTACAGCTGTATAACTTAATTAATATTAGGCAAAATACAAATGAAGAAGAGCAGCCAGAGATTCACTGTAAGAAGCTGCTTCATGCATATATGGGACATATGCACCTTCATAGCTACGTTTTTTCTCACTTGTTTATAACATTTCTGTCTTAATTCCATCTACTCCAGCTGCTTAACCCCCTTCCATTCTACCCACTGCCTCACTTGCCTTCACCAGACTAACGTCTGGTTCATCCTCACTTCCTGCCTCCCTTTCTTTACCAACATTAATATAATAAATAATATAATACCTTTATTTCTACAAGTACATGTACATGTACAGGCCTAGCGGACATCAGTGACAATCAGTGGACCCTCGGTTTTCGAGCGTTCCGGAAATTGAGTAATTTGGATTGAGAGCAGTTTTTTCAGCGAAATTTCGTCCCGGATTTCGAGTGTTTGAGACACGTCCACCCCGTCGGTGACGGCACAAAAGTTACTCCCTATGAAAGCAAAAGACTCATCAGGAGATACAACATTTCCCCGATGAAAAGCAGGGGCCCCACGAGTACACTGAGAGACAACACAATAAGTGACTGGGGCCCAAGACTGTTCAACTGTCTCCCAGCATACATATAGGGAATTACCAATAGACCCCTGGCTGTCATCAAGAAGGCACTAGACAGGCAACTAAAGTCAGTATCTGACCAACCGGGCTGTGGTTCATACGTCAGTTTGTGTGCAACCGGCAGTAACAGCCTGGTTGATCAGACCCTGATCCACCATGAGGCCTGGTCTCAGACCGAGCTGTGGGGGCATTGTCCCCTGAAACCCTCTTCAGGTAAACTCCAGGTAAACTCCCTCACACGTATCACACTCAGTCTGCCTATCTCTCGTTGAGTAAGGAATACTCTGCATGTTCATCCATTCATCCATTCATTTTGGTACTTGTTTATTGATTGTGACTGTGAAACAAGTCACCATGGGGCCAAAGGAAGCTAAAGGTGTGAAAGGGGTGAAAATGCTAACGAAACAGAGATCACAAACAATCGAGGATGTGGAGAAGTTGCTGTTGGTGTGGGTGAAAGAGAAACAGTTAATGGGAGATAGTATTTCGGAGGGGATAATTTGTGAGAAGGTATGGCAGTTGCATGCCGATCTCGTGAACAAAATGTCTGGAATGAGTGCTGCTGTTAGTGAATTTAAGGCCAGCAAAGGCTGGTTTGAGAGATTTAACAAGCGTAGTGGCATACACAGTGAAGTCCTTATAGAGGGGGATTCCCCTTCCAAACAATAAATCCTCCCTCTCTCCTCCTCCCTGTCTTCCATACACCAAGAAGAGTCTTCAATATAGGTATGTAATGTTTATACTATTTATTTATATTTATTTATAATTGTTTTGTGTAGGTAAAACTATAGTTAATCTTTAAAAAATTATTTTTATGTGAATATTTTTGGGTGTGTGGAACGGATTAATTGGGTTTACATTATTTTTTATGAGAAATATTAATTTGATTTTCGAATATTTCGGATTTAGAGCAACCTTTTGGAACAGATTAAGCTCGAAAACCGAGGGTCCACTGTACTACTATATAGAAAGCCACTTGTTATACCTGGAGAGGGTTTAGGGGGTCAATGCCTCCAAAACCCTGGTGGATCAGGGCCTGATCAATCAGGCTATTACTGTTGACCGCATGTAAAAAGACGTATGAACCACAGCCCAGCTGATTAGGTACTGACTTTAGTTGCCTGTCCAGCACCTTCTTGAAGAGAGCCAGGGATGGATTGGTAATCCCCCTTATGTATACTGGGAAGTAGTTGAACAGTCTTGGGCCCCTGACACTTATTGCATTGTTAGGTAAGACACATATGCAACAGTTAGGTATCTTTATTTCGAAACGTTTCGCCTACACAGTAGGCTTCTTCAGTCGAGTACATAAAAGTTGATAGAAGCAGAAGATACTTGAAGACGATGTAATCAGTCCATCACCCTTAAAGTTTTGAGGTGGTCAGTCCCTCAGTCTGGAGAAGAGCATTGTTCCATAGTATGAAACAATATGGAGATGAAGTGACAGGATGGAGCCTTATATAGCGCCATATTGTTTCATACTTTGGAACAATGCTCTTCTCCAGACTGAGGGACTGACCACCTCAAAACTTTAAGGGTGATGGACTGATTACATCGTCTTCAAGTATCTTCTGCTTCTATCAACTTTTCTGTACTCGACTGAAGAAGCCTACTGTGTAGGCGAAACGTTTCGAAATAAAGATACCTAACTGTTGCATATGTGTCTTACCTAACAACCTGTCGGTATTTTATACCATTTTAATGTTCACTTATTGCATTGTCTCTTATCGTCCTAATGGCTCCCCTGCTTTTCATTAGGGGGATGTTTCATCACCTGCCGAGTCTTCTGCTTTTATAGGGAGTGATTTTCATGCGCAAATTTAGTACTAATACCTCTAGGAATTTCAAAGTGCATATAATCATGTATCTCTCCCTCCTGTGTTCCAGGGAAAACAAGTTGAGGAACTTCGACCATTCCCAGTAATTTAGGTGTTTTATCTCACTTATGCACGCCGTGAAGGTTCTCTGTAATTTTCTAGATCAGCAGTTTCACCTGCCTTGAAAGGTGCTGTTAGTGTGCAGCAATATTCCAGCTTAGTTAGAACAAGCGACCTGAAGAGTGCCATCATGGGCTTGGCATCTCTAGTTTTGAAGGTTCTCATTATCCATCCTGTCATTTTTTTCTAGCAGATGTGATTGATACAATGTTATGGTCTTTGAAAGTGAGATCCTCTGACATTATCACTCCCAGGCCCTTTATATTAGTTTTTTGCTCTATTGTGTGGTTGGAATTTGCTTTATACTGCGATATAGATTTAATTTCCTCGCGTTTTCCATATCGGAATAATTGCAATTTCTCTTCAGTGAACTTCATTTTTTTTTTTTTGCGTCCCATTTAAAGATATGATTGATGTCCTCCTAGAGTCTAGCATTGTCTTCAATGGAGAACATTGTCATGGAAATTCGGGTGTCATCTGCATAGTGCTGTGGCTTACATCCCTGTCTGTGTCAGATATGAGGATGAGGAACAGGATGGGAGCAAGTACTGTGCCTTGTGGAATGGAACTTTTCACAGTAGCTGCCCCAGACATTGTTAACTACTGCTCTTTGTGTTCTATTTGTTAGGAAACTATAGATCCATCTACCAACTTTTCCTGTTATTCCTTTATCACGCATTTTGTGTGCTAATACACCATGGTTACACTTGTCAAAGGCCTTCGCAAAATCTGTGTATACTGCATTTGCATTTTCTTTGTCTTCATAAGCATCCAGGACCTTGTCATCGTGGTAGAGTAGTTTGGACAGGTAGGATATAAAAGGTAAGTGGTTGGGCCACTTACCTTTTATATCCTACCTCTCTCCCCCCTCCCACCCTTTTCCAATATTTCTATCCTTACCCATCCTTCTTCCTTACCCATCTTACCAAAGCTCTGGTCATAAGAAGAAGAAGAAGGAGTCAGGGTCATCTACAGAGGCAGAGGACAAAGTCGTTACTGGGACTTTATTTGGATAATTAAATGCTTTAATCTGATTTATGTGGTATGTTTTACTCTTTGAGGGCTTATTAAGGGAAGCTACCACATAATTTACATCAGATAGTTTACTTATAATTTGCATAGGTCCTATAAATCTAGCTTTTAAGGTGTGGCCAAGTATAGGTTCCTGCACCAGCACCTTCTCTCCTGGACTGAAGGAGTGAAAATTTGAGTTTCTGTCATACCTCTGTTTCATAGTGTTTTGACGGGCCACCTGCAACCTTGAAGAAAGGTTGTAGAGTGTTATGCAAGTGTCTTCTCCCATCCATCCTTCCTTGAGCACTAGCAGAGGACCTTGTACGTTGTGCCCAAAAATTAGCTCAAATGAACTGTACCCTGTGGACTCCTGCACAGTTTCTCTTATTGCGAACAACAACAGAGGAAGCGAATCATCCCAGTCTGTAGGGAAATGCATGCAATAAGTTTTCATCATGGTTTTTAATGTTTGATGAAATCTTTCCAAGGTGCCTTGGGAATGTGGATGATAGGCGGTGGATAATTTATGAGTTATTCCTCACCTAGTTAATGCTACCTTAAACGCTTTGGCAGTAAAATTAGTACCCTGGACACTCTGAATAGACTTACGAATGCCAAAATAGGATATAAATTTAGTTTGGGCTTTAAGAATAGCTTTGTATTGATACTGCGCATTGGGACTGCTTCTGGATACCTTGTAGCTTTGTCCATGATAGTGAACAAGTACCGGTTTAAAGACTTGGATTTTGGTAATGGACCCACACAGTTAATGATAAACTCTGCAAACGGTTCTCCGTCTGCAGGTATGGGATGGAGTGGTGCAGGTTTAATGGGGTGTCCAGGTTTTCTTACTTGCTGACATTCCCTACAAAAGTGGATGTGATTCTTCACATCTTGCCTTATTTTTGGCCAGTGAAATTTTTAGTATTCTATTCGAGGTTTTTGTAATTCTTAAATAACCTCCTAACGAAGAATTGTGGACTACATTTAAAATTTGTGATCTAAACATTTTAGGAACTACCAATCGATCTGTCTTTTGGCTTCCCTCTTCCTCCTTACCAGTCTCTGTGCAGATCAATAAATCGTTTTTTATATTATATTTGACTGGTTGATCTGAGTGGGATTCACCCATGGCTGCCTGAAAAGCAAAGTTTAATGAAGGATCTTTTTGCTGTTCTTCTCAACAGGACAGTCCCTTGGGCATGGAAACAGAGATAACTGGCAATCCTGCAACCCTTGAATAGGAAGGCTTGATCTGGGTTTGTTCACTAAATTTACGAGGCTCTGGCCAGTTTTCCTTATAAAACAAAGAGTCATCCAAGGATGGGTAAGCATTCTCAACAGACATTCATTGGGATTTTGCCCGAGTTATGGCCAACATTGGAGAAGAATTAGTCACTATAGGTTCTGGACATTTTGTGTTATTACCCAGTAATAACACGACATCTTTCATAGGAAATCCCTCTGAAACACCTACAGTCAAATATCCAGTGTAATATTTACTCTGCACGTATATTCTATGTAAAGGGTCAGAAAATACCGCTTCTCCAAATGCTACTAAAAGAACTGAAAAGCGCAATGAGGTTTTTTCAGAGAGGACAAGTACCCCCTCTCTTATAAGGGAACAATAAGCCCTGGTATCCCCAAATGTTCTTACATCGGCTTTCTCTGAATTCTTCTGAAGGGAGACATGACAAGTACTGTAGTATGGGGCCATACCACACTCTACTTTTTCCTGGTTCATCTCAAAAGGGAGGATATTTATTTTACCTAAAGGTTGAATATTTTACCTAAAGGTTGGGGATTAACTGAGCAGTTAACTTTAACATGACCGGGTTTAAAAACCATGAAAGCAGGTCACCTCACTTTTTACTTTGGCTCCCTGTTGATTTTGTGGCTGGTGTCACTCTGTGTACTGGCGTCGTGGTTCACCATGTTGACCATGAGTTTGAAGTTGTCGCTCACCAGGTTGGCCACGAGTATGATATCGTGGCTCACCAGATGACTTAGTTGGTTGGCGTCGTCGTTTACTTTTGTCCTGCCACTTTGTCCTCCAGTCAGAAACTCATCTCTGATGATCTCTAATCATGCCAGGCTGTTGGGAAGAAAGATTAAACTGCTTGGACAAGGAGTGATTAGCCTCAAAAGTGTCAGCCAGTCTGGTTGCTTCCAATGCAGTGGTCAATGAATGATCTTCAAGAAAGACTAACCTCTGGTCCAACAGATTCCAGCACATGGACACGGGGGTCGTCCCACAGTTACTAAAAACAACAGACATAGCCCCACTCCACAAAGGGGGCAGTAAAGCAACAGCAAAGAACTATAGACCAATAGCACTAACATCCCATATCATAAAAATCTTTGAAAGGGTCCTAAGAAGCAAGATCACCACCCATCTAGAAACCCATCAGTTACACAACCCAGGGCAACATGGGTTTAGAACAGGTCGCTCCTGTCTGTCTCAGCTATTGGATCACTACGACAAGGTCCTAAATGCACTAGAAGACAAAAAGAATGCAGATGTAATATATACAGACTTTGCAAAAGCCTTCGACAAGTGTGACCATGGCGTAATAGCGCACAAAATGCGTGCTAAAGGAATAACAGGAAAAGTCGGTCGATGGATCTATAATTTCCTCACTAACAGAACACAGAGAGTAGTCGTCAACAGAGTAAAGTCCGAGGCAGCTACGGTGAAAAGCTCTGTTCCACAAGGCACAGTACTCGCTCCCATCTTGTTCCTCATCCTCATATCCGACATAGACAAGGATGTCAGCCACAGCACCGTGTCTTCCTTTGCAGATGACACCCGAATCTGCATGACAGTGTCTTTCATTGCAGACACTGCAAGGCTCCAGGCGGACATCAACCAAATCTTTCAGTGGGCTGCAGAAAACAATATGAAGTTCAACGATGAGAAATTTCAATTACTCAGATATGGTAAACATGAGGAAATTAAATCTTCATCAGAGTACAAAACAAATTCTGGCCACAAAATAGAGCGAAACACCAACGTCAAAGACCTGGGAGTGATCATGTCGGAGGATCTCACCTTCAAGGACCATAACATTGTATCAATCGCATCTGCTAGAAAAATGACAGGATGGATAATGAGAACCTTCAAAACTAGGGAGGCCAAGCCCATGATGACACTCTTCAGGTCACTTGTTCTATCTAGGCTGGAATATTGCTGCACACTAACAGCACCTTTCAAGGCAGGTGAAATTGCCGACCTAGAAAATGTACAGAGAACTTTCATGGCGCGCATAACGGAGATAAAACACCTCAATTACTGGGAGCGCTTGAGGTTCCTAAACCTGTATTCCCTGGAACGCAGGAGGGAGAGATACATGATTATATACACCTGGAAAATCCTAGAGGGACTAGTACCGAACTTGCACACGAAAATCACTCACTATGAAAGCAAAAGACTTGGCAGACGATGCAACATCCCCCCAATGAAAAGCAGGGGTGTCACTAGCACGTTAAGAGACCATACAATAAGTGTCAGGGGCCCGAGACTGTTCAACTGCCTCCCAGTACACATAAGGGGGATTACCAACAGACCCCTGGCAGTCTTCAAGCTGGCACTGGACAAGCACCTAAAGTCAGTTCCTGATCAGCCGGGCTGTGGCTCGTACGTTGGTTTGCGTGCAGCCAGCAGCAACAGCCTGGTTGACCAGGCTCTGATCCACCAGGAGGCCTGGTCACAGACCGGGCCGCGGGGGCGTTGACCCCCGGAACTCTCTCCAGGTAAACTCCAGGTAAACATTATCCACCAAAAGTAGCTGAACTAGGTCGCTGAAGTTGGCAACACCACTTGCCTTGTAACCACTTAGTGAAGGCTTTGGACAGCTGTCTTATAAAGTCTACATAAGATTGGCCCAGCTGACGCTTGCCCAATTAGAATTCCCTCCTGTACTTGGCGGGAATATACTGATATGCTCCAAGAACCGTTGTTTTAACAACCTGATAATTAACAAATTCTTCATTATTTAAAACAGCTGTGAACTCTTGTGCTTTTCCATAAAACATTGTATGCACTAATGCTGCCCAATGCTCCTCAAGCCACCTTAATGTTCGAGCCTGGTTTTCAAATGCCTCGAAAAACTGTTCAGGCTCGACTTCAACAAAACGAGGAACTAGCCGCACTGCCTTCTGCACACTAAAGTAGTCATCCACAGTCTGCTTAATTTGCCTCCTCTCCTTTTCTTTATCAAACTCTTCCTTAGCAAATGCTCGCTGCTCCCTCGTTGTTTCAAGATTGAGTTTGGCTAACTCAGGCACCAATGAAGCAGACCCACTCTGAGACAAGCCCGGTGCACCACCTACTTCACGAGGCTGCTGGTCTGATTGCTCTGGTGTTATCCTTCCAACATTACGAAGGAACCTAAGCGTAGATCGGCGATTAACAGCTCCTGTAGCGGGAGATACTGCAGTTTGGTGTGCCATAGATGCTTCAACCCTTAACTTTGTACGAATAATATTATAAAGCTGTGCAGCAGTGAAAGTTTGTTGACATTCTATGCCAATAGAACATAAGAACATAAGAGAGAAGGAACACTGCAACAGGCCTACTGACCTGTTGCAGTGTGGAAGTGGCCTGACCACCTAGTCAGGCCACTTCCACTTAAAGAAGGAGCAAGGCACCAGACCTGGTAGCCCAAGCTAGTCAGGTCCAACTCACACCCACCCACACCCACCCACACCCACCCACACCCACCCACACCCACTCATGTATTTATCCAACCTATTTTTAAAACTACACAAGGTCTTAGCTTCTATGACGGTACTCGGGAGTTTGTTCCACTCATTCACAACTCTATTACCAAACCAGTGCTTTCCTAAGTCCTTCCTGAATCTAAATTTTTCCAACTTGAAACCATTGCTTCGAGTCCTGTCTTGGCTGGATATTTTCAGCACGCTATTTACTTCCCCTTTATTTATTCCTGTTTTCCATTTATACACCTCAATCACATCCCCCCTAATTCTATGCCTTTCTAGAGAGTGCAGATTCAGAGCCCTCAGTCTATCCTCATAGGGAAGATTTCTGATACATGGGATCAGCTTTGTCATCCTCCTCTGTACGTTTTCCAGTGCATTTATATCCATTCTGTAATGTGGTGGCCAGAACTGTGCAGCATAATCTAAATGAGGCCTAACCAAGGATTTATAGAGTTGAAGAACAACCTGAGGACTTCTATTATTTATACTTCTTGATATGAAGCCAAAGATTCTGTTAGCTTTATTGCAAACACTTATGCACTGTTGTCTTGGTTTCAGATTACTGCTGACCAGAACTCCTAAATCCTTTTCAGTTTATAAGTGGCATGGTTATTGTCCTGTCCAACATTTAGCACTTTGCATTTGTCTATATTAAACTGCATCTGCCACTTCTCCGACCACTGCATCAGTCTATTCAAATCTCCTGGATTGCACTAATGTCCTTAATAGAATGAATTGGACGGCCTATTTTGGTGTCATCAGCAAATTTGCTTATGTCGCTATTTATTCCCTCATCTATATCGTTTATGTAAATTGTGAACAACAAGGGTCCCAACACTGACCCCTGTGGAACATCGCTTGTGACGTGCCCCCATTCTGATTTCTCCCCATTTATGCAAACTCTTTGCTACCTATTTGTGAACCACGCCTTTACCCAGGAAAAAATTTCTCCTATTCCATGTGCCTTAAGTTTCCTCAAAAGTCTCTGATGTGGAGCTCTACCGAAATCCTTACTGAAGTCCATATACACAACATCATATTCGTTACCATGATCTATCTCCTCAAACACCTTGGCGAAAAAAGTTAGCAAATTCGTAAGACAGGAACGACCTTTAGTAAAACCGTGTTGAGATTCATTTATCAATTTATGCCTATCAAGATGGCTACGAATTGCCTCGGCAGTTATTGATTCCATAAATTTTCCCACTATGGAAGTAAGGCTTATTGGTCTATAGTTCGAAGCCAAGGACCTGTCACCTGCCTTGTAAATAGGTATTACATTTGCCATTTTCCACTTATCAGGCACTATGCCAGTTTGTAGTGATATGTTGAAAAGATTAGCCGAAGGTTTGCAAATTTTCTCTTTACATTCCTTTAACACCCTTGCAAACAATTCACCAGGTCCTGTGGATTTGTTAGGTTTTAATTTCTCTATTTGTCTGAGGACCATGTCACTAGTTACTGCAATCGTGCAGAGTTTATTATCGCCATGTTCTACATAATTTATTATTTCTGGAATTTCGCTAGTATCTTCCTGAGTAAAAACTGAGAGGAAGTAAGAATTGAAAATTTCACACATATCCCTATCACTGTCAGTGATCTGACCAGAGCTACTCTTAAGTGGGCCTATCTTGTCTCTAATCTTACTTCTGTATACCTGAAAGAACCCTTTTGGGTTAGTCTTTGAATCCCTTGCGACCTTAGCCTCATAATCCCTTTTTGCTTCTCTTATTCCTTTTTTTTATTTCTCTTTTTAATTGAATATATTGATTTCTTAACTGCCCATCCCGTCTTTTGATACGCCTAAAAATGCCTCTCTTTTGACCAGTGAGATGTTTTAATCTATTGTTGATCCATTTGGGATAATTTTTTTTAGATCTAATTCCCTACTAGGAACAAAAGTTTACTGAGCAGCTAGAACTATGCTCTGAAAAACGTCATATTGGCAACCAACACCACCTACCTGACCCATAGTCAGATCATCCCAATTTAGCCCACCCAGGTAGTTTTTCAGTCCCATGAAATCAACCAATCGAAAGTCTGGGACAGAGACTTGATTACAGTTTACTGGGTAATTCCATAATATACTGAAACTAAGTGATTTGTGATCACTTTCCCCAAGCTCATCATAAACCTCAAGATTATTAATTAATGAATCTTTGTTGGCAGGCAGTAAATCGAATGAGCAATTCGCCAGCAGTGCTGTAGAGATAGTTTGGGCAGATTTAGTAGAGTATATTCAGACATCAATCGCCTGACCTATGTAGGTGGCATTAATTAACGCAACGTAACACGCTGTTTGTAATGCACGCAGCAAGCAGCAATAGCACAGTATGACTTGCGGGGTACACACACACAGTAGCAATTCTGACATGCAATAATGAAATCAATTGCAAGGCTGACACGCAATATCGAAAATGACAGCAAGGTTGATATGCAATGCCAAAAGCGATAGCAAGGTAATTTGAATAATTCTAAGACTAGCTCCAGCTCCCGGACATAGCTTCCATATTACGAACACAGGTAAAGAATGGCCTGTAACCTGATTGTAATGGGTTTTTTGAAGCAAAACAAACTCAGCAGTAATATTTAACTTGTATTTCCTTCACCATATATATATATATATATATATATATATATATATATATATATATATATATATATATATATATATATATATATATATATATATATATATATAATATATAATTATGTACATTTATGTACACTATGTAAAGGAGTTGAATATAAGTGTACTACACGGTGACAAAGAATGGCAAAACAGAAGCCAGAGAGAGAGCACCGTAATCAACCAGCTGCTAGGCAAGTCTGGCAAATGCTGATGGTGTGTGAACCACATCACCTCAGCATTTGGCAGACTCGCCTGTGATTGGACAATGAACCAAGGTACTGATTTAACAACAGGTACCCTAAAAAATCGTTCAACCCTTAGCACCCGGTTTACTGGTTGGGAGGCAGCCTATATGGGAGTGTGTACAAATGCCGAATAAATGTAACATACTTGTTGCATGCCACATTTCAGGGCGGCGGCAGCAAGTACCAAGAGCAGACATGTTGGGACCCAAAAGATGGTGAACTATGCCTGGCCAGGATGAAGCCAGAGGAAACTCTGGTGGAGGTCCGTTGCATTTTCCTGTCATATGGGCACGGCATTTTCTGGGGTAGTTAAAGTTGCACATCCCACCTGTTTTTCCAGATATTCCATGCTTGTAGATACCAAAGACATAGAATTTGCATAGGTTTAATTTCTGTTTGCCTTAGTTTTTTTGTGGCTGCATTCCCTGCTGGTGGAAATAAATGGTATAAAATATTGACACAATGGAAATATAAACACATAAGCAATATAATGTGATCCTTTATTTACAACGTTTCGCCCACACAGTGGGCTTCATCAAGTCACAGACAGATCTACCTGGGTGAAAGGTACGTGAGGATTTATAGGGTGGAGTCAGGTGGAGAATGCTACATATGACAATCTTCCGAGGAGGGTGATAGAGTCTAGGACCTTGGGTAATTGTTCAACCTCTTTATAAGCTACCCAAAGTCTTAGACTCTATCACTCTACTCGGAAGATTGCCACATGCAGCATTCTCCACCTGGCTCCATCCTATAAATACTCACGTACCTTTCACCCAGGTAGATCTGCTTGTGACTTGATAAAGTCCACTGTGTGGGTAAAACGTTGCCAATAAAGGATCACATTATTTTGCTTATGTGTTTATATTTCCATTCCCTACCAGTGTATGTTTTTCTGACTCCTTACTATCTTCAGCACTTGTATTAACAAGTGCTGAAGAGAGTAAGGAGTATTTTATCTTCACTATTCATTGGGGCATCATCCCCTTGTTTACTATCTCCAGTGGCATTGCTAGTTTGCAACTTTGAGGGTTGCATATCCTTGTCTACACCTGTTTCCCCAGCACCCAGCCCCACCTGTTGTCCCAGGATTCGACCCACACCTGTCGACTAACACCCAGGTACCCAGTTTTACTGATGGGTGAACATGCACAACCGATGTAAGGAAACACATCCAGTGTTTGCACCCTTTGCCGGGAATCAAACCCGGACCCTCACCGTATGAAGAGAGAGCTTTTGCTACAAGGCCACGGCCCAACAATTTTTTTAAATATTCTCTTCATCTTCTGAGTACCAACACTTCTGTTTTTAACTGCTAAATTCATTTGTTCCTTAAGTTTCCAAGATTTATTATCATCAGCTCTCCGTCTGCATTCTCTCGTTACTCTTTTAACGTTTTTTTTTTACTCTCCACATACCCGCCCTCCGTATATCACTTCTGCATTGTTAAAACCCTTCATATACAAACTTTTTTTCCATTACCACCCTCTTCATCTCATAGCTCCTCTTGTACCCGGACCCCTATACTCACAAACTTCTCCTGCACACTCTAAAGCTGCATTTTTAATCTGCCCTATTCCTCTATAACACTCTTCATTACCTGTGCTCTTTTTAACCCATCTTTCTCCCAGTAGTTGTTTATACTTGACCCTTAACCATCTCTTCTGATTTATGAACATTCACTTCTCTTTGTACCCTCATATTCCTCTTACTCTCACTCTAGTTACTACTAAACAATGATCTGAGAGGTCCAGAGGTCTACCTAACAACTTTTTATTTACTAATACAAAGTCCAACAAACTGTTATCATCACAACCTATCATAATAATAATAATAATAATAATAATAATAATAATAATAATAATAATAATAATAATAATAATATGCTTATTTACTACCAGTACATGTACAAGGTATACAGTCCTAGCTGACATCACTGACATGCTACTATATAGAAAGTCTCCTGTCATGCAAAGCATTTCGGACAGATTAAGTCAGTTTTGTCCCAGGATGCTACCATGTTAACGAACGAAATGTTAACGAACTGACAATTATAAAACTTGATAAACGTTTGTAATACAGTAATAGTGGCAGCTTAAGATAAGATGAGATAAGATTTCGTTCGGATTTTTAACTCCGGAGGATTAGCCACTCAGGAAAACCCTAGAAAGTCAGTGCGTCATCGAGGACTGTCTAACAAAATTCCATTGGGGTCCTTAATCTTGTCCCTCAGGATGCGACCCACACCAGTCGACTAACACCCAGGTACCTATTTGCTGCTAGGTGAACAGAACTACAGGTGTTTACCTGGAGTTTACCTGGAGAGAGTTCCGGGGGTCAACGCCCCCGCGGCCCGGTCTGTGACCAGGCCTCCTGGTGGATCAGAGCCTGATCAACCAGGCTGTTGCTGCTGGCTGCACGCAAACCAACGTACGAGCCACAGCCCGGCTGGTCAGGAACCGACTTTAGGTGCTTGTCCAGTGCCAGCTTGAAGACTGCCAGGGGTCTGTTGGTAATCCCCCTTATGTATGCTGGGAGGCAGTTGAACAGTCTTGGGCCCCTGACACTTATTGTATGGTCTCTTAACGTGCTAGTGACACCCCTGCTTTTTATTGGGGGGATGTTGCATCGTCTGCCAAGTCTTTTGCTTTCGTAGTGAGTGATTTTCGTGTGCAAGTTCGGTACTAGTCCCTCTAGGATTTTCCAGGTGTATATAATCATGTATCTCTCCCGCCTGCATTCCAGGGAATACAGGTTCAGGAACCTCAAGCACTCCCAGTAATTGAGGTGTTTTATCTCCGTTATGCGCACTGTGAAGGTTCTCTGTACATTTTATAGGTCAGCAATTTCACCTGCCTTGAAAGGTGCTGTTAGTGTGCAGCAATATTCCAGCCTAGATAGAACAAGTGACCTGAAGAGTGTCATCATGGGCTTGGCCTCCCTAGTTTTGAAGGTTCTCATTATCCATATTGTCATTTTTCTAGCAGATGCGATTGATACAATGTTATGGTCCTTGAAGGTGAGATCCTCCGACATGATCACTCCCAGGTCTTTGACGTTGGTGTTTCGCTCTATTTTGTGGCCAGAATTTGTTTTGTACTCTGATGAAGATTTAATTTCCTCGTGTTTACCATATCTGAGTAATTGAAATTTCTCATCGTTGAACTTCATATAGTTTTCTGCAGCCCACTGAAAGATTCGGTTGATGTCCGCCTGGAGCCTTGCATTGTCTGTAATGCAAGACACTGTCATGCAGATTCGGGTGTCATCTGCAAAGGAAGACACGGTGCTGTGGCTGACATCCTTGTCTATGTCGGATATGAGGATGAGGAACAAGATGGGAGCGAGTACTGTGCCTTGTGGAACAGAGCTTTTCACCGTAGCTGCCTCGGACTTTACTCTGTTGACGACTACTCTCTGTGTTCTGTTAGTGAGGAAATTATAGATCCATCGACCGACTTTTCCTGTTATTCCTTTAGCACGCATTTTGTGCGCTATTACGCCATGGTCATACTTGTCGAAGGCTTTTGCAAAGTCTGTATATATTACATCTGCATTCTTTTTATCTTCTAGTGCATTTAGGACCTTGTCGTAGTGATCCAATAGTTGAGGCAGACAGGAGCGACCTGTTCTAAACCCATGTTGCCCTGGGTTGTGTAATTGATGGGTTTCTAGATGGGTGGTGATCTTGCTTCTTAGGACCCTTTCAAAGATTTTTATGATATGGGATGTTAGTGCTATCGGTCTGTAGTTCTTTGCTGTTGCTTTACTGCCCCCTTTGTGGAGTGGGGCTATGTCTGTTGTTTTTAGTAACTGTGGGACGACCCCCGTGTCCATGCTCCCTCTCCATAGGATGGAAAAGGCAGTTCTTGATGAACACGGAGTTCCATGAGTCTGGCCCTGGGGCAGAGTGCATGGGCATGTCATTTATCGCCTGTTCGAAGTCATTTGGCGTCAGGATAACATCGGATAGGCTTGTGTTAACCAAATTTTGTGGCTCTCTCATAAAAAATTAATTTTGATCTTCGACTCTCAGTCTGGTTAGCGGCTTGCTAAAAACTGAGTCATATTGGGACTTGAGTAGCTCACTCATTTCCTTGCTGTCATCTGTGTAGGACCCATCTTGTTTAAGTAGGGGCCCAATACTGGATGTTGTTCTCGACTTTGATTTGGCATAGGAGAAGAAATACTTTGGGTTTCTTTCGATTTCATTTATGGCTTTTAGTTCTTCCCGCGATTCCTGACTCCTATAAGATTCCTTTAGCTTGAGTTCGATGCTTGCTATTTCTCTGACCAGTGTCTCCCTACGCATTTCAGATATATTGACCTCTTTTAGCCGCTCTGTTATTCTTTTCCGTCGCCTGTAAAGGGAGCGCCTGTCTCTTTCTATTTTACATCTGCTCCTCCTTTTTCTTAAAGGAATAAGCCTTGTGCATACATCGAGTGCCACCAAGTTAATCTGTTCTAGGCATACGTTGGGGTCTGTGTTGCTTAGTATATCTTCCCAGCTTATATTGGTTAGGACTTGGTTTACTTGGTCCCACTTTATGTTTTTGTTATTGAAGTTGAATTTGGTGAATGCTCCCTCGTGACTAGTCTCATTATGTCGGTCTGGGGCTCCACGCATACATGTCTGAACCTCAATTATGTTGTGATCTGAGTATATTGTTTTTGATATGGTGACATTTCTTATCAGATCATCATTGTTAGTGAAGATGAGGTCTAGTGTATTCTCCAGTCTAGTAGGCTCTATTATTTGCTGGTTTAAATTGAATTTTGTGCAGAGATTTAAAAGCTCGTGTGAGTGTGAGTTTTCATCAGAGCTGCCTCCTGGTGTTATTACTGCAACAATATTATTTGCTATATTCCTCCATTTTAGGTGCCTTAAGTTGAAATCCCCCAGGAGCAAGATGTTGGGTGCAGGAGCTGGAAGATTTTCCAGACAGTGGTCAATTTTTAACAGCTGTTCCTGGAATTGCTGGGATGTTGCATCCGGAGGCTTGTAGACTACCACAATGACTAGGTTTTGGTTCTCGACCTTTGCTGCTAAAACTTCCACTACATCATTTGAGGCATTTAGCAGTTCAGTGCAAAGAAGTGACTCTGCAATGTACAGGCCAACCCCCCCCCCCCTTTTGCCTGTTCACTCTGTCACATCTGTATAGGATGTAACCTGGGATCCATATTTCGTTGTCCAAGTGATCCTTTATGTGGGTCTCAGTGAAAGCCGCGAATATTGCCTTTGCCTCTGCAAGCAGTCCAAGGATGAAAGGTATTTTGTTGTTTGTTGCTGGCTTTAGACCCTGTATATTTGCAAAGAAGAATGTCATCGGACTGGTGGTATTGTTGGTACTGGGGGGGGATTTTTTTTCCGGCATTAGGAAATGTGTCGAAATGTTTCCACCCACCGGAAATCAAACCCGGGCCCTCCGTGTGTGGAGCGGGAGCTTTAGCCACCAGGCCACCGGACCACTGAAGGACGGCATGACAAGCAATCTGAAGCCAGATTCCTGGAGTTTACCTGGAGTTTACCTGGAGAGAGTTTCGGGGGTCAACGCCCCCGCGGCCCGGTCTGTGACCAGGCCTCCTGGTGGATCAGCGCCTGATCAACCAGGCTGTTGCTGCTGGCTGCACGCAAACCAACGTACGAGCCACAGCCCGGCTGATCAGGAACTGACTTTAGGTGCTTGTCCAGTGCCAGCTTGAAGACTGCCAGGGGTCTGTTGGTAATCCCCCTTATGTGTGCTGGGAGGCAGTTGAACAGTCTCGGGCCCCTGACACTTATTGTATGGTCTCTTAACGTGCTAGTGACACCCCTGCTTTTCATTGGGGGGATGGTGCATCGTCTGCGAAGTCTTTTGCTTTCGTAGTGAGTGATTTTCGTGTGCAAGTTCGGTACTAGTCCCTCTAGGATTTTCCAGGTGTATATAATCATGTATCTCTCCCTCCTGCGTTCCAGGGAATACAGGTTTAGAAACCTCAAGCGCTCCCAGTAATTGAAGTGTTTTATCTCCGTTATGCGCGCCGTGAAAGATTTCTGTACATTTTCTAGGTCGGCAATTTCACCTGCCTTGAAAGGTGCTGTTAGAGTGCAGCAATATTCCAGCCTAGATAGAACAAGTGACCTGAAGAGTGTCATCATGGGCTTGGCCTCCCTAGTTTTGAAGGTTCTCATTATCCATCCTGTCATTTTTCTAGCAGATGCGATTGATACAATGTTATGGTCCTTGAAGGTGAGATCCTCCGACATAATCACTCCCAGGTCTTTGACGTTGGTGTTTCGCTCTATTTTGTGGCCAGAATTTGTTTTGTACTCTGATGAAGATTTAATTTCCTCATGTTTACCATATCTGAGTAATTGAAATTTCTCATCGTTGAACTTCATATTGTTTTCTGCAGCCCACTGAAAGATTTGGTTGATGTCCGCCTGGAGCCTTGCAGTGTCTGCAATGGAAGACACTGTCATGCAGATTCGGGTGTCATCCGCAAAGGAAGACACGGTGCTGTGGCTGACATCCTTGTCTATGTCGGATATGAGGATGAGGAACAAAATGGGAGCTAGTACTGTGCCTTGTGGAACAGAGCTTTTCACCGTAGCTGCCTCGGACTTTACTCTGTTGACGACTACTCTCTGTGTTCTGTTAGTGAGGAAATTATAGATCCATCGACCGACTTTTCCTGTTATTCCTTTAGCGCGCATTTTGTGCGCTATTACGCCATGGTCACACTTGTCGAAGGCTTTTGCAAAGTCTGTATATATTACATCTGCATTCTTTTTGTCTTCTAGTGCATTTAGGACCTTGTCGTAGTGATCCAGTAGTTGAGACAGACAGGAGCGACCTGTTCTAAACCCATGTTGCCCTGGGTTGTGTAACTGATGGGTTTCTAGATGGGTGGTGATCTTGCTTCTTAGGACCCTTTCAAACCCTTTCAAACTCCTACTTGAACTCCTTGGATTATCGTAAATGCAGATCTACACTAACGAATTTAGTTTCATTTTCGGCTACCAGTCAGCTGTATGGATAAACCAGCATTTACCTGAGAGTGAATTGGGCCAGCCTCTAGAAATAGGAGGGTTTTTAACTTTTTGCTGCTTCTCCATTTTCTTTGTATGCGATGATATAAAGTCTGATGGCATGTTTGTATGATAGTTGTCATGTTACTAATGATGTGGTTCATAAGTCATTGCTAAATAAGCCTCTACTTCTACTGTTTTTAATATCTTGCGCTCATCTTTCTGGTACCTGGCACTGGTCTACCTGATGATATCTCAGTCTAGCTAGAATTGTTCCCTTGAACACTTCTACTTAGACTTCCTAATCATTTGTGCAACACTGCAAGATCCTGATGTGTTGATTGCAACATGAAAGGTCTAGAGTTATCTTTAATCTCCCCCCCCCCCAAATTTTTTTGCATCTTGTATCTCTTGTTCGCAATTTTTGCATATTATGTATATATACATTATATACATGTTGTGCCGAGAAAGTAAAAATTGGTCAGTTAGCAAAAACTCATTTAAAATTAAGTCCTTACTAAAATTTTCTCTTATACGTTTAAAGATATATTTTTTCTTTTATGTTAATGTAAAAATTAATAATTTTGAACCAAATGAACCTTAGAAAACTTACCTAACTACCGTCAAGCGCAATTTAATTTAGCCTAATCCAACTAAATATATTTTAGATAGCTTAACAATAATACAATAATAAACAAACACAAAGAAATATATTTTTTCGTTAGGTTCAGAATTATTTTTGGGAAATTATTGCATACACAAATTTTTGCTTACCTTATTCAGCAAGAAGAGCATTGCTATTTGAGCCAAAATCACAAGTTTTTACCTATTCGGCATGACATATATATATCCTACGTAGTAGGTTGGTAGACAGCAACCGCACAGGGAGGTACTACCGTCCTTCCAAGTGAGTGTAAAACGGAAACCTGTAATTGTTTTACACGATGGTAAGATTGCTGGTGTCTTTTGTTTGTGTCATAAACATGCAAGATTTCAGGTACGTCTTGCTACTCCTACTTTCACTTAGGTCACACTACACATACGTGTACAAGCATATATACGTGTATACACACCCCTCTGGGTTTTCTCCTATTTTCTAACTAGTTCTTCTTGTTCTTGTTTATTCACACTTATGTCCGTGGAGAATTATTATTATAATCAAAAAGAAGTGCTAAGCCACAAGGGCTATACACCACTGCAGGGTAGGGAAGGAAGCGAGGGTATTGGGCGGCAGAAGGGGAAAGGGATGATTAGTAGGTTACAGAAAACAGCGGGGCAGGGGATAGTGCGGGGGTAGAGGGTAGCAAGAGATTGAGGTAGAAAGGGCTGAAGGTATCATCATCAGAGTTTGTGGAGTAAGTCAGTTGTTGTCAAAAAGTCAACGAGAGTCCGGATGAAAGGTGGGTCCATCAGCAAGAAGGGAAGGTAAAGAGAGAGCAACAGAGCGAAGACGACGTTGGAGGCAAATTCTGCGTGCTCGTTGATAAAGTGCGCAGTCTAACAGAATGTGGCTGATGGATACTGTAACCTGACAATTCTCACAGAGAAGAGCAGGGCGCCTGGGCGCCTCTCCATGAGATATCCATGAGTAAGACGAGTATGGCCAATGCGAAGGCGGGAGAGAGTAGTCTCCCAACCTTGACACTGGTGACAAGAAGACGGCCAGTAACCTATACTCGGTTTAATAGAACAAAGTTTGTTATTGAGCAGAGCAGACCAACGTTGTTGTCAACTGGTGTGAAGGTGGGTAGCTATTACAGCAAAATAGTCCGGAAATGGAACACCTCTATATGAAATTGGTAGGTCATGTACTGCTGACCGTACAGCAGTGTCTGCCTGTTCATTGCCCTGTACGTCAACATGACCAGGGAACCAACAAAAAACAATATCTTTATGCTTGATAGAGATACAGCGTAGCCAAAGTTGGATACGGAGAACTAGGGGGTGAGGTGTATCAAATTTCCGTATAGCCTGTAGAACACTAAGGGAGTCTGAGACAACCACAAATGATGACACAGGCATAGATGCGATATGAATAAGTGCTGCAAGAATGGCATACAATTCAGCAGTAAAAATACTAGCCGAAGATAGTAAATGCCCTCGCACAACGCTGTCCGGAAACACTGCTGCGAATCCGACGCCGTCAGAAGATTTAGAGCCATCTGTGTACATGGCAATGGTATGAGAATGAGAGTGGAAGTGGTCAAGAAAAAGAGAGTGGGAAGCCACCGTAGGCAGTTGGGCTTTCGAGCAAGGGAGTGAGAAAGAACAGACTCGAACAGCTGGAACTTCCCAGGGGGGTAGGGAAAAGTGAGATGCTACATGAACATATAAAGATGGTAACTGAAGGGAAGACAAGAGCGAATGTAGGTGAAGAGAGAAGGGACGGAGCAAATAGGGCCAGTGAACAAATAATGTCTACTAATATCAGTGACCATTCTATAAATGGAAGGATTGCGGAGAACGTGAGAGCACACATAGTAGTGAAGGCAATGGACATCACGGCAATCAGACAAGGATGGAACATTCACTTCTGCATAGAGGCTCTCAACAGGGGAAGAGCGAAAAGCACCAAGGCATAAACATAATCCTTGGTGATGGATGGGGTTAAGGCTAGGGAGAGTAGCAGGAGAGGCCACTGAATAGATCTGGTCACCATAATCGAGTTTCGATAAAATGTGGGCTGAATGTAGGCGAAGGAGAGTTCGACGATCAGCTCCCCATGAAAGATGAGCAAGGGTTTTAAGAAGGTTCAGCCGGCTGTGACAAGTTGCCTTTAGAGAGGTAATATGGGGTTTTCAGGATATCCTACGGTCAAAGAGAAGGCTTAGAAACCTGACTGTATCACGTTCAGGGATACGGGAGCCATAGAGGTACAAAGGATGATCGGAGATGACAGAGTGTCTAGTGAAAGTAAATTGGTGAGTTCAGGTACTGGAAAATTTAAACCCATGTGTGGTGGCCCAATTGGAAACACGGTCGACTGCATGCTGGAGAGAAACTGTTATGAGGTGACAGTCAGCGCCTGCACAAGCAATAGCGAAGTCATCTACATAGAGTGATGACCAAATATTGGATGGAAGAACAGAGGCCAAATCATTTATAGCAAGGAGAAAAAGTGTTGTGCTCAGAACACATCCCTGAGGGACACCTTCAGCTTGGACAAAGTCCGGGGAGAGCACATTATTGACTCGAACACGGAAATGTCTGTCAGTTAAAAAGTTCTTAAGGAAAGATGGTAGATTGCCTCGGAGGCCTAAGGAGTAGGCTTGGGCCAAAATATTATACCTCCAAGTTGTGTCATATGCTTTCTCAAGGTCAAAAAATATGGCAATAACTGAGTGGTTATTCGCAAAGGCATTACAAGCATATGTATCCAAACGTAGTAAGGGTAGAACGGCCCTTACGAAAGCCATATTGACGAGTGGAGAGACTGTTGTGTGTCTCTAAATACCACATTAAACGTCTATTTACCGGACGTTCCATCACTTTGCAAACTGCACTGGTAAGAGCGATGGGACGATAGTGGGAGGCTTCATGTCCCGTAGTACCCGGTTTGCGGAAAGGGAGAACAATGGCAGATTTCCACAGCTGTGGAAGAGCTCCTTGTGACAAAATCAGATTGAAAAGGCATAAGAGGACTGCAAGGGCTGACTGATGTAAATGTTGTAACATACGAATATGAATGTCGTCGGGCCCAGCTGTCGATGATCGGCAAGCTGAGAGTGTTGCTTCCCATTCCTGAAGTGTAAAAGGAATATTATACTGTTCTTCTCTGAGAGAAGAAAAGTCCAAGGGTGCTAACTCTCTGGCAGACTTTAAGGAAAGAAACGAGGGGCAGAGATGGAGCCCCAGAGAAATACGGACCAGATGATTGCCAGTTTCAATGGCAACATCTAGAGGGTTTGTTATATCAACACCGGCAACCCACAGAACAGGAGCCGGGTCAGGAGAATATTTATCACTCAGTTTCTGTACTTTTTTCCAGACTGCACTCATAGAGGAAGCAGAGGTGATGGTGGAGACAATCTCACCAGCAAGTGCGTTTAGCGTCACGGATGACACGGCGAGTGATCGCACGCTTTGCTTAAAATCAAGAAGTCTCTCAGTGGTTCTATTATACTGGTACCTGCCCCACGCAGCGCATTTCAAACGTACTGCACAAGCACAAGCAAGAGACCACCAAGGCACACATTTCTGAGAATGCCTGCTCTAGGTTTGTGGTATAGAATGAGAAGCTGCAGTTAAAACTGAGGACGAGAAGAGGTGTAAAAGCTCATCAATGGAGGACGAAGAAGGAACCTCACTAAAAACAGTTAGTTGTGAGTAAAGGTCCTAATTTGCCTGATCAAATAGCCAGCGTGGGTTATGAAGAGGTGGTGAATATGAAGGGGAAGTAAGAATGATTGGAAAATGATCACTGTCATGTAAATCTGGGAGAACAGACCAGGTGAAGTCTAGTGCGGCAGAGGAAGAGCAGACTGAGAGATCGATGCAAGAGAGAGTATGAGTACGAGGATCAAAATGGGTGTGAGTGCCTGTATTTAAAACATGGAGGGGGTGGGTGGCAAGAAAAGCCTCTAGCTGAATGCCACGAGAATCACAGTGAGACCCCCCAGAGGAAATGATGGGCATTAAAATCACCAAGTAACAGAAGTGTTGACTGTAATGACGAAACAAGAAAGGCAATATCTGGAATAGATAATGCTCGAGAAGGAGAGAGATACAAAGAACAGAATGTATACCACCTATGCAGGTGGATACGGGCTGCTGTGTAATGAAGCGAAGTACGAACAAATAGCTGATGGTACGGAATATCAGTGCATAGAAGAAGGGCACTATCATTAAGTGTCCCATCAGGAAAAGGATCCGAAGAATACAATAAATTATAGCCTGAGATGGGATAGATAACAGCAGAGTGTAATTATGGTTCTTGTAATCAAACACCAACAGGGGAAAATTGGGAGAGCAACATCTGAAGCTCACCCCGATTACCCCTGAGGCCGCGTATATTCCACTGTAAATAGGCCATGATTGGCAATGATAAAGATACTAGAAATCCACAGGTAAGGGTACTTACGGACTAGAGGGGTTAGAAAAGTCCAGATGCGGTGGCAGCGGAAAACGTTCAAGCAGCTAAGGAACGGTGCGCAGTGAAGAAAGTAGTTGTGCAGATGGAGAAGAGGAAAGAGAAGGAACAGAGGGTGGATCAGTGTCCATTGATGGTTTGGTCTCTGCAATATATTCAGAGATTGCTTCAAGTGTTTCGGAGTTCAGAGACGTCGTATGAGACAATATTGGAGATGGAAGGAGGAGGAGTTTGAGTAAAGATCGGAACTGTAATGGACTGTACCAAGGTAGGGGGGCGAAAGGGTGGAGGGAACTGGAGAAGTGTGGGAGGGGATGGAAGAGGCAGAAACCTGGGAGGTGGTAGAAGAGGAAGAAACTTGGGAGGGAACAGGGGAGGAAGGCACAGTACGAGGAAGGCACAGTACGAGGAGAAGGATGAACCTCCACACTTGTAACAGAGCCAGTGAAAGGGGAAGACCCAGGTAAAATGTGGAGGTGGATGAAGGGAAGGAGGGGTTAAAGGAGATTTTTTGGACTTCTGAGAAGTAGAGGGATGATTGGGAGGAGGTGTCGTACGAGGTCTTGTCGATACTGGGGTTTGTGAGGGAGAACACGAAGAAGTGAAAACAGACTGAGGTGTTGAAGTAGGGATGTCTGAGCCCAGGACAGCAAAAGAATTAGATTTTAGTAGTGGAACCAGAGTTGGTCCGACGTGGGACGGGCTGGCAATTTGAAAATTGCTGCACCATAGAGGGAGAGGCCTGAAGCCTAGTCAAAGGAGAGCGGAGGTCAGACAAATCGAAGGAGTCAGTCGAAACCCTGGCACCTGAAGCGAGTGACGAAACAGCACCAGCAAGAGGTACAGGGGCCTTAGGAGTGTCTGAAGAGTGGTCGAAAGACGAGGCGAGGTCAGAATGGGGTGCAGTAACAAGAAGGGGCCTGGGGGTAGTGGGGTCATGGATTGGGAACTCCATGGTTAGTTTACTTCTTTCTTTTTCTTTTTAAGAAAAAAAAAGAAAGAAAAAATAAAAAGAAAAAAAAGAATGAAAAAGGGAGGACCGGGGAGGGATAGTTCCTAGGAGGAATGAAAGGGCCAGAACTCTCCCTCCCTGCCCAAGAGGACCCCGGTGGCCTGGTGGCCAAAGCTCCCGCTTCACACACGGAGGGCCCGGGTTCGATTCCCGGCGGGTGGAAACATTTTGACACGTTTCCTTATACCTGTTGTCCTGTTCACCTAGCAGCAAATAGGTACCTGGGTGTTAGTCGACTGGTGTGGGTCGCATCCTGGGGGACAAGATTAAGGACCCCAATGGAAATAAGTTAGACAGTCCTCGATGACGCACTGACTTTCTTGGGTTATCCTGGGTGGCTAACCCTCCGGGGTTAAAAATCCGAACGAAATTTTATCTTATCTTATCTTAGCACCATAAGTAGTGCAGATGCAGCATGGAACCCGTGCCATACCCTACCCTTCATGCCAGTAAACCAGCAATCCGGGGTAGCAACCTCACATCTGCCGAGCTACCTCGATGGACAAAAGAAAGGGTGGCAGGATATCCACCACAAAGCATACCTCCTTTGGCCACCACCCCTGGAATCCGAAAGAGGTGGCTTCCAGAGATACACCCATCACCCAAAAGACACCCAAAGCCACCCTCCGGGATACCGGAGAGGGATCAGAACATCTTCATGCGATCCAGATTCCACGGCAAACTACACCACCGCCAAGAACCTCAATGGAATGGGATGGACCCCGGTGCCCTTTCCCCTACCTAGGAACTAGCACGCCTGTGGGAAAAATCCTAAAGGCCAAAAAGAGGAAGGGCAAAAGGGAGGGGTGTGGAGGAGGAGGAGGAAAGGAAAAAGGGGAGGATGGGGAGGATGGGATAGGGAAGGGGGGATTGGGGGGTAATTAGATTCGGTCTGAGGAAGGAGACCGACAGGTCTAATTCCTCAGACCAAGAGCCTCTTCACCACGCCAAGGAGCCCCCCTTGAAGAGGTGTCCATGGAGAAGTGGAACGGAGTTCTTCCTCCGTATGCCTGTCGTAAGAGACTTAAAATGCCAGAAGGGGCTAGTAACCCTTTCTCCTGTATACATTACTAAATTTAAATAGAGAAACTTTCACTTTTCTTTTAAGGTCACCCTGCTCCGGTTTGTTGATATAATATATACATATATATGTATATTACTTATTCGTGTCGAATAAGTAAAACTTGCGGTTTTGGCTTAAATAGCAATGTTCTTCTTGCCGAATAAGAAGAGTGTAAATTTGTGTATGCAGTAGCGTCGCAAAAATCATTCTGAACCTAAAGAAAAATTATATTTCAACTGTGTTCGTTTATTATTAAATTATTGTACCAACAATATTTGTACCAACAATACCACCCCCCCAGTACCAACAATACCACCAGTCCGATAACATTCTTCTTTGCAAATATACAGGGTCTAAAGCCAGCAACAAACAACAAAATACCTTTCATCCGTGGACTGCTTGCAGAGGCAAAGGCAATGTTCGCGGCTTTCACTGAGACCCACATAAAGGATCACTTGGACAACGAAATATGGATCCCAGGTTATAACCTATACAGATGTGACAGAGTGAACAGGCAAAAGGGGGGGGGGTTGGCCTGTACATTGCAGAGTCACTTGTTTGCACAGAACTGCTTAATGCCTCAAATGACGTAGTGGAAGTTTTAGCAGTAAAGGTCGAGAACCAAAACCTAGTCATTGTGGTAGTCTACAAGCCTCCGGATGCAACATCCCAGCAATTCCAGGAACAGCTGTTAAAAATTGACCACTGTCTGGAAAATCTTCCAGCTCCTGCACCCAACATCTTGCTCCTGGGGGATTTCAACTTAAGGCACCTAAAATGGAGGAATATAGCAAATAATATTGTTGCAGTAATAACACCAGGAGGCAGCTCTGATGAAAACTCTCACTCACACGAGCTTTTAAATCTCTGCACAAAATTCAATTTAAACCAGCAAATAATAGAGCCTACTAGACTGGAGAATACACTAGACCTCATCTTCACTAACAATGATGATCTGATAAGAAATGTCACCATATCAAAAACAATATACTCAGATCACAACATAATTGAGGTTCAGACATGTATGCGTGGAGCCCCAGACCGACAAAATGAGACTAGTCACGAGGGAGCATTCACCAAATTCAACTTCAATAACAAAAACATAAAGTGGGACCAAGTAAACCAAGTCCTAACCGATATAAGTTGGGAAGATATACTAAGCAACACAGACCCAAACTTATGCCTAGAACAGATTAACTCGGTGGCACTCGATGTATGCACAAGGCTTATTTCTCTAAGAAAAAGGAGGAGTAGATGTAAAATAGAAAGAGACAGGCGCTCCCTTTACAGGCGACGGAAAAGAATAACAGAGCGGCTAAAAGAGGTCAATATATCTGAAATGCGCAGGGAGACACTGGTCAGAGAAATAGCAAGCATCGAACTTAAGCTAAAAGAATCCTTTAGGAGTCAGGAATCGCGGGAAGAACTAAAAGCTATAAATGAAATCGAAAGAAACCCAAAGTATTTCTTCTCCTATGCCAAATCAAAATCGAGAACAACGCCCAGTATTGGGCCCCTACTTAAACAAGATGGGTCCTACACAGATGACAGCAAGGAAATGAGTGAGCTACTCAAGTCCCAATATGACTCAGTTTTTAGCAAGCCGCTAACCAGACTGAGAGTCGAAGATCAAAATGAATTTTTTTATGAGAGAGCCACAGAATTTGATTAACACAAGCCTATCCGATGTTATCCTGACGCCAAATGACTTCGAACAGGCGATAAATGACATGCCCATGCACTCTGCCCCAGGGCCAGACTCATGGAACTCTGTGTTCATCAAGAACTGCAAGAAGCCCCTATCACGAGCCTTTTCCATCCTATGGAGAGGGAGCATGGACACGGGGGTCGTCCCTCAGTTACTAAAAACAACAGACATAGCCCCACTCCACAAAGGGGGCAGTAAAGCAACAGCAAAGAACTACAGACCAATAGCACTAACATCCCATATCATAAAAATCTTTGAAAGGGTCCTAAGAAGCAAGATCACCACCCATCTAGAAACCCATCAGTTACACAACCCAGGGCAACATGGGTTTAGAACAGGTCGCTCCTGTCTGTCTCAACTACTGGATCACTACGACAAGGTCCTAAATGCACTAGAAGACAAAAAGAATGCAGATGTAATATATACAGACTTTGCAAAAGCCTTCGACAAGTGTGACCATGGCGTAATAGCGCACAAAATGCGCGCTAAAGGAATAACAGGAAAAGTCGGTCGATGGATCTATAATTTCCTCACTAACAGAACACAGAGAGTAGTCGTCAACAGAGTAAAGTCCGAGGCAGCTACGGTGAAAAGCTCTGTTCCACAAGGCACAGTACTAGCTCCCATCTTGTTCCTCATCCTCATATCCGACATAGACAAGGATGTCAGCCACAGCACCGTGTCTTCCTTTGCAGATGACACCCGAATCTGCATGACAGTGTCTTCCATTGCAGACACTGCAAGGCTCCAGGCGGACATCAACCAAATCTTTCAGTGGGCTGCAGAAAACAATATGAAGTTCAACGATGAGAAATTTCAATTACTCAGATATGGTAAACATGAGGAAATTAAATCTTCATCAGAGTACAAAACAAATTCTGGCCACAAAATAGAGCGAAACACCAACGTCAAAGACCTGGGAGTGATTATGTCGGAGGATCTCACCTTCAAGGACCATAACATTGTATCAGTCGCATCTGCTAGAAAAATGACAGGATGGATAATGAGAACCTTCAAAACTAGGGAGGCCAAGCCCATGATGACACTCTTCAGGTCACTTGTTCTATCTAGGCTGGAATATTGCTGCACTCTAACAGCACCTTTCAAGGCAGGTGAAATTGCCGACCTAGAAAATGTACAGAGAACTTTCACGGCGCGCATAACGGAGATAAAACACCTCAATTACTGGGAGCGCTTGAGGTTTCTAAACCTGTATTCCCTGGAACGCAGGAGGGAGAGATACATGATTATATACACCTGGAAAATCCTAGAGGGACTAGTACCGAACTTGCACACGAAAATCACTCACTACAAAAGCAAAAGACTTGGCAGACGATGCACCATCCCCCCAATGAAAAGCAGGGGTGTCACTAGCACGTTAAGAGACCATACAATAAGTGTCAGGGGCCCGAGACTGTTCAACTGCCTCCCAGCACACATAAGGGGGATTACCAACAGACCCCTGGCAGTCTTCAAGCTGGCACTGGACAAGCACCTAAAGTCAGTTCCTGATCAGCCGGGCTGTGGCTCGTACGTTGGCTTGCGTGCAGCCAGCAGCAACAGCCTGGTTGATCAGGCGCTGATCCACCAGGAGGCCTGGTCACAGACCGGGCCGCGGGGGCGTTGACCCCCGAAACTCTCTCCAGGTAAACTCCAGGTAAATATATTTAACTGGATTAGGGTAAATTAAATTGCGCTTGTTATAATAAGGTTAGGTAAATTTCCTAAGGTATTTTTAGTAAAAAATCATTAATTTTTATCTTACCATAAATGAAAAAATACATCTTTAAATAAGTAAGAGAAAATTTTAGAAAGGACTCAGTTTTAAATAACTTCTTGCTATTTTACCAGTTTTACCTATTCATCATGACATATATATATTTTTTATTATCACACTGGCCGATTCCCACCAAGGCAGGTTGGCCCGAAAAAGAAAAATTTTCACCATCATTCACTCCATCACTGTCTTGCCAGAATATATATATATATATATATATATATATATATATATATATATATATATATATATATATATATATATATATATATATATATATATATATATATATATATATATGTATAATATATATGTCGTGCCGAATAGGCAGAACTTGCGATCTTGGCTTAAATAGCAACGCTCATCTTGCCATATAGGACAAGTGAAAATTTGTGTATGCAATAATTTCACGAAAATCATTCTGAAACTAACGAAAAAAATATATTTCACTGTGTTTGTTTAGTATCAAATTATTGTAAACGTCTTTAAAATATATTTAGTTGGGTTAGGCTAAAATAAATTGCTCTTGTTATAATAAGGTTAGGTAAGGTTTCTAAGTTTCTTTTGGTGCAGAATAAAAAATTTTTACATTAACATTAATGAAAAAATATATCTTTAAACGTATAAGAAAAAATTTCAGAAAGGACTTAATTTTAAATGAGTTCTTGCTAATTGACCAGTTTTACATATTCGGCACGACATATTATATATATATATATATATATATATATATATATATATATATATATATATATATATATATATATATATATATATATATATATATATATATATATGCAAAACAACCACTCTGAAAAAATAGAGAAATTCCAAGCGCTTTCTTGGGTAGAATAGTTTGTGGGTGAGTTGTGCAAAGGACCTATCCAAGTTGGGTCGGCGCGCGTCAGGTGTTTAACCGTTGTGGGATCTGATAGTGAGGTGTTGGCCAGACCCCTTATATACCTTCCTTGGATGCTTTACTTTCATAGTTCCTTGATAATGTGAGTAGTCACGAAAGCGCTTGGAATTTCTATATTTTTTCAGAGTGGTTGTTTTGCATATTCCGAAATCACCTGTTTACTGTGATCTTATTGCATATATATATATATATATATAATGTATATACACAAGAAACGGTAAGTTGAGTATTGAGAAACACCAATGAGACAAATCAGCTAAAAAATTTGAAAGCTTACAAGAGTAAGCTGGACAGGCACCTAATGTCAGTACCTGACCAGCCGGGCTGTGGTTCGTATGTCGGGTTGCATGCGGCCAACAGTAACAGCCTGGTTGATCAGGCCCTGATCCACCATGAGGCCTGGTCACAGCCCGGGCCTCTGGGGCGTTGACCCCTGAAACCCTCTTCAGGTATACTCCAAGTACCCATTTTTTTTCCATGTTGCAGGTGGAGGTGTTGTCGTGCCTCCCAGAATTCTCCACCACCAGGAACATCACACAATATAACATTGGAATCGATTTTTTGAAAGATTCTAATATGTTCGAAATTCTTGAACAGGAAGTCGGTAAGGATGTAATATAATAATATCTTTATTTCCTACAAGTACAAGGTATACAGTCCTAGCTGACATCACTGACATACTACTATATAGAAAGCCACTTGTTATGCAGAGCATTTTGGGCAAATTAGGTCAGTTTTGTCCCAGGACCACTTCTAACATACAGAGGTTAAATGACATTATATATATAGGCGGAGAATGCCATGTTGGGATGAGAACGGGTAGACGATGAGATCATGTGACTCCTGTGTTGTTGGGTGGGTGGTGCTTTGCTTGTGGTTTCCAGTGTTACGTTCTATTGTATTAGTGTTGGCGATTAGCGAGGCATCTAGACACCGTTGGCGTCTAAGGTCTTGTTGTGCCTCATCCCAGTTCATCAAATGCCCCGTGGAGTCTGAAGGTTCATACAGCCCTTGATTATCAAACCCTCAAAGAGTATTTGATGTGGTTGGCTCCTCCTTTTGGAAATAAAAGGATAGAAAATTTAATAACATAATAAGATAAACAATTTTATTAATCATTAAAATTAGAAAGAATATGAAACAATAACATGAAATTATTCCTACTTAAAGCAAAAATGAAATATATAAGTAATTATTAATTCAAAGCTAATATGTACACGAAGACGTAGTGTAAATTGGTGCAGTGCCGATGTCCTGGACACGTAGCTCTGAACAGTGGCTGGGAACGTCAAGCCATTGTTGATGAGGGGGGGGGGGTCACAGCTGGTCGTTAGTGTAGAAGCAGTGTCCCCAACACGCTTATATATTCTGCCGAGGAGAGGTTGACTGATCCTCTGAACACTACAGTTCTGTTGAGGTAGCTAAGTGACCAGTCAAGAACCACCATGAACGTTGTAGTTCCAACTGGGAGAAGGCTGCTTGAATGGTGTGTAACTGACTGGGAGGTTGGTTAAGTGTTGAAAGGGGACCAGTGTAGGTAAAGAGGTCCAGGTGACGTCTCTTATCTTTACAAGATCAAGGCTGCCCTTATCTTTATCCCGCATGAGCCGGATGACCCGAGCCGACAGTCAAGGCTAAAAAAAAAAAAAAGTGTTACACACCACTTGATAAATCACTCACACGACCGGCCTTTAAAAAGAAACTGTGAGTAAAAGATGACAACACTGTGTAAATTAAAAAAAAAAGGCAGAATAATTTGGAGTCTAAAACTCCAAACAAGAGTTCAGCTCTTATTGAAACCAAATCCCAAAACATAATAATTTAGACAGGAGTGGAACGAATACTTACAGATTTGATGGGAGCCGTAAGTCAAGTGATGAACCACAGGTCGGACTCACTCGTCACCTTTCACCGGGTGGAGAAAAGGGAAGGGCGGGGGAGGGGTAGTGGGAACTAAGCACCCACCCTAACTGAACCAGCAGACTGCTCAACAAACTATCACCATCATCCATTCAAACTTCCACCACTCCTATCTAATGAATTTTTTCCCTCACAAGTCTCTGTGGAGGACACAGGTGTACCTTAAGTCGTCTCTGTTACTGGCATTTTGATGCTCGTGCAGACGGAATGCCTGTTTCGCCTACACATCTCTTGGTACAAAATCCACAGGGGATAGTGTAAACGCCTGCTGTGGACGTTAGAGGTGTGGGGCTGCGTTTCGTAGTGAACTCTTTGATATATGAAGTGTTTATGTTGAAAACATTTATGTTACTCTTAGCAAGTTCCCGGCGAGTATTCGTGGCAACATCACCACATGGGAGCACTATGAACTGCTTAGAAGGCTGTTCCATGGGCGGTTTGTTGAGGATAGCTTGTGCCTTGAGTCTGTAATCTCAGATGAAGGAAGATGGAAACTAATAACGTGTAAAGGCTTGTGTTATATAAATACATTCTTCTTCAAGAAAACAAGGGCTGGAGATGCGAAGAGCTCTCAAGAAGAAGCTAGTGAGGACTCCTCTTTTAATGCGGGTGTCTTGGTATGAATAGAGGCGTATAAGATGGTCCTTGTTGGTAGGTTTTTCTATACACTTTGAAGAGAAGTTTGTCACTGTTGGGAGATCTGCACAGGAGGACGTCGAGGAAAGGAGAGGTCACCTGAGTGTTTGAGGTGGACTTGACTGATGGTGCCCAGAAGTGCGGAAAGGCATTTGGCAAGGTGGCCAGCTAATCTGTGTTTTGCACTCCCTGTGCACGAAGTGATAGAACATAGTGGGATGCCAGGCATGTGTCTTAGGAATGCCATACAGGCGTGCTGGTTTTTTTTGACCTGGTAAAAGTTCAAGTAGTTTCTGGCCTTGTTTTAAATCTCCTCAGTGATGCCAACACATACCAGTCTGTTTCAGTGTTACTTCAAAACACCCAAACTTTTCTTCAAAAGGCTCATAGCATCTTACGAAAATCAGAAGAAGGCTAGAAACTATTTTTTTTATATATTTTATTTAAAACATTACAAAATTACAAGGAGGTATAAAAGATAGTAAAATAATACAACAATATTGGATATGAACAAGATTCGCTAAACGTCACAACTCGAGTACAGAAAATTAGAAACACCATACAAAAGGTATTGTGGGAACTAACACGCAAAATACAAACATACCATTCACTATCATGCATTATACAAAGTGGTAATATAGCTGGCGCATACACAAAAACTGGGGTTTCCCCCCTCGCCAACACACACCTATCTAGAAATTATATCCAAATCATTCACACACTTAAATGATCACAACAGTATTCAAACATTAATTTAGGTAACTGATCCTGAACCCATCAGTGACTTAACAATGGATATTTACAAATCAATGGCGATATAGAAACACCAACGTCACAAAAACATACAAAATAACTACTATGGCAAAAGTGTAAAACTTTACACCTCAAAAACACATGTAAGGTTTACATGTAGAACATACACTTTCATTAGATAAACATCAATAATAATACTACCACTATGGAGTTCAAGATCTATTACGGCTTTGCAAAAATACATTTTATGGACATACATAGTACTATTGACAACAGTACAATACAACAAAATGTATGAACATGAAATAAATAAAAAATATCATCTGTGTGGAAAGCACATCATGACACAAAAATAATAAGAAACACGCCCCGGTTGCCCAAATTCGTTTGCACCATCTGACGTGCATCAAGGCTAAAAGACTTCACAGCTCCTAAAGGGTGTATGCACAAGCCTAAACAGATATTGCCACGTCTCCGTCACATAGAGGAAGCACGTATTACACGAAATCACACAGGTGTCACTCACCTGTCATTCATAATTAAGACACTGCTGGCCAGCCCGTTATAATACGCCTGAACCTCACACTAATCTCAAATCTCGTAACTCTAAGGCTTTATACACCGACGGGAAGTCCCGCTCCCATCTCCCCCCCCCCCTATACCAACTTATTGCAACATTTAGTTCTGTAAAACGTCCCCGCTAAAACCCGAACCCTACTGTTTCCATCGACATGCCTCATAGACCAGGACACTTAAAGATAATCAGCCACGATGTATGACACCGCATGTTGAACGCTAACCTCCACCCCACCAACATCAAAACTCAACGCCCGGAGCACTGACAACCTCCTCCCCCCCCCCCCGCCACCAAACGCAAAACCCTACTGAACCACTCAGGTACTACACCTAAACTCTTGCAGAAATACACTACATGAAAAGCAGACTCATCCACCCCGCCCACCGGACAACCCCGGTTCTCCCCCAAACACCTGTTATACAGTACTACCCCGGACGGAAAATCCCATATAAAAATTTAAAAACCACTTCCCTTACATTAGCAATCAGACGCAGTAGTTTAACCCTCCCCCAAATATCACCCCACGCACACATGGGGTACATTCCTTTGACTAGCACAACGAAATGGAGGAATATAGCAAATAATGTTGTTGTAGTGATAACACCAAGAGGCAGCTCTGACGAGAACTCACACGCACACGAGCTTTTAAATCTCTGCACTGGTCACAGACCGGGCCGCGGGGGCGTTGACCCCCGGAACTCTCTCAAGGTAAACTCCAGGTAAACCAGCAAATAATAGAGCCTACTAGACTGGAGAATACACTAGACCTCATCTTCACTAACAATGATGATCTGATACTAAATGTCACCATATCAAAAACAATATACTCAGATCACAACATAATCGAGGTTCAGACATGTATGCGCGGAGCCCCAAACCGACAAAATGAGATTAGTCACGAGGGAACCTTCACCAAATTCAACTTCAATAACAAGAGCATAAAGTGGGACCAAGTAAATCAAGTCCTAACCGATATAAGCTGGGAAGATAGACTAAGCAACACAGACCCCAACTTATGCCTAGAACAGATTAACTCGGTGGCACTCGATGTATGCTCAAGGCTTATTCCTTTAAGAAAAAGGAGGAGTAGATGTAAAATAGAAAGAGACAGGTGCTCCCTTTACAGGCGACGGAAAAGAATAACAGAGTGGCTAAAAGAGGCCAATGTATCTGAAATGCGTAGGGAGTCACTGGTCAGAGAAATAGCAAACATCGAACTTAAGCTAAAGGAATCTTATAGGAGTCAGGAATCGCGGGAAGAACTAAATGCCATAAATGAAATTGAAAGAAACCCAAAGTATTTCTTCTCCTATACCAAATCAAAGTCGAGAACAAAGTCCAGTATTGGGCCCCTACTTAAACAAGATGGGTCCTACACAGATGACAGCAAGGAAATGAGTGAGCTACTCAAGTCCCAATATGACTCAGTTTTTAGCAAGCCGCTAACCAGACTGAGAGTCGAAGATCAAAATGAATTTTTTTATGAGAGAGCCACAGAATTTGGTTAACACAAGCCTATTTCATATTATCCTGACTCCAAATGACTTCGAACTGGCGATAAATGACATGGCCCTGCACTCTGCCCCAGGGCCAGGCTCACGGAACTCCGTGTTCATCAAGAACTGCAAGAAACCCCTATCACGAGCTTTTGCCATCCTATGGAGAAGGAGTATGGACACGGGGGTCGTTCCACAGTTACTAAAAACAACAGACATAGCCCCACTCCACAAAGGGGGCAGTAAAGCAATAGCAAAGAACTACAGACCGATAGCACTAACATCTCTTATCATAAAAATCTATGAAAGGGTCCTAAGAAGCAAGATCGCCACCCATCTAGATACCCATTAATTACACAACCCAGGACAACATGGGTTTAGAACAGGTCGCTCCTGTCTGTCTCAGCTACTGGATCACTACAAGGTCCTAGATGCACTAGAAGACATAAAGAATGCAGATGTAATGTATACAGGCTTTGCAAAAGCCTTCGACAAGTGTGACCATGGTGTAATAGCGCACAAAATGCGTGCTAAAGGAATAACAGGAAAAGTCGGTCGATGGATCTATAATTTCCTCACTAACAGAACACAGAGAGTAGTCGTCAACAGAGTAAAGTCCGAGGCAGCTACGGTGAAAAGCTCTGTTCCACAAGGCACAGTACTCGCTCCCATCTTGTTTCTCATCCTCATATCTGACATAGACAAGGATGTCAGCCACAGCACCGTGTCTTCCTTTGCAGATGACACTCGAATCTGCATGACAGTGTCTTCCATTGCAGACACTGCAAAGCTCCAGGCGGACATCAACCAAATCTTTCAGTGGGCTGCAGAAAACAATATGAAGTTCAACGATGAGAAATTTCAATTACTCCGATATGGTAAACATGAGGAAATTAAAACTTCATTAGAGTACAAAACAAATTCCTTCCACAAAATAGAGCGAAAAACCAACGTAAAAGACCTGGGAGTGATCATGTTGGAGGATCTCACCTTCAAGGACCATAACATTGTATCAATCGCATCTGCTAGAAAAATGACAGGATGGATAATGAGAACCTTCAAAACTAGGGATGCCAAGCCCATGATGACACACTTCAGGTCGCTTATTCTATCTAGGCTGGAATATTGCTGCACACTAACCGCACCTTTCAAGGCAGGTGAAATTGCTGACCTAGAAAATGTACAGAGAACCTTCACGGTGCACATAACGGAGATAAAACACCTCAATTACTGGGAGCGCTTGAATTTCCTGAACCTGTACTCCCTGGAACGCAGGCGGGAGAGATACATGATTATATACGCCTGGAAAATCCTAGAGGGACTAGTACCGAACTTGCCCACGAAAATCACTCACAACGAAAGCAAAAGACTCGGCAGACGATGCAACATCCCCCCAATGAAAAGCAGGGGTGTCACTAGCTCATTAAGAGACAATACAATAAGTGTCAGGGGCCCGAGACTGTTCAACTGCCTCCCAGCATACATAAGGGGGATTACCAACAGACCCCTGGCTGTCTTCAAGCAGGCACTGGACAAACACCTAAAGTCGGTGTCTGACCAGCCGGGCTGTGGCTCGTACATTGGATTGCGTGCAGTCAGCAGTAACAGCCTGGTTGATCAGGCTCTGATCCACCAGGAGGCCTGGTCACAGGCCGGGCCGCGGGGGGCGTTGACCCCTGCAACTCTCTCCAGGTCTCCAGGTAATACCCGCCCTTTCCAAGGAACATAATTTAACACACCGCACGTCCCTCACACTCAACACGCGAAGCATTGACTCATACCTAATCAAATCCCTCCCTCCCAACCACCTGCGCAGTTCTTGATGCAATTGAATTAAACCACCCTGCATCCCACCCAGGGGTAGAAATCTACGTTTAACATAAATCGCCATTACACATGCCTGTAGAGTAAAGAGACCCAACCTTCCCTGGTGCAGTGGTGTCTCCACCACCACTCTCGTGAGCCAGTCGCAACCCGATCCCCACAAAAACCGATAGACTATGCAATAGACGTTTGGCATTCCCCTGCAACAGAGGATACAGCGCAGCAACATGCCATACTTTGCTGTAAAGCAGGACATTAATGACGACCGCCCTCTGATGCAGAGTTAAATGTTGCTGCCCTAGACCATCCAGTCTCCCCAAGACTCCGTCTACTACTCTCCCAGAATTACATGCCCGCATCTGGTCCACCTCACATAATGAACACCACATATAGTTAGACGATCAACCACCGTCCACCCGTCTGAACCCACCCCATCCACCACCCACTCCCCTAACTCCATAATCTTTGATTTTTCTCTATTAACACACAGTCCCATCGCCTTACTAAATACACCAGCAATTCTCCCTACATTGCGTAAGTGTTCCCTCGTATGTAGTAGCACAGTTGTGTTATCCACATAACCCACAAGGGCCGTTCGTTCACTACCCAAACCCCAAGACGACTCCACACCTCTTCCACATACAGCCCAGTAAAATGGGTCTTGCAATCATGCAACGAGCATTTGGGACATGGGACATCCCTGACGTATGCCCCTGCTCAGCTGTACAAAACCACCTAACCTTCCATTTACTTGTACTTTAAAACCCGCACCATTGTACAACGAAGGGTCCCACATGACAACCTCATTCCCAAATCCCTACCATCTCATAAACCTCCATAGGACCTTCCTTTCCACACTATCAAACGCCGCTCTCCACATGTATCACCTTGCCAAACACTTTCTTAACCCTATTCATCAAAATTTTTGCATATGTCTTATAGTCACAGCACATCAACGATATGGGACGATAGTCCCCGATCGCTAACGGTGCATCACGTTTCCTAACTAAAACCAACGCCACAGTACGCTGTGAAGTACCTAACACCCCACTCCTCTTCATAGCATTGAGTAAGCAAACCATAAAACCTCATATTACTTCCCAATGTTGAATATAAAATTCACAAGGGATGCCATCAATGCCTGGTACCTTCCCCTTACTCATTCCTTGTGGCGTCTCCTACACCTCTGCCTCAGATATAGGCCTACCCATGAGAAGACGATCATGATCATCTAACTTGCATCGTATTCCCCTCCCCAATTCCTGAATTGCTTCCCTGTTCACTCCTTTACTCTGCACTTGTAGCCTACTCCATGCACCTATATAAAAACTTATCCCCTCAGTTGTCGTTAAGACTTGTCCCTCAGTATACCCATCAACTTCTTTATGCACCACTAAACTCATAATTTCAGTCTCCTTACGCCTTTGCGTCTGACTTCGTAAGACAGGCTGATGGCTTATCACCTCATAAAGCCTCCTCAACCCCTCCCATACCGTAATGCATGCCCCATCGAAACGCTCATTTTTCTAAACCCTAATATGTTCTTTAACAGCATCAATCTTTCCTCTGGGTAAACCCCACTCACCTCTTCCTGCACATAACAATGTCACATATGGCCCTCCAGATACCCCATGAAACCATACTCCATGCGATTGGCCTCCTTACCCCAATGCATGTAAAAATCCTTTATTTGAGGCTTCACAATCTCATCCCACCACCTCACTAAATCCCACCCCTCCCTGGAGTCAACTCCTATAGATTCCTGTAGCTCTGTGAACATTACCTTGTCATCTGTACTCTGAAGCAGCCTCGTATTCAACTTCCAGTATCCTTTAAAATGTTTCGGTAGACCTCCCCATTCTAGCTCTGCAAGGACTCCCCGATGGTCGGAGAAAAAGGCATTCAACACACACACCTTGGTTACAACCACCCGCTGGGACACATACAACCTATCTAAATGTGCCACATAACCCCTACACACGAAAGTATGCTCAATCCCCCATTCTGAACTTCCTCCCACATCCATCAACCCCAGCCCCAGACACCAAATCACCCAAAATAATCAAACAATAACCCACATCCCTCGGTTCAACATCTTGACGGCGCACTACACAATTCCAGTCCCCACCCACCACTGTAATTTCCGGCAGAGACCTCAAATAGTACACTAAGAAATCTCTAACAAAAGTATTTTTAACATTAATATGTTCCGCCGGCCCATATACTCCTACAAAATCCGCCCTTCAACTACCCCAGTCCCCCACCACTAGCACCACCCGACCCTCCCCCCCCTCCTCCCAATGTCTCAGTACAAACGGGCTGGTCGCTTTTATTAACACAGCTACTCCATCTTTCAAACGCCCTGAGTGGGTCACAAACGGCATAGCCATCAATCTCAAATGAACATCCTGCTTTATGGTTGTGTTCTTGCAGAAAATACACATCCACGTCAAAACGATTCAACCACCCACGTACTTGCACACATTTCCGTACAGATTTCAGACCATTAACATTTGTAGTTACACACCTGAGCCAAAGGTGGCTTTCCTCTAGGGGCCACCACTCCTTTTCCTTCTTTGCGTCGTAAAGTACCCAGTTCGCTCTCCCCACACCTTTGGCGATCCCCTTGACTTTACCTGCCATCCTGGAACTCCCCGACGCCCCACCTGCGATTTTCGACCACGTCTTTTTCCCTGTACGTTGTCTAGGGGTCAAGATGTCATCGGAGTCTGACTGGGTTGATGCACGCTTCCTAGAAACGTCTTCAGCTATGTCCGTACAGGGAGTTCCCTCCTTGTGGATTTCTACCTCAACAGTATGAACTCTCTGACTGATCAAATCACCCGCATCTGCTATCTTATCATTATCATCTAAGCTTAATGCACCACCTCTGAACTCTTGGGCAAAGACACACATGACACAGAATGAACTTCGTGCATCGCTAAAACTTCACTCAAGGCAGATACAACAGTAGCCTCCATGTTGCCTGCCTCTCTTGCTAGAGGCGTCTCACTGCTTACATGCCCCATATCATCAAGGGTGGCATTCCCAGACAGTCACACAAGATGAATCCTGTATTGCAGCCCGGTCCACCTCAGAACTTCATGACGTCAGATGCATTGAGTCCTCCACAAATTGTTCCCCCGGAGCCCGTTGGGGCACCTCACCATCCGGACGACGATCACGCCCCATGGGCGGCTGCTGCTTAACACATTGAGCCACCATGTGATCCAAGACGCCACAGAGGCGGCAAGTTCTTCTCTTACTAGAATACGTAACGTAAACCTGGGTTCAAAAATCCTCCAGATGCACGTACGAAGATATCGGCTGGTGCAGATACATTTTCAAAGTATATGACCCCTCTTAAAGACCAGCATAGAGGCCGTCAGACCGCCTGTCCATGGTGGCCAGGTGTATTGTCCTGTATCTCTCAAACGCCTTACGTATATCTACTTTGTTGGCCTTGAAAGGCATGTTTCGCACACGTACCCACGTGTAATTTCGCGAAACATCATGTAATTGGACTGTCACAGCCGAGTTAACCTGCTTACGTATATCTTGATACTGGGTCACAATCCGCTCGTAGATCTCAGTGGCACAAAACTTGACGAAAATCCGGGAAACGCCATTTTAAGGCTACACCACACAGAGATTCCTACTTAATGCCATATGTATCATGGATGATTCCCGGCAATAACACATGTATCGATACACTGGTTATAGAACCTCGTGTTAGCTCGATACACACAGTATTGACGCATCGTTAGTTTAGTTTAATATCTTTATTATGCACCCCATACCCATCCTGTGGGTGGTAGTCAAAAGATTACAAAGGTACATAATGGGTCCAGGGACTGGACCCCAAAGTTATGGTAGCTGAACTAGTTACAAAGGTAATGAACTCCAGGTAGATCTGGTCACAATCATGGCAAGTTACAAAGGTAATGAATCAGCTTCGCGTCGGCGAACAGCATTCGCCATTGTTGTTGATTCAACAAAAATCCGCCACCAGGTGTTGGGACAGAGCAGAAGCAGCAGACAACCACTCAGCACGACGACTAAGCAGGGAATGAAACTAAACTTTTACCAGGTCAACCAAAACCAGCACGACATATAAGCCTGACATCCCACTACATCCTATTACTTCAGGCATGGGAGTACACCACACAGATTTTCTGGCTATCTTGCCAAATACCTTTCAGCACTTCTGGGCACCATCAGTCAAGTCCACCTGAAACACTCAGGTGACCTTCTCTCTCGAATTTCCAACCTGAATGTTAAAAACAAAAGCATGGCTTCCTTCGATGTCACAGCACTCTTTACCAACGTTCCTACTGATGCTGCAATAAACATTCTGGAAAAGAGACTCACTGAAAACTACGACCTCCTTTTACCTCTTCTAGATTTCATCAGTCTACTTCTTCAAGTATACCTGGAGTTTACCTGGAGAGAGTTCCAAGGGTCAACGCCCCCGCGGCCCGGTCTGTGACCAGGCCTCCTGGTGGATCAGAGCCTGATCAACCAGGCTGTTGCTGCTGGCTGCACGCAAACCAACGTACGAGCCACAGCCCGGCTGATCCGGAACTGACTTTAGGTGCTTGTCCAGTGCCAGCTTGAAGACTGCCAGGGGTCTGTTGGTAATCCCCCTTATGTGTGCTGGGAGGCAGTTGAACAGTCTCGGGCCCCTGACACTTATTGTATGGTCTCTTAACGTGCTAGTGACACCCCTGCTTTTCATTGGGGGGATGGTGCATCGTCTGCCAAGTCTTTTGCTTTCGTAGTGAGTGATTTTCGTGTGCAAGTTCGGTACTAGTCCCTCTAGGATTTTCCAGGTGTATATAATCATGTATCTCTCCCTCCTGCGTTCCAGGGAATACAGGTTTAGGAACCTCAAGCGCTCCCAATAATTGAGGTGTTTTATCTCCGTTATGCGCGCCGTGAAAGTTCTCTGTACATTTTCTAGGTCGGCAATTTCACCTGCCTTGAAAGGTGCTGTTAGTGTGCAGCAATATTCCAGCCTAGATAGAACAAGTGACCTGAAGAGTGTCATCATGGGCTTGGCCTTCCTAGTTTCGAAGGTTCTCATTATCCATCCTGTCATTTTTCTAGCAGATGCGATTGATACAATGTTATGGTCCTTGAAGGTGAGATCCACCGACATGATCACTCCCAGGTCTTTGACGTTGGTGTTTCGCTCTATTTTGTGGCCAGAATTTGTTTTGTACTCTGATGAAGATTTAATTTCCTCATGTTTACCATATCTGAGTAATTGAAATTTCTCATCGTTGAACTTCATATTGTTTTCTGCAGCCCACTGAAAGATTTGGTTGATGTCCACCTGGAGCTTTGCAGTGTCTGCAATGGAAGACACTGTCATGCAGATTCGGGTGTCATCTGCAAAGGAAGACACGGTGCTGTGGCTGACATCCTTGTCTATGTCGGATATGAGGATGAGGAACAAGATGGGAGCGAGTACTGTGCCTTGTGGAACAGAGCTTTTCACCGTAGCTGCCTCGGACTTTACTCTGTTGACGACTACTCTCTGTGTTCTGTTAGTGAGGAAATTATAGATCCATCGACCGACTTTTCCTGTTATTCCTTTAGCACGCATTTTGTGCGCTATTACGCCATGGTCACACTTGTCGAAGGCTTTTGCAAAGTCTGTATATATTACATCTGCATTCTTTTTGTCTTCTAGTGCATTTAGGACCATGTCGTAGTGATCCAATAGTTGAGACAGACAGGAGCGACCTGTTCTAAACCCATGTTGCCCTGGGTTGTGTAACTGATGGGTTTCTAGATGGGTGGTGATCTTGCTTCTTAGGACCCTTTCAAAGATTTTTATGATATGGGATGTTAGTGCTATTGGTCTGTAGTTCTTTGCTGTTGCTTTACTGCCCCCTTTGTGGAGTGGGGCTATGTCTGTTGTTTTTAGTAACTGTGGGACGACCCCCGTTTCCATGCTCCCTCTCTGGGAGCAGCCCGCCCAGTGCTGTGCTAGAGAAAGCGAAATTCATCACCCCCATTCCCAACACCGTTACCTGGCTAAGACACGTTGATGATATATTGATTTTCTATCCGAGATGTCTCAATATCCAGGCCCTCCTCAACAAGATCAATGCAGCCGAACCATTAATAAAGTTTACACTTTAACTCGAAAAAGATGGCAAACTTCCTTTCCTCGACGTCCTCCTGTTCAGATTTGAGGAATGACAGGGCGATATTCTTACCTTCAACCCTCGAAGATACTATACTTTCCGGAATTCCCCGTGTACGACGATACAGACGGTGGGACATAATCTCAAACGGGCGAAACGTGTGTGGCAGGTTATCCTTGGTACTTATATATGTGGTATAAACCTTGGTAATAAATACCGACAAGTTGGTTTAGAAAGACACGTAAGCAAACACTATAACATATTTATTAGAAAACGTTTCGGTCCTGGGACCTTGATCACTTCTAACATACAGAGGTAGAAAGACATTATATATATATATAGGCGGAGAGTGAGGTGTGACGCACGTGACCTGAGGAATGTCATAAGAACATAAGAATGGAGGAACACTGTAAAGGCCTACTGGCCCATGCGAGGCAGGTCCTTATCAAAACAACCTATACCTATGATGAGGACGGGTAGACGATGAAATCATGTGACTCCTGTGTTGTTGGGTTGGTGCTGCTTAAGTATCATGTATGCCAATGTTTTTGAAATTTTGTAGTTTCCAGTGTTGCGTTCTATAGTGTCGGTGACGGCGATTAGTGAGGCTTCTAGGCACCGTCGGCGTCTGAGGTCTGGTTCGGTGAGAACGAGTTGTGCCTCATTCCAGTTCATCAAATGCCCCGTGGAGTCTCTGTGGAGGACACATGCGTACCTTACATCGTCTCTGTTAGAGGCATTTCGATGCTCATTCAGGCGGACTGCAAGATCTCTGCCTGTCTCGCTTACATATTTCTTGGGACAGAACCCACAGGGGATAGTGTAGACGCCTGCTGTAGAAGTTAGAGGTGTGGGGCTGCGTTTCGTAGTGAGGTCTTTGATAGATGATGTGTTTATGGTGGAAACGCAGATCTCCCGACAGTGACAAACTTCTCTTCAAAGTGTATAGAAAACCTACCAACAAGGACGATCTTATACACTTTTATTCACACCAAGACACCCGCACTAAGAGAGGAGTCCTCATTGGCTTCTTCTTGAGAGCTCTTCGCATCTCCAGCCCTTGTTTTCTAGAAGAAGAATGCACTTACATAACACAAGCCTTTACACGTCTTCAGTTCCCATCTTTCTTCATCCGAGATTGCAGACTCAAGGCACAAGCTATCCTCAACAAACCGCCCATGGAACAGCCCCCTAAACAGTTCATAGTACTCCCATGTGGCGATGTTGCCACGAATACTCGCCGGGCACTTGCTATGAGTAACATCAACGTTTCCACCATAAACACATCATCTATCAAAGACCTCACTACGAAACGCAGCCCCACACCTCTAACTTCTACAGCAGGCGTCTACACTATCCCCTGTGGGTTCTGTCCCAAGAAATATGTAGGCGAGACAGGCAGAGATCTTGCAGTCCGCCTGAATGAGCATCGAAATGCCTCTAACAGAGACGATGTAAGGTACGCCTGTGTCCTCCACAGAGACTCCACGGGGCATTTGATGAACTGGAATGAGGCACAACTCGTTCTCACCGAACCAGACCTCAGACGCCGACGGTGCCTAGAAGCCTCACTAATCGCCGTCACCGACACTATAGAACGCAACACTGGAAACTACAAAATTTCAAAAACATTGGCATACATGATACTTAAGCAACACCAACCCAACAACACAGGAGTCACATGATTTCATCGTCTACCCGTCCTCATCATAGGTAGAGGTTGTTTTGATAAGGACCTGCCTCGCATGGGCCAGTAGGCCTTCTACAGTGTTCCTCCATTCTTATGTTCTTATGACATTCCTCAGGTCACGTGCGTCACATCTCACTCTCCGCCTATATATATAATGTCTTTCTACCTCTGTATGGTTTCAGAGCACTGCTTACTCACGATGCATTACTCTAACAGAGTAAAGATCAAACCAGCGAGTGGCACAACCAATGAGTCGTCCAAACTAGCACTTGCAGCTGTCGTTAGTGGCAGGCTGCAAGTCAAATGTAATGCGATTTTATCGCTCAAAGAGGCCTTTGTTGTCGTCTGTACAGACGACACAGAGGCTGAGAAACTACTTACCACCACTGCTACTACCACTCTACGAGACCAGGGATTTCTTGTCTTGACTTCCCCAGCACTGAGGGCCAGGAGAACTGTGTTCCTCAAGCGACTCGACAACCTTATCACTGTACAGGCCACTGAAGAAATCAAGTCATCTATCGAAGCAAAGAACCCTTGGGCCAAGGTGGACTTCATTACTAAAATACCCAATGCTTCATCCATGCTGAAGGTCACCTTCAGTGACGTCAACATGGCAGCCAGAGCTCTCGCTGAGGGCCTGGCTATTCACTACTTCCACATCAACCCAGCCTTCATCGAAGCAGAGAAATTCCAACATATCTCACAGTGCTATAATTGTTACTCATACTTACACACCACAAATGATTGTCCTACCAAGGACAAGAAGTTCTGCTCCACCTGTGGCCGTGAGGGTCATGACTTCAAGAATTGCACTACTGCTTCACCACCTAAATGCTTGAACTGCAAGAATGACCACCATACTCTTGCTGCCAGGTGCCCTACCAGAAGAGACATACTCAAGAAACAACAACAACAAAAGAAACCCAACCCACAAGCAACCACATATTCTGCTATCGCCAAGCTTCAAGCAGACACTACCAAGATACTACATGCCACGCAAGCTGCTCCCACCACTTCCCTGCCAGCACCTACTGCCGACTCCACCAAGATTCTTTGTTGCATTATGTATGCTCATGTACAGAATGCAGCTGAGCCTGGTTCCTTCAACACCACCATCAATGAACTTTTCAAACTAAATAATATGCCTGGCCTCACATTCCCTGCATCACCACCTTCCACTGAGATCCTAAAATCTACTGCAAATATTACCAGCATCACCGCTGCTCCACCGCTGTCACAACCTCCACTAGACACAGAGATGGACCAATCAGAGACCTCTGAGACGTCGGCAAAACCCACCAATGAGAGTCCACTACCGCTTTCATCCACTGCTAGAGCAACTGACCAGTCGGAAATCTCGCCTTCACCAGTTCAGCCACCAGCCAAGAAAGCAAAAACACAAGACACTGCGGATGCACCTCACGGTGCCACTGTCACTGACACTGCTGCACCACAACGGGTCCGATATCTGAAGGGTGTATACTTCTACACAACCAAGGAGTATAAGAACACAATGCTGTCTTCAGAAATCCATCATCACCTCCAGGACGGAACAGTCAAGTATACCTACGACCAAACTGCTACATACACCACTGCAGACATGACCAGACTACTCACTGCCAACACCCAACACCTTGTGGAAGTCAAGTACACCTCAAAGAGGAAATTCAGGATGCTTCAGAATAGGGACCTTGAAGACGGTACCCTCGTCTAGCACGACTATCCATGACCATTCACCCAGCACTTTGCTGTCCGCTAAAGCTGGGGTGTGGCTCCAATCAACCCTGTAACTGCTGCCTCTGCCCGACTGCGCTTCTCTTTGGGGAAGTCAGCGCAAGATAGAAGAAGACGACATCCTCCAACCGGAGGGCCAAGAAAGAAGAAAGATGATTATCGTCACCCCCCACCCGGGGGGCCACTGCCGGGTCACCATCTGGAGAAGACCTGGGCCAGAAGGACCTGCGAATCAACATGAATGAAAATGAACACCAACACACGACACTCCACACAGGAGAGCACAGCGCTAGCACGATCGACACCATGCATTGCCCTTCTAGGGCATGGTTGGTGCCAGAGCCCGAGTTTGTACCTTACAAGATGAGGGGGGTACTTGTGCCTCCTCCCATGGGAGACTTAGGTCTCAGACACTCCCTAGACAGGGAGCCAGTGCCGGGCCACCACTTGGAAGGGCCCGGGCCGGGAAAATACCGGCGAATCTTTAACAACAATCTGTATGTTAGAAGTGATCAAGGTCCCAGGACCGAAACGTTTTCTAATAAATATGTTATAGTGTTTGCTTACGTGTCTTTCTAAACCAACTTGGGATTTTGTAGAGAATCCTTACTTAAGCTTGTGTCCAGTTGTCTCTACTGAATAGCAACTGAGTTTGTAGAATCCATGAGCAGAATTTTACAAGAGATTCATATCATGTTCAATTATGTTTATTTTCGTGATGGAACTATTGTGAACAATGACCTGAGCTGCTGCCCACTCCGGCGGTTGATTACAAGTACTTAAGTGGTAAAAGATTGTATTCGACTCGTGAGCCTTCCTAATCGAGTACTCATGTTGGTTTTCTCTGATTGCTAGTGAGTGGTTTACCTATCTGCCCGACGTACCGAAGAGAAGATAGTGTGCATGGGACCTTTTAAACACCACTAATAATGTTGAATTGTGCATCTTAATCAACTTCTGCTTCACTGTCCCCCTGTTACTGAAGACAATTTTTATATTGAGTTTTTTCAGTGCATCACGCAGTCTGCCCAGATTGTCATTGTGTGGTAAAACCAGTATATTTTTCCTGGAAGGTACTTCCCTAGGTTCAGTCCTGTAGAAAGTCTTCCTGGGTGTCAGTAACACATCAAGAAAATTCCTAGGATATCTCAGTTTAGTGGCTGTGTTGAACATCTAAATTTCACCATCAAAATATTCCGGGCTACAGATACGCAAAATCTCTCAAAATTGTAAGAAAGACACTCCTTTTAGCCACAGACTTATGATTGGAATAACACATTAGTTGACTTCCTGTACACTGTAAATTTAAATTTGCTTTCAACGGGGTTGATTAGAACATCTAGGAAAGACCATTTGTTTCCTACTTCTCATTCTGTTGTGTATTTAATTGAGGATACTGCACCACTGAGTGTAGGAAGAAACTCATCAACATCGTGAGCTCTAGGCGAAAGAGAAAGACCATCGTCTACGTATCTAAATCACTTAGGTTTACTTGGAAGGATATCTTTAAGGAGTCTAATCTCATAGAATTCCATACCTTGTAGCTACGAGAATGATTTCACAAGTTTTAGTGATTACAACATTTGAAACATTGACATGATTGCAGTATACATAGCAACATACGTTCGTTTCCTAGCAGCAATTGTGTAAGTTAAAGAGTAACATATTATATCTGAGGCCTGAGTTATAGGAGACATTCAGGCTTTTAAGCATATCCCGAAATGAACAGGTTTAGGTAACTGCAACTGTCACACATCAATATATAAGTGATGGCTACTGTTATACATAACAGCATGTTTGAGTTGTCCAGGATAACCTAAGTCATTCCTAAATGACAACAGACATTCAGGCTTTTATGCATATCTAGGAATATAGTTACTGTTATAATACTAAGGATATGTTAACAAGTCTCTGTGTAAAACAGGGTAGGTAAATAGAATAGTAGTAGGTAAATATGTAGGGATCTTTGTAGGGACTCTCCTCTTTGGTAGTTTTTAGGACATTGTCTGACGTCTGGTAGATTTTGCCACCGAAGTGGTTAGTCTATTGTGCACCCCATATCCATCCTGTGGACGGTAGCGCGAGAGCGTATGGATACACAAAAGGCCTAGGAACAAGGCCCCAAAGATAAGATAAGATAAGATTTCGTTCGGATTTTTAACCCCGGAGGGTTAGCCACCCAAGAAAGTCAGTGTGTCATCGAGGACTGTCTAACTTATTTCCATTGGGGTCCTTAATCTTGTCCCCCAGGATGCGACCCACACCAGTCGACTAACACCCAGGTACCTATTTGCTGCTAGGTGAACAGGACAACAGGTGTTAGGAAACGTGTCGAAATGTTTCCACCCGCCGGGAATCGAACTCGGGCCCTCCGTGTGTGAAGCGGGAGCTTTAGCCACCAGGCCACCGGATTTATATCTACATATCTATAGTTCACTTATCTGTTACAAGCAAATTTAGGAAATTTGCTTAGTATATCTGGTATCTTATTTTCATTAATAAGATATCTTGACATGTCACATAGGTTATTATACTATCTCTGTATTCCTCAATAAGTGGACAATTAAGCACATAGTGTTCAAGAGAGTGACCATATGCCTGATCACATAATTTACATTTAGTTTGATCATCATCTGTGTGTCTCCCAAACTGCCAGAAGTACTTGTAACCAAGCCTAAGCCTGGCCACTACAACATCAGTCAGTCTGTTCACATTGCACGTTGCTCCATAAACACACATAGTGGGTTATAGATTTACTCAGGCTTCTAACTGCATTCCTATAACAATCATTTTCATTATTTGATTCTCTCCTAATATTATTCCTAATGCTAGACACAGTTATACCAAAGTTATATTCTACATTCTCCTTCTGGGTACTCTTCTTGGCTAACATATCAACTTTATCATGAAGGAGTAATCCAATGTGTGATGGGATCCATAGCAATTGTACATTAATTCCTTTGTCCTTAATTTTTGAGTATCTATACCTGGCTTCTCCAATGAGCATGTTGTTGGAGTCATTATATGAGTCAAGAGCCTTCAATGATGACATAGAATCAGTAATGATGATAGAGTCAAGCTCAGTGTCATAGGTTAGCTTTAGCGCCATTAGGATTGCAAACAATTCAGTTTGCAATGTAGACGCCCAGTTGTTAATTCTTATGCCTAACTCAACAAATTTATTATCGTTTTTAACAAGGGAGGTGGCAACAAGAGCAGATGCAGCCCTACCAGAAGACTTCTGTTTAGATCCATCAGTGTATATAACTTGTGATAACTTATTACTTCCAGCTAGGTGAGAAATTTCTTCTTGAGCAGTTGCTCTAACAAGAGATTTAAGGAAGGGATTACTAGCAATGAGCTTCTTGGGAGGGACTTGCAGGTATGTGATATTAAATGAACACATCTTCCATGGAGGGGTGAAATGCTCTTGTTGCCTACAGTGATACAGTTCATGCAGGTTATAAAACTTAATGTAATTGCACGTTTTCACAATCCATTTAGATCTGTGTGTATTTACCTCTAGACACTTGGTAAGATTCATTGTGACAGTGTCTGGTTCGTTTCTCAACATTCTGATACCGAGTACAGTGTTAATCTCAATAATCCTATCACTGATACTAGAAATACCAAGCTCCTTCCTCATGTTAAGAACTTTTGTAGATCTGGGACAGCCAAGAATAATCCTGAGAGCTTCTGAAACAAGCAATTTTTAGTCATGATGGTTTTGACTGTAAAATAGTTATGTGAGACATGCGCTTTCTTCTCCAGATATTTTGTAGTCTCTAAAAGAAGTCTAATCATTCGGTATATTATATAAAATAATCCAGACGTTGTAAGGCACATATACCCTGAGCAAACAGGTTGGTTCTGCCCATATCCTTTGTAAATAATGCTGATGCTTGACCATATTCTTTCGAGTTTGCACCACATCATTAACTTAACTAAATATCTAGATCTGCTGGACATTTCCTTAAATTTCCTCTTTAACAATTCATATATTGTCTTGCACATCAGCAAAATCTGTTGGTTCAATAAAGTTTCACTTATCGCTCACATAATTACCACCAGTGCCCAATATCACTCTTTAGATTGCTTCGATATTCTGTATACTTTTGCTCACTTGCTTCCCGTCTACTTCTGGTCCTCGTTAGGTCTTCAGTTCATATGGATCACCAACACATCAAATCTTGTCAAGCTCAGCACAGAGTCTTCATTCATAGCAGCCTCAAGAAAATCCTTGTTCCAGAACAGTGTCATTGACCCTGATTAAAAAATGTCTAAAATTAGACTGTTCAAGATAATAATGCAAATTGGTATGTTTTTAAATAATGTTCGGACTCTTTTCTGTAAATTCCTGTGTGATACTTCAAAGTTTTTCGCTCCTGTATCTTGCTGAATCATGAGTCCAATCTCTGTTGACCTAGTGAATGAAAACTTATCAACATACATTTATGTGTGAAGTAATGGCTGTTCCAGTGCTTAAACCATTTCCAGGAATTTCATTTACTACACCTGATGGAAATCCAGCCTCTGCTATCAACTTTAGCCGCAAGCCAGTCAGGGGAGTTGATTCAGTTAATTTCATGACAACGGTGTTGCCTATAGCACAAACTTCCAAGCAAGCAAAGGAAGTGAGAAGTTACCGGGAAACTCTGACCACAAACATCAGTTGGTATACAGAGAAGCGAAGATTTTTCTATTAAGTTCAGCATCTACCATGAGAGAGTTGAAGGTTTTCTATTATCAAGGGTCTTGAGAGCATCTATGTAAACACTATCACACTGCTAGATTTGCCAACCATTGTAGGGCGCATAAGATCGCATTTGTTTATGAACTGCCATTCAGAGTTAAGGTCAAAAGCTTGATGAACGAGCAGATTTCACTGCATTTTCAAGATTAGGTTTTGTTCTGAGCTGAGGAATAGCAGGCGCCGAGTAGGTTGTAGTCGAGGGTAAAATTAGCTCTTATGCGAGACGGACTAAATTACACAGCATCATTGTGTGACTGCCAGACACTAGTGAAGTCCACGGCAGCCTACTTGGCAACTGATACACTTTATCATCATAATGATCCTGCTGTTGCCCACTTTAGTTACATTCTCTGCTACTTCCCAGTCATTCAGGCCATGGATCTCCGCTCAAAATCAGTAAATTAAAAGATGATCAATTTGTGTCCTTTTCCGAAAACCAAACCTGATTACTTCTTATCTGCCCAGCACGGTAGATCCTAGTACAAACTTTGATGGAAACTGGAATTCAAGGAAGGAGGTCTTGAGTTCTTACCCGTACTCTTACGTAGACACACCATCTGCTGCATTTAGTAGTCATTACCATGAGTCAGCATGGAGTCAAGACAGCTGAGAGTAACTTTCTTGTATTATGTGAGCTGCATGTCACAGGAAGAGTACCCAGAAATAGAATGTAGAATATAACTTTGGTATATCTGTGTCTAGCATTAGGAATAATATTATGAGAGATGTATAAACTGGATATAATATTATATATTATTCACTAATTTTTGCAAGAGAGCCACTTCGGTTAAACACATTGAGAGAGCCGCAGCTACTGCAAGTTAGCGTAACTCAACTAAATTAAGTAGTACTGAGCTGCTAGTGAAATATAGTAAAGGAGAAAAATTAGACATGGTAATATTAGCCTGCATATCTTGTTATTGGCGGCTCGCGAGCCGCGCAATGAATACCACTGATTTTTTAGAGAAATACAAACAAAAATATATAATGTTCTTGTTAAAACAATATAAAGCATCAGAATGTAACGTAGTGTACAAACAGTATATGAAGTATAAACAAGTAGAGTATTAAAGCTAGTCACGAGTTACAGTGGAACTTTGTAAACAGAATTAATGAACATTATATAACACTTTACAACAAGCGCAGTAGTATTAATAAATAAGTATAACCGTTGTGAATTATTATTATTATTATTATATGAGCAAATTACCTGCATGAGGTTTACAGGTTATTATCTGAATTATTACAGGCAAGTAATTTGGGTGAGATAAGTGAGACTTAAGTCACCACTCACACAAAAAGCTAGACCTGACATTAAGTTAATTATTGCAATATTTAACATTAATACCAATAATGGTAAATTATAAAATAATGTAGATTGTAAATGACTAGGCTTGCTGGGTACACAAAATGTAATTATTGGACATAAATTACAATAGTGTTATTAGAAAGGAAATTCGTATTGCCATTTACCATTTAATTGCTGTAGATGAATCACACCATAACCTGCCTGACACCTAGACCCTGCACTGGCCAGCTAGAGATCTAAATGCAAGGACTAACGGTGCACTTCCCTCTGAATGACGGTCATATCCCTTATCTTCTGCCATTCACATGTAATTCTTGAGGTCTCGGAATTTTCCTGTCCCAATTCTTCAGCAGGGGACATTACCATGGGTTGCTAATTACGAATTCAAGCCAAAACCCTCCAATTTGACTTGGAAGATGCCGGATTATCAGCAGAATTTCCCACGACAACCAGTGTTCACAAATTGCAAATGGCATCTTCCTCTGCGGTGTCACTCCCCCAGCTGTTCTACCTCTCCCCTCTCACTCGAAATCTTTCGAAAGAGTCAAATCATCACATTTTATTACACAATTATTATATTCATTTATGTGTTCTACCTTTAGGAAAATTATGTAAAAATTTTCCACAACTGTGTAAGGAGTGCAAGAAATGTTATTAAATTTAAACTTTAATAACTGGTGATGTGTTACCTTTCTCTTATGAGGCTTTTGACTTTTAGTACAAATGTGGTTGCAGGGTCCATTATAAAAATTAATTACTGGTATATCATTAGCGTCTTCTTGTGTGGAAACTGAGAGAAAATAATGATTAATAATAGAGCACATTTCATTCTCCTCGTCAGTAAGATGCCCAGAGTTATTTTTAAAAGGTAATAACTTCTATGTCTGGATAAAGCCTTTTGGGTTTATTTTAGAATCATTTGCCATTTTAATTTCACAGTCCCGTCTCCTTGAATGTGAGTATATTGATCCATGAGATGGCTCTAACCATTTTTTGATATGTTAATAAATTCCTTTCCTTTCCCCTAAAAGATGTTTGTCCCTATTTTTCATCCATCTCGGATATTTTCCATTCGATCTCATTTCTATAAACGGAATAAATGTTCTTTGGGCAGCGTGTATAGTGTTTAGAAAACTGTCATATTGATAGTTTTCTTCGTTACCCCAGTCAACAGATGATGGGAGTTCTCTAAGCCCATTGTAATCTGCTGAACGAAAATCTGGGACTGTTACTGAATTATCCCTACTACTATACTTCCAATCGATACTAATGGTAATTGATTTGTGCTCGCTTACGCCAACTTCCTCTGTAATCTTTAGTTTATTAATAAGGGTATCCTTGTTAACCAGAACCAAATCAAGCAGGTTATTTTTCCCTAATTGGTTCTGTCACAAACTTCTCCATAAAACAATCTTGAGCTACCTCCAGGAAGTCGTTTAACTCAAGATTCCTAGTTAAGGAATTCCAATAAATTTTATTAAAGTTAAAGTTTCCTAGAGCTACTACGTTATCGTGCATTATGGCCTTAACAGTTTCTTCCCAAAGCAGTCTTCCTTGATCCCCCATCCAAGCTGGGGGATGGCAAATCACACCTAAAATAAATTTTTCATTCCCTTTCAAAAATTCTACCCAGACTGTGTGTGTGTTCTTTCACGGTTTATACTCACTTTGATGTAGCAATTTAAATGTTCTCTGGCATATAGTGCCACCCCACCACCCTTCCTGTTACTTCTTTGAATGTAGAATTACATAAAATCCAGAAAGTGACATTCGGCATGCTTGTCCCGATTCTTCATTTCAAATCATGTCTCAGTTTTGGCAAATATTCGCACCTCCAACTAATCTCAACTCATTCATCTTGTTTCTAGTGCTACAACTATTTGTATAAAATGTATTTAGAAACCCTCTCTTCTTTTATCCATTCCCTGCTCATTCCTATTCCTCCACTATATCTATTACTGTCCTTATCACCTAGTGACACTGACTTTACAACATTCGCCAATAACACGACCTCATTCTGCCTGTAACTGGTTTCCCTAAAACTCATAATATCACTACACTTAGAATTCATCCAGCCCAGTTCTATTGTATCATATTGCATTGCTTTACCACAAAATCTCATACCACTAACTATTTCCAGTTTAAAGCCCTAACAGCTCCCTACACTGGCCAGTGCCCCCACACCAGGACTACATACACCTTGAGCTATGAAAAAATATAAATCTCTTTAATAGTAAGTTAATACCTTGCCACACGGTGGTAGACAGTGCAGAGCATGTCATCCTATTTTAATTATAGGCATTGTGGAACACACTCTGTCCCAGAATTGTATAATGCATAATGATCGTAAAAGTAGTGGATGAACTTGAAGGACTGATTACTTGGCACTATGGGAAAGGGAAAAGCGACAATCCCATGTCTGTCATTCCATGTATGGAATTAGAAGGTAAGCAATTTTTATCAGAGAAAGGGGAAAAATTGCTCCAATATCGTAAATCACTAGACTCTCGGCAGCTTCCATTGAACAGTGGAGTTAAGGAAGAATGTACTTCCATTTTGTGTAATTTGTAAAGTTTATACTGAAGTATAATTTATTGAAGTACTTAGTTATTGGGGAAATATTGCTAAAATACATACTGTTTTCTCAGATATATTCGACCTGATTATGCGCTCAATAGTGCCACTGGTGGATGTGATGTACCAGTCTCCCGTAGTACTGGATCTTTACGAAAGGAGGAAAACATTTGACATCTTCCTGGTGGATCACATTTGTAACGAGGTAACACTTGATACTTTGGTTGTGATGCTACTTAATGCTTTTAATTAATTAGGAGAAACGAAGAAAGATATTGTGTTTTTTTTAATTAGAATGATAAGAATAATTTAAAACTGGAAAGAAGCTGTAAAATCTAGCTTATAAAACTGAATAGAGCTTAGAAGAAGATTATTTCATTTTTTTTGTGTTATATGTATCTATAACATGTCCAAATTATTCACTTTCACAGTAATATTCACGAATTGTTTGAAAGAAAAATGCACACTGTTATCATGATCATTCATTGCTTTAAATTCTTATGTATTTTTGATAGACTGGAAGATTTAGGTAATGTTTGCGCACAGACAAGGACGATGTGCTTACGTACAAGCAAGGAGAAGTGAATTAAAAGGCTTCAAGGAAGAATATTTGGATTTCTTCCTGAAGCCGTTTGAATATTCCACTTCCCCTAACACCCCATCTTTTCATATTTTTTTTTACCAGTAGGAATATTTTATTACATAATATGGTACAGAAGATCTAAGAGATACAATGTTGACATAAAGGTGGCATATACGGTACATGTTGTTATGTGTGTATCACCAATTATAAGGTGAAAATCTCATCCAGCTCCTCAGAGCTGGGGTGTGTGCCCAAAATACAGCAGGCATTACCCCTTTGAACAGCCGCACTGAGCCGCTGGAACAGAAAACTAGCTGCCCTGGGATCCCTAGTTACCCTGATGAGTCTTTTTCCCAGCTCCTTAAGGAATTTAGATGCATTCTTTCCCCATGAGCCAAGGGTCTCTGAGCCTATGGGAACAAACATATAATGATGGGCAAGTTCTCCATATTTTCTAGACTTTTGGGACTCCCTGAAGCTGGTAGCTGCCCCTCCTTCCTCCCTGGTGTATTGGAGATAGGTATCAGCCAAGGTAGATGCACATGTATAGTATGTATATGTATATATATATATATATATATATATATATATATATATATATATATATATATATATATATATATATATATATATATATATATATATATATATATATATATATATATATATATATATATATATATATATATATATATATGGTATAAACCTTGGTAATAAATACCGACAAGTTGGTTTAGAAAGACACGTAAGCAAACACTATGAGATATTTATTAGAAAACGTTTCGGTCCTGGGACCTTGATCACTTCTAATAAATATGTCATAGTGTTTGCTTACGTGTCTTTCTAAACCATATATATATCTATGTAGGTACTACCTCTATAACTGGACTGGGGACCCTCATCCTCAGAGAAGACAATAAACGTACCTCAGGGAAACTCAAGGTTCACCCCGGAGCTGTTTGAATATTTTCTTCTCCTACCACCCCCTATATTTTTTATTCTATGGGAAATTTTATTAATAGACAGAAAACACAAACATGAATACATTGGTACAGTGCATCAAAGATTATGAATTTCCTTCAGTTCCTCCGAAGCTGGACGCGAGCCAAGTATGCAGCATGCATTTCCCCTCTGGATTTCCACACTGAGGTGCCGGAACATGAAAGTGGCTGCCCTTGGGTCCCTGGTGGTGTCGATGAGTCTGGAACCCAATTCTTTAAGGAAAAGTGTGGCATTTTTTTTCCCACAATCCCAAGGTCTCTGATCCCACTGGGACAAATTGATACTGTTGGCTTATGTTCCTGTACTTGCTGATCTTGTACTCCTCCCTGTGGTCAGCAGCTCCTCCCTGTCACCCCACACTGTGATGGATATAGGTGTCAGCCAGTGTGGACACACAGGTATAGTCCCATGCTAAGAGCTTGACATTCTTCCAAGGATAGATGGTGATCCCGTCAGGGCGGTTTGCTGGGTTGTGGGTATTGTTGGCTGCTAGTGATCGGGGCTCCCTCTCGCTCTCTATATACATGTATTTGTTTATATATATTTTATATTGACATACGTTTATAAAACCTATATTTCATTATATGCTGATTACAATAATTAAAGTTTGCTTGAACACTACATTGTGAGGGAAGAAAGAATACCTTTGGGTTTTCATAAAATTTATATGAAAAAAATGACAGAATCTTTGCTTTAAAAGAACTTTCTGTTCATGTGACCTCACAATACCTCGTTCTAGAAAAAATCTTTGAAAATTTCAATTTTTTTTTTAGAGGAAATATTGATTTTGCTGGCGTAGCTACTGCTTTAGTATGCTTCTAATGTTAATATTAATATTAATATTAATATTAATCGTGTAGAGTGAAGCGCAAGAGTTAAGAGCTGCACCGGTACATAGCATCTCAGTATTTATAGTATTTATAGTGTTAACAGGAGTATATTTGTATATATTTTTACAATTATCTTTTTATTAGTTATTAGCAAATTTAGGACACTTGGTAAAACTTTTTATATGCTCCTGTAGCTCTTAATATACCTTGATATTTCATGTAGGTTGTGATAGTCTTTCATATCTAGTTAAAACTGTAGTTGATTTAAGAAAGAGATTAGTAAACTTCTTGGAATGTGCTTCATGAAGTGTTAGATTAACTAAATTTGTCTTCCATGGATGATAAAATATATATTTATTGTATATTTTATAATAGCATTTTTCTTTTATCCAGTTTTCATGGTCAGGCTAAATTGCTATGCTAATTTTAGTACAAAATATAAAATTTGCATGTAAAATACTGGGTACCTTTATTTAATAGTTTTTGCAATTCTTGTACGACATGAGACACTTGTGTAAGTGTTTACAAAAACAAGTCTGAGGCATCGAGATCATTATTTTTATGTATCAACAGCTGGCATATCCGTTTGTGTACGAGATGCCCTTCATCACTGTAGCTACCCCGGGCATGGACCCCACGCAGAGTGCCATAATGGGCAACGTTCTCAACCCAGCCTTCACACCTACCTTAATGGGCAGCATTTTTACCCAGTGGAATGTTTACGATCGTCTTCTCAACTTACTGGCTCACATCCACTATCCATTTATCTATTACTACTGGACGTACTTACCAGCACTTCAAAAAGAGGTAATATAACAAAAAAAAAAAAACACCCACGAGGAATAATTAAAACAGAAGACAATAAAAGTAATATATATATATATATATATATATATATATATATATATATATATATATATATATATATATATATATATATATATATATATATATATGTATATATATAGGCAGGTGCCAGAAGTCACCAGAAACTTACCACAGGTCAGCTGTTTTAATAATCTTCCTGGCTTGCTAGTGTACTCTCATATAATCTAGTGATACCAGTGAATAGCAGAATACAGTGTTGTAGTAGCAACTAACCAGTATTATAATGGTACTTAGTGGAGTGGAGTGACTTTCATTAGTTTCTTTTTTCTTGAAATACCAGACGTATACTGTGAATTTCATGTAACCTGTAGTTACCAGCGGTCGCAATATACACAACGAGAAGCAATTATTACTACAGAAAAAGCGTCCTTCCTCCAAAGTTTCCACCAGTCAACTATACTGATAATATAGCATTTATTGTGGTGGAGACGGAAAAAAACTAGAAAAGCTAGATACAGCGATTGATAAACAAGGGTTGAGGCTTGACCGTTCGTCACTGTAGGAGCTGCCAGAAATCACCGGCTCTTCAACACGCAAGTTATACTTTTGTATCAATCAAATCACATATTACTCAGGTAGATAATTTCAAGTAGATCCTTCATGTGTTAGCCCAAATCACCGACCAGTATGTTTTAAATAAGTGACCCACTGATCAGATCAGATCGACTGGTCCGAACCCTCGACTGGTCCGAACCCTTGATGGTCCGAACCCTTGACTGGTTACAAACGGTTTCAAGATAAGATAAGATAAGATTTCGTTCGGATTTTTAACCCCGGAGGGTTAGCCACCCAGGATAACCCAAGAAAGTCAGTGCGTCATCGAGGACTAACTTATTTCCATTGGGGTCCTTAATCTTGTCCCCCAGGATGCGACCACACCAGTCGACTAACACCCAGGTACCTATTTGCTGCTAGGTGAACAGGACAATAGGTGTAAGGAAACGTGTCGGAATTTCCACCCGCCGGGAATCGAACCCGGGCCCTCCGTGTGTGAAGCGGGAGCTTTAGCCACCAGGCCACCGGGCCACCCAGGCCACCGGGCCACCCAGGCCACCGGGCCACCGTTGGACAATAAAGCAGACTGTAAACGGATGGGGTTGTAGGCACCCTTATCAAACACAAACAATAAATATAAATCAGGAACGTACACAGTAAGCTGTCCAATATACAAGTACAGTTAGAAATAGAAATACAAATAGCTAGAGCTTCATTTAAGGAGGTTATTAATAGAATATTCAAGAGGTTGCTAGTAGAATTACAGTAAATCAACCATTCAAATCATTATGAAGCTCTGTGTAGTCTACAGTCAATCAAACAAACGGGCTTCCACATGGATAAATTGTCATTTTTGTGGAAATTGGTGTCACGCCCCTTGTGCAGATATCCAAGAACTAGCTACAAGCAGTATTAAAACAGGGAAGTGTTTTTGGGTATGCCCAAATGAGATAAATCTGTGGACTAAAATCACAAGGGTATTAAAAGAGGACAACATCAAAGCTGCTTTCATAGACAACCTGGAAGCTTTTTACAACAGATGGGAACATAAAAAGTCTGGGCTGAATGGTACTGCCCTTGATACTGGCCATGTAGTCAGAAACTGTAAGACTGGAGGTGATGTCCTGGTAGTCAATAAATGTGGGGCTGATAGTGCTGTCCTGGGAGACAGTAATGGTGAAGCTGGAGGTGCTGCCCTGGGAGACAGTAATGGTGAAGCTGGAGGTGCTGTCCTGGGAGACAGTAATGGTGAAGCTGGAGGTGCTGTCCTGGGAGACAGTAATGGTGAAGCTGGAGATTTTGTCCAGGTAGTCGGGAATTATACGCAGGAAGGAATACATATAAATGACCTCATAGGGGACAGGAGCCGTAGTAGGGAAACAAGTGTAGTCAAAGATAAGATAAAACCAATATTGCAAACTAGAAATACTGCAGGAAATAGCAAACAAGAGGACTCCACTAGCAATAGTGAGGATATATTACCAAAAACAACTGGTGGGAGCTCCATTGTTGGTGCTAGGGAGGATAGGAATAAGACAGGGAAACATGCACCAACAGGGAATACAGTCCCAGAAACCCAAGGCAAACGGAAACCAAGCCTGTACACATACTATGCACTCGGTATCTGCAGACATGGGAAATCTGGAAAAACAGACGGGACGTGCAACTATGACCACCCTAGAAAATGCCATGCCCATATGACAACAGGAAAATGCAAACTCCCTTCCTGTAAGCTTTTTCACCCTGAAATGTGTACCTCTTCAGTACAGGAAAGACTGTGCTATAACTTAAATTGCCAGGCACACCATCTAAAGGGTACAAAAAGATACAAAACATCCAGGCCATGGGAAAACCTGGGTAGCCACAGCCACTCAAGAGGGAGAGGTTTTTCAGTGCCAGGAAGGAAAAAAAACTGGCAGGAAATGGCAGAAATCGTACACCAAATCCAGTCATTCCTGGAGTGGAACCACAGTCGATGGCCTCCACTCCAAACCAACAGATACAGATACTAATGCCGGAAAAAAAATCCCCCCCCAGTACCAACAATACCACCAGTCCGATAACATTCTTCTTGGCAAATATACAGGGTCTAAAGCCAGCAACAAACAACAAAATACCTTTCATCCGTGGACTGCTTGCAGAGGCAAAGGCAATGTTCGCGGCTTTCACTGAGACCCACATAAAGGATCACTTGGATAACGAAATATGGATCCCAGGTTACAACCTATACAGATGTGACAGAGTGAACAGGCAAAAGGGGAGGGGGGGTTGGCCTGTACATTGTAGAGTCACTTGTTTGCACAGAACTGCTAAATGCCTCAAATGATGTAGTGAAAGTTTTAGCAGTAAAGGTCGAGAACCAAAACCTAGTCATTGTGGTAGTCTACAAGCCTCCGGATGCAACATCCCAGCAATTCCAGGAACAGCTGTTAAAAATTGACCACTGTCTGGAAAATCTTCCAGCTCCTGCACCCAACATCTTGCTCCTGGGGGATTTCAACTTAAGGCACCTAAAATGGAGGAATATAGCAAATAATATTGTTGCAGTAATAACACCAGGAGGCAGCTCTGATGAAAACTCACACTCACGCGAGCTTTTAAATCTCTGCACAAAATTCAATTTAAACCAGCAAATAATAGAGCCTACTAGACTGGAGAATACACTAGACCTCATCTTCACTAACAATGATGATCTGATAAGAAATGTCACCATATCAAAAACAATATACTCAGATCACAACATAATTGAGGTTCAGTCATGTATGCGCGGAGCCCCAGACCGACATAATGAGATTAGTCACGAGGGAGCATTCACCAAATTCAACTTCAATAACAAAAACATAAAGTGGGACCAAGTAAACCAAGTCCTAACCGATATAAGCTGGGAAGATATACTAAGCAACACAGACCCCAACTTATGCCTAGAACAGATTAATTCGTTGGCACTCGATGTATGCACAAGGCTTATTCCTCTAAGAAAAAGGAGGAGTAGATGTAAAATAGAAAGAGACAGGCGCTCCCTTTACAGGCGACGGAAAAGAATAACAGAGCGGCTAAAAGAGGTCAATATATCTGAAATGCGTGGGGAGACACTGGTCAGAGAAATAGCAAGCATCGAACTTAAGCTAAAAGAATCCTTTAGGAGTCAGGAATCGCGGGAAGAACTAAAAGCCATAAATGAAATCGAAAGAAACCCAAAGTATTTCGTCTCCTATGCCAAATCAAAATCGAGAACAACGTCCAGTATTGGGCCCCTACTTAAACAAGATGGGTCCTACACAGATGACAGCAAGGAAATGAGTAAGCTACTCAAGTCCCAATATGACTCAGTTTTTAGCAAGCCGCTAACCAGACTGAGAGTCGAAGATCAAAATGAATTTTTGTGAGAGAGCCACAAAATTTGATTAACACAAGCCTATCCGTTGTTATCCTGACGCCAAATGACTTCGAACAGGCGATAAATGACATGCCCATGCACTCTGCCCCAGGGCCAGACTCATGGAACTCTGTGTTCATCAAGAACTGCAAGAAGCCCCTATCACGAGCCTTTTCCATCCTTTGGAGAGGGAGCATGGACACGGGCCTCGTCCCACAGTTACTAAAAACAACAGACATAGCCCCACTCCACAAAGGGGGCAGTAAAGCAACAGCAAATAACTACAGACCACTAGCACTAACATCCCATATCATAAAAATCTTTGAAAGGGTCCTAAGAAGCAAGATCACCACCCATCTAGAAACCCATCAGTTACACAACCCAGGGCAACATGGGTTTAGAACAGGTCGCTCCTGTCTGTCTCAATTATTGGATCACTACGACAAGGTCCTAAATGCACTAGAAGACAAAAAGAATGCAGATGTAATATATACAGACTTTGCAAAAGCCTTCGACAAGTGTGACATAAGATAAGATAAGATAAGATTTCGTTCGGATTTTTAACCCCGGAGGGTTAGCCACCCAGGATAACCCAAGAAAGTCAGTGCGTCATCGAGGACTGTCTAACTTATTTCCATTGGGGTCCTTAATCTTGTCCCCCAGGATGCGACCCACACCAGTCGACTAACACCCAGGTACCTATTTGCTGCTAGGTGAACAGGACAATAGGTGTAAGGAAACGTGTCGGAATTTCCACCCGCCGGGAATCGAACCCGGGCCCTCCGTGTGTGAAGCGGGAGCTTTAGCCACCAGACCACCGGGCCACCTATGGCGTAATAGCGCACAAAATGCGTGCTAAAGGAATAACAGGAAAAGTCGGTCGATGGATCTATAATTTCCTCACTAAAAGAACACAGAGAGTAGTCGTCAACAGAGTAAAGTCCGAGGCAGCTACGGTGAAAAGCTCTGTTCCACAAGGCACAGTACTCGCTCCCATCTTGTTCCTCATCCTCATATCCAACATAGACGAGGATGTCAGGCACAGCACCGTGTCTTCCTTTGCAGATGACACCCGAATCTGCATGACAGTGTTTTCCATTGCAGACACTGCAAAGCTCCAGGCGGACATCAACCAAATCTTTCAGTGGGCTGCAGAAAACAATATGAAGTTCAACGATGAGAAATTTCAATTACTCAGATATGGTAAACATGAGGAAATTAAATCTTCATCAGAGTACAAAACAAATTCTGGCCACAAAATAGAGCGAAACACCAACGTCAAAGACCTGGGAGTGATCATGTCGGAGGATCTCACCTTCAAGGACCATAACATTGTATCAATCGCATCTGCTAGAAAAATGACAGGATGGATAATGAGAACCTTCAAAACTAGGGAGGCCAAGCCCATGATGACACTCTTCAGGTCATTTGTTCTAACTAGGCTGGAATATTGCTGCACACTAACAGCACCTTTCAAGGCAGGTGAAATTGCCGACCTAGAAAATGTTCAGAGAACTTTCACGGCACGCATAACGGAGATAAAACACCTCAATTACTGGGAACGCTTGAGGTTCCTAAACCTGTATTCCCTGGAACGCAGGAGGGAGAGATACATGATTATATACACCTGGAAAATCCTAGATGGACTAGTACCGAACTTGCACACGAAAATCACTCACTACGGAAGCAAAAGACTTGGCAGACGATGCAACATCCCCCCAATGAAAAGCAGGGGTGTCACTAGCACGTTAAGAGACCATACAATAAGTGTCAGGGGCCCGAGACTGTTCAACTGCCTCCCAGCATACATGAGGGGGATTACCAACAGACCCCTGGCAGTCTTCAAGCTGGCACTGGACAAACACCTAAAGTCGGTTCTTGACCAGCCGGGCTGTGGCTCGTACGTTGGTTTGCGTGCAGCCAGCAGCAACAGCCTGGTTGATCAGGCTCTGATCCACCAGGAGGCCTGGTCACATACCGGGCCGCGGGGGCGTTGACCCCCGGAACTCTCTCCAGGTAATTAATAATGATAGGAATGTAACGAATTTCACAAACAACATAAAAGAATGATTGTTTTACAAACTTGTGAATTTGTTTTTGAAATATCACATTTTTTTTTATGTGGGGAAAAGAGGCAGAAATTTTGCTAAATGTAAAAACCATACTAACTTTATTTTTTTTAAAGAATGAAAACAGCATAAATTACAGTAATTAGGTTCGTGACGAATTCGGATTGGTAATTTTTTATCAGCAGGTCAGTGCCCAAACAACTTGCAGGGTCAGTACATGGCTCTCTTGCCATATATGATTTTTGGTAAATATTTTTTTCTCCTTTGTTTACTGGGCTGTCTAATTGAAACTTGGGCAATGTATGATGGAAAGAGGCTTCTTAACGTGCACCAAAAATGAGAGAAATCGGATGATAAATAAGGAAACTCATTTATAATCAACTGCCTCCCCTGAGTCTCCTTACACATGCCTATTAATCTCCCTTAGCCTGCCTTTTTTCACTTAGTATTAAATATTATTCTAGGTGTTTGTCTTTCACCTGCTGGTACTTTTCACCTAGTAAAAAAATTACCTAGATGTAAGGCTCCTTACACCTCCAGTTTACCTAGCAGTTAACAGATTCATGGCTGTAAGTCTTCCCATCATACATGCTGCTCATAAACCATACCACGGGCGGGGTAGAACCCGCGATCAGAGAGTCTCAAAACTCCAGACCGGGTTCTATCCCCGCCCGTGGTATGGTTTGTTTGCAATCGTGTCATTACGATTTCGTGAGTCATGCTGTTCATGTTTATCAAGCAGCATGTATATATGCAGCTGTTAGTCTCTACTCGCAGCTGTAGCCCATTGGTGAGGCTAGTGGCGGCGGCCGCCGAGTCTTGCTTCCCGTCACTGAGGTCTCGGGATCGATTATTATTATTATAATCAAGGGGGAAGCGCTAAACCCGTAGGATTATACAGCGCCTGTGGGGGGATGAAAGGTATTCATTGTTAATTCAGGGAACTGGAGCACAGATCCAGTTCCCTAGATCAAGAACCCCTCGCCAGCATCAAGGAACCTTCCTTGAGGGGTCTCGGGATCGAATCGCTGGACATAATTCCTGGAGGGAACCACTCTACTACCAAAATTCGAACAAGTATATGGACTAAAGACTGGTAAAAAATATGGTGACTAAGATTCTAGCCTAAGAAAGGAATATGTATTTTAGCGCTAGAGGAGCGCTAAAATACATTAACAATTGTTATGGCAGTGATTCTTGGGAACCGCCTGTGGAGAGATGGTCTTGGTGTCAAATGGTTATGTGAGCAGTCGTGTGTGGTCATTATTTGTGTTTTGTTCTAGTGAGTATTTTGAATGTTTCTAAGTATAGATTTGCAAATGTTTCTTTGAACCCATTTACATTTTGCTTGTAATGTGCGTTTGTTTGATTAAATTGTAGGTTATTTTGAATACTGTCATTTACTCTCGAGCCATTCACACCAGGCTTATGAAGGCACAAACTGCATTATACATATTACACTTTCCCCAGGAGAACTAAAGCCCTAATTGAGTACCTACTGCCTATTTTCCAGAAAATGCTACACTAAGAAACAGTACTTATCAAAACTAATACCTTACGCTTTAAATATCCAATATGATCCTGTTGGGTTTTCCTGCTCTAGCCCAATTATGTCTCTCTCTTGAGTGCTGGAACTTTACCTCCTGTCACCTATATTATTACTACTACTTCTAAACGAGCAGGTGGTGACAACATATATTCTTAATTGAGAGAATTGAGCCTTATCATTCTTTGCTGCTTATTTTTACCTATCAGTAAATAGGTACCTGGGTATAAGTCTGCTGCTGCAGATCCTGGTTGCCATAGTATGCCTGATACTTTACTATAGATTATATTGAGTAAAAGTATGATAACTGTTTCTAGGGTACATTCATTTGTGTTAAATAAGGTAATTATATCGTCTGGTCTTCCTTAATTTTTGCAGATCTCGGAAAAATTCCCGGAGTTTCCACTGTTGATAGACATAAGCAGGAATCAGAGTCTGACGCTGATGAACTCCCACTTCACTTTCTCAATGTCTTACCCACTCCTTCCCTCTCAAGTGGAGGTGGGCGCCCTCCATTGTCGTCCAGGCAAACCACTGCCACAAGTGAGTTGATCAAGTGTTGAAGCTGCATTTCATCGGTGCATTACAAGTTAAGCATGCTCTATCGATCGAAAAATATATTAATTTTTTTTTCAGCTATTATACACTAACAATATGAACCATTAGAGAAATGGAAAAAGATCGAATTTGCACAGTAAGTAAACATCTCACATCTCACACACGTGTTATTAATTAAGCAAATTTAAAATTGAATCCAGACAGGATGCAGATGAGAGATAAACTGGGCCCAGGACAACACGATGCAGTATAATTTGTCTTCTATAGATAATTTTAAAAAAGTTGCATAAAGTTATCTTTCATTTTTCAATATCCGGTAAGTAATATAGCTTTGTTTACGTGTGTGTAATGAAAAATTAGGTAAAGTGATTTAAATAAGCCCCATTTATTTCATATGTATATAATTTTAAGAGATGTGGCGTTAAAAGATAAAGAATCTAACACAAAGTGGGAGTTGTCACAGTTGCTCTTTGCTGATGACACTGTGCTCTTGGGAGATTCTGAAGAGAAGCTGCAAAGGTTAGTGGATGAATCTGGTAGGGAAGGTAAAATGAAATTAAAAGTGAATATAGGAAAGAGTAAGGTGATGAGGATAACAAGAAGTTAAGATATTGAAAGATTGGATATTAGATTGGAGGGAGAGAGTATGGAGGAGGTGAATGTATTCAGATATCAGGGAGTAGACGTGTCAGCAGATGGGTCTATGAAAGATGAGGTGAATGGTAGAATTAACGAGAGGAAAAAGGTGAGTGGTTCACTGAGGAGTCTACAGAGACAAAGAACTTCATCCATGGAAGCATGGGTAGTGAATGTTGCAACAAGGTGAAGGCTGGAGGCAGTAGAGATGTCATATTTGAGGGCAATGTATGGGTTGAATATAATGCAGAGAATCCATAGTTTGGAAGTTAGAAGTAGATGCAAGATTAATAAAACTATTATCCAGGCAGCTGACCAGGGGTTATTGAGGTGATTTGGACTTGTAGAGAGAAAACGAAATAGAATGACTTCAAGAGTGTATAAATCTGTAGTGTAGGGAAGACGTGGTAAGGGTTGGCCTAGGTAAGGTTGGAGGTTGGAGCATGCGTGAGCATGGTAGGAGTGAATGGAGATAAATAGTTTTGAGGACTTGACGTGCCATTGGAGCGTGAACAAGGTAACATTTATGAAGGGAGTCAAGGAAACCGGCAGGCTGGACTTGAGTCCTGGAGATGGAAAGTACAGTGCCGGCACTCTGAAGGAGGGGTGTTAATGTTGCAGTTTTAAACTATAGTGTGAGAGTGCCTCTGGCATGACAGTAATGAAGTGAATGACGATGAAAGTTTTTCTTTTTCGGGCCACCCTGCCTTGGTGGAAAATGGCCGATGTGTTAATAAATAAATTAATAATTTCCCATAGTATTTTCACACAATGGCTACTTCGAGCAACCTAGGGAGAAAGCACGTTACAACTCATACGAATCTGTCCTCAGAGCACACTTTAAAAGCACTTGCAGATTTTAACTGTACACACACACACACACACACACACACATACACACACACACACACACACACAAACACACACACACACATACACACACACACACACAGTATGGGTTCATGGAAGGCAAATCTTGTATCACAAACCTCCTGGAGTTTTATGACAAGGTAACAGAAGTAAGACACGAGAGAGAGGGGTGGGTAGATTGCGTTTTCCTAGACTGCAGGAAGGCCTTTGACACAGTTCCCCACAAGAGATTAGTGCAGAAGCTGGAGGATCAGGCGCACGTAAAAGGGAGGGCACTGCAATGGATAAGGGAATACCTGACAGGGAGGCAGCAACGAGTCATGGTACGTGAAGAGGTATCACAGTGGGCGCCTGTTACGAGCGGGGTCCCACAGGGGTCAGTTCTAGGACCAGTGCTATTTTTGATATATGTGAACGACATGATGGAAGGAATAGACTCTGAAGTGTCCCTGTTCGCAGATGACGTGAAGTTGATGAGAAGAATTAAATCGGACGAGGATGAGGCAGGACTGCAAAGAGACCTGGACAGGCTGGACATGTGGTCCAGTAACTGGCTTCTCGAATTCAATCCAGCCAAATGCAAAGTCATGAAGATTGGGGAGGGGCAAAGAAGACTGCAGACAGAGTATAGGCTAGGTGGACAAAGACTACAGACCTCACTCAGGGAGAAAGACCTTGGGGTGACCATAACACCGAGCACATCACCGGAGGCACACATCAACCAAATAACCGCTGCAGCATACGGGCGCCTGGCAAACCTGAGAATAGCGTTCCGATACCTTAATAAGGAATCGTTCAAGACACTGTACACTGTGTATGTTAGGCCCATACTGGAGTATGCAGCACCAGTCTGGAACCCACACCTGGTCAAGCACGTCAAGAAGTTAGAGAAAGTACAAAGGTTTGCAACAAGGGTAGTCCCAGAGCTCAAGGGAATGTCGTACGAGGAATGGTTAAGGGAAATCGGACTGACGACACTAGAGGACAGAAAGGTCAGGGGAGACATGATAACGACATACAAGATACTGCGGGGAATAGACAAGGTGGACAGAGATAGGATGTTCCAGAGAGGGGACACAGGGACAAGGGGTCACAACAGGAAGCTGAAGACTCAGACGAGTCACAGGGACGTTAGGAAGTATTTCTTCAGTCATAGAGTTGTCAGCAAGTGGAATAGCCTAGCAAGTGAAGTAGTGGAGGCAGGAACCATACATAGTTTTAAGAAGAGGTATGACAAAGCTCAGGAAGCAGAGAGAGAGAGGATCCAGTAGCGATCAGTGAAGAAGCGGGGCCAGGAGCTGAGTCTCGACCCCTGCAACCACAATTAGGTGAGTAGGTGAGTACACACACACACACACACACAGAACTGGCAGGGAAGCCAGTTAATGAGATGATGGAATATGTAGCAACAAAATGCAAGGAGGCTGAGGAGAGGTTTGTACCCAAGGGTAACAGGAATAATGAGAAAGCCAGGATGAGCCCATGGTTTACCCAAAGGTGCAGGGAGGCAAAAACCAAATGTGCTAGGGAATGGAAGAAATATAGAAGGCAAAGGACCCAGGAGAATAAGGAGAGCAGTCGTAGAGCCAGAAACGAATATGCACAGATAAGAAGGGAGGCCCAAAGACAATATGAAAACGACATAGCAGCAAAAGCCAAATCTGACCCGAAACTGTTGTACATCCACATCAGGAGGAAAACAACAGTCAAGGACCAGGTAATCAGGCTAAGGAAGGAAGGAGGAGAGACAACAAGAAATGACCGTGAAGTATGTGAGGAACTCAACAAGAGATTCAAAGAAGTGTTCACAGAGGAGACAGAAGGGGCTCCAGAAAGACGGAGAGGTGGGGCACACCACCATGTGCTGGACACAGTGCACACAACCGAGGAAGAAGTGAAGAGGCTTCTGAGTGAGCTAGATACCTCAAAGGCAATGGGGCCAGATAACATCTCCCCATGGGTATTGAGAGAGGGAGCAGAGGTGCTATGTGTACCCCTAACAACAATATTCAATACATCTATCGAAACAGGGAGATTGCCTGAGGCATGGAAGACAGCAAATGTAGTCCCAATCTTTAAAAAAGGAGACAGACATGAAGCATTAAACTACAGACCAGTGTCACTGACATGTATAGTATGCAAAATCATGGAGAAGATTATCAGGAGAAGAGTGGTGGAACACCTAGAAAGGAACGATCTCATCAACAGCAGCCAACATGGTTTCAGGGACGGGAAATCCTGTGTCACAAACCTACTGGAGTTCTATGACATGGTGACAGCAGTAAGACAAGAGAGAGAGGGGTGGGTGGATTGCATTTTCTTGGACTGCAAGAAGGCGTTTGACACAGTTCCACACAAGAGATTGGTGCAAAAACTGGAGGACCAAGCAGGGATAACAGGGAAGGCACTACAATGGATCAGGGAATACTTGTCAGGAAGACAGCAGCGAGTCATGGTACGTGGCGAGGTGTCAGAGTGGGCACCTGTGACCAGCGGGATCCCACAGAGGTCAGTCCTAGGACCAGTGCTGTTTCTGGTATTTGTGAACGACATGACGGAAGGAATAGACTCTGAGGTGTCCCTGTTTGCAGATGACGTGAAGTTGATGAGAAGAATTCACTCGATCGAAGACCAGGCAGAACTACAAAGGGATCTGGACAGGCTGCAGACCTGGTCCAGCAATTGGCTCCTGGAGTTCAATCCCACCAAGTGCAAAGTCATGAAGATTGGGGAAGGGCAAAGAAGACCGCAGACGGAGTACAGTCTAGGGGGCCAGAGACTACAAACCTCACTCAAGGAAAAAGATCTTGGGGTGAGTATAACACCAGGCACATCTCCTGAAGCGCACATCAACCAAATAACTGCTGCAGCATATGGGCGCCTAGCAAACCTCAGAACAGCATTCCGACATCTTAATAAGGAATCATTCAGGACCCTGTACACCGTGTACGTTAGGCCCATATTGGAGTATGCGGCACCAGTTTGGAACCCACACCTAGCCAAGCACGTAAAGAAACTAGAGAAAGTGCAAAGGTTTGCAACAAGACTAGTCCCAGAGCTAAGAGGTATGTCCTACGAGGAGAGGTTAAGGGAAATCAACCTGACGACACTGGAGGACAGGAGAGATAGGGGGGACATGATAACGACATACAAAATACTGAGAAGAATTGACAAGGTGGACAAAGACAGGATGTTCCAGAGATTGGACACAGAAACAAGGGGACACAGTTGGAAGCTGAAGACACAGATGAATCACAGGGATGTTAGGAAGTATTTCTTCAGCCACAGAGTAGTCAGTAAGTGGAATAGTTTGGGAAGCGATGTAGTGGAGGCAGGATCCATACATAGCTTTAAGCAGAGGTATGATAAAGCTCACGGCTCAGGGAGAGTGACCTAGTAGCGATCAGTGAAGAGGCGGGGCCAGGAGCTCGGACTCGACCCCCGCAACCTCAACTAGGTGAGTACACACACACACATATGTACATATATGTACATATATATAATTGTTTTGGTAATCCCACACCTCCTAATTTCCGAACTACAAATTCTCTGCATTATATTCACACCACACATTGCCCTCAGACATGACATCTCCACTGCCTCCAACCTTCTCCTCACTGCAACATTCATCACCCATGCTTCACATCCATACAAGAGTGTTGGTAAAACTATTCTCTCATACATTCCCTTTTTGCTTCCTCGGACAAAGTTTTATTGTCTCGACGGACTCCTAAGTGCACCACTCACCCTTTTCCCCTCATCAGTTCTATGACTCACCTTATCTTTCATAGACCCATCTGCTGACACGTCCTTCCCTAAATATCTGAATACATTCACCTCCTCCATACTCTCTCCCTCCACGAACAAGTGATATTGATCAATAACGACATTGCGACTAGCCAAGGAGTCAACCCATGCTGCTTTAGCCTGCCTCATGGTGGGCGAAAACTGATGAAGCCTAAATCCACGGGACCACACAATGCTTAAGAGTAGCACATCCAGCAAAATTGGATGTATGTCAAGCATATCTCCTTGGGTAGCGAGTACAACATCCACTTCTGTTGGATGCCCTACTACTAAGGATTGTGTGCTCCCCTGGATTAAGGGATTAAGGCGTCATGAGTTTTCGCCCACCATGAGGCAGGCCAAAGCAGCATGGGCTCGACTCCTTGGCTAGTCGCAATGTTGTTATTGATATATATGTCGTGCCGAATATGTAAAACTGGTCAATTAGCAAGAACTCATTTAAAATTAAGTCCTTTCTAAAAAAATTCTTATACGTTTAAAGATATATTTTTTCATTAATGTTAATGTAAAAATTTATAATTTTGCATTAAAAGATTCTTAGAAAACTTACCTAACCTTATTATAACAAGAGTAATTTATTTTAGCCTAACCCAACTAAATATATTTTAGATTTGTTTACAATAATTTAATACTAAACAAACACAGTGAAATATATTTTTTTTCGTTAGGTTTAGAATGACTTTGGCGAAATTATTCCATACACAAATTTTCGATTGTCCTATATGGCAAGATGAGCGTTGCTATTTAAGCCAAGATCGCAAGTTCTGCCTATTCGGCACGACATATATATATATATACATATATATATATATATATATATATATATATATATATATATATATATATTTGAACCATTTACCAAACTGCGAACCTTGTACTGCCTCCAGAAACGGCACAATGGACGCATCACCTTACCACTACGCCACTGATCCTATAAGAACCAAGCACACAGCACGTAGCTATGTGTGTTTTGCCTTGGCCCGAGGACACTCGTGGCAGTGCTATCTCAAGGATTAATTTCAACCTCATCATCTTTGAATACCCGCCTCAACAAGCAAGTCTGTATAGCAATGAAATCACGAAACAAGTGATTTTAAATCACTTGAAGAATTAATTTTCTTTAGCTAAGGATCGTTTAAAAATTGTCGCTGATTGATGCATAAAAAACGACCGACATAAACTTGTGGTGGGTTGCAACCAGTGGAGTAGCTAGAGGGAGACCAAACTTGTGATGGGTTGCATCCGGTGGAGTAGCTAGAGGGAGACCAAACTTGTGGTGGGTTGCAACCAGTGGAGTAGCTAGAGGGAGACCAAACTTGTGGTGGGTTGCAACCAGTGGAGTAGCTAGAGGGAGACCAAACTTGTGGTGGGTTGCAACCAGTGGAGTAGCTAGAGGGAGACCAAACTTGTGATGGGTTGCAACCAGTGGAGTAGCTAGAGGGAGACCAAACTTGTGGTGGGTTGCAACCAGTGGAGTAGCTAGAGGGAGACCAAACTTGTGGTGGGTTGCAACCAGTGGAGTAGCTAGAGGGAGACCAAACTTGTGATGGGTTGCAACCAGTGGAGTAGCTAGAGGGAGACCAAAATTGTGATGGGTTGCAACCAGTGGAGTAGCTAGAGGGAGACCAAACTTGTGATGGGTTGCAACCAGTGGAGTAGCTAGAGGGAGACCAAACTTGTGACGAGTTGCAACCAGTGGAGCAGCTAGAGGGAGACCAAACTTGTGATGGGTTGCAACCAGTGGAGCAGCTAGAGGGAGACCAAACTTGTGATGGATTGCAACCAGTGGAGTAGCTAGAGGGAGACTAATGTTGTGATGGGTTGCAACCGGTGGCATAGCTAGAGGGAGACCAAAGTTGTGATGGGCTGCAACCAGTGGAGTAGCTAGAGGGAGACCAAAGTTGTGATGGGCTGCAACCAGTGGAGTAGCTAGAGGGAGACCAATGTTGTGATGGGCTGCAACCAGCGGCGTGGCTAGAGGGAGACCAAAGGAACGACCGCTCCCCCTGAGCACATTTTTCAAAGTGGTGGATTTTCAGCAATTTTTTAACTCTGTAGTTCACTTTTGCCAGTGATAATTGTGATCCATCTATCCTAACGTGTTCATATTATACCACATTTTTCTGACCTTACCAATAACTAAAACAGTTACGGAACTATCCTTTAGTCTGCTCACACACATAAAGTGCTACATTGGTTCTATAATAGGCGAGGATATATTGTCTTGGCTTTGCTCTTCCTTGAAAGAGAGTTGGCTACTGAGGTGCATTATACTAAAGTAGTGGATAATAACTCTGCTAGAATAAAGACTAGACGAGAGGTACTCTTGCAGTTGCTTCAGACATTTTTCACATTGCTTTGTTTTGTTTTCATTTTACGTCTAAAATTGAAACAATTAAATAGATTACAAAACATCGAATGTCATATAAAAAAGACCTGGAAAACCCTATCTGAAATTCTAGGAACTAAAAGGATATCCAAAAACAAAACAATCAAATTAACAAAATCAGACGAACCCCTACTCACCAACTGAAACAGCAGACAGACTAAATGTTTTCTTCTCCACCATAGAAAAGAGTCTAGCAAGCAAAATCCCAAGCTCAAACACCCGTCCATCAGACTACCTCACAGGCACCTTCCCACATAAACTATTCCTAGCTCCAACCAACCCAGCAGAGGTCTTGCTCATCATCAACACCCTTAAGAACAAGGCAGGAGGCATGAACAACTTGCCTGCTTTTATGTACAAAACAGCTTCACAAGTACTGTCACCAATTATTGCAACACTCTTTAGCAAATCCATTGAATCCTCCACCTTCACAGCAGTTCTCAAAATAGTGAGGGTTACCTACCCCGATCCATAAAGGAGATGATCAAGCTAACTTGAATAACTATAGACTAATTTCTAACTTACCACTACTCTCTAAAATCTTTGAAAAATTAATTCATTGACGGATCTATTCCTACCTCATCTCATACAACATACTAAATCCCTGTCAGTTTGGATTCAGGAATAATAAGAGCACAAATGATGCTATTACACACATTTTTTTTCAACAAACCGGTCGTATCCCACCAAGGCAGGGTGGCCCAAAAAGAAAAACGAAAGTTTCTCTTTTTTAAATTTAGTAATTTATACGGGAGAACGGGTTATTAGCCCCTTGCTCCCGGCATTTTAGTCGCCTATTACAACACGCATGGCTTACGGAGGAAGAATTCTGTTCCACTTCCCCATGGAGATAAGAGGAAATAAACAACAACAAGAACTAGAAAGAAAATAGAAGAAAACCCAGAGGGATGTGTATATATACATATATATGCTTATACATGCATGTGTAGTGTGACATAAGTGTAAGTAGAAGTAGCAAGACGTACCTGAAATCTTGCATGTTTATGAGACAGAAAAAAGGACATCAGCAATCCTACCATCATGTAAAACAATTACAGGCTTTCGTTTTACACTCACTTGCTAGAACTAATATATACCGCTCTCGAGAAGAAAGAAGTCCCACTGGGAATTTTCATTGGCTTACGTAAAGCTTTTGATACAATCGACCATCAATTGCTGCACACTAAATTAACACACTATGGTATAAGAGGCCACTCTCTCAACTACCTAAAGTCATACCTTAGTAACAGAAGCCAGTACGTGTACGCAAATTGTGCAAACTCTTCCACACAACCAATCACAGTAGGAGTCCCACAGTGAAGTGTACTAGGATCACTCCTCTTTCTCATCTACGTCAATGACCTACCGAATGTATCACAACTACTCAAACCCATATTATTTGCAGATGACACAACATACGTCTTCTCACACCCAAACCCAGTCATACTCGCCAACACTGTCAATGCTGAATTGCAGAAAATATCTATCTGGATGATAACGAATAAACTTACCCTAAATACTGACAAAACCAATTTCATTCAGTTTGGAACCAGAGCTGCAAATGTTCCACTTAACACAACACTAAATGGATCACCCATCACAAGACTCACAGAGGGAAAATTCCTAGGAATCCATCTAGACAGTAGCCTCAAATTCCAGACACATATACAACAAATTTCCAAATTTCTCTAAGACAGTAGGCATACTATCAAAGATACGGTACTATGTTCCACAATCAGCTCTCCCTGCACTGTATCATTCACTCATCTACCCTTATCTCACATATGGAATTTGTGCATGGGGATCAACAACAAATCACCTAAGGCCACTAATAACCCAGCAAAAGGCTGCAGTCAGAATGACAACAAATTCCCACTTGCGATAGCATACTCCACCTCCATTCAAAAGTCTAAATTTGCTCACTATAAAGAACATCCACACTTATTCATGTGCCTACTACATACATAGAATAATACACGGAAACATAAACCCTCCACTCAAACTTCTCCTCACCAACCTTAACAGGACACACGACCATAACACAAGATACAGATCTCTTTTTGATGTACCTCGTGTCCATATCACACTGTGTAAAAACTCTATGCACATAAAGGGCCCCAAAATCTGGAATTCATTACCAGAACATACTAAAGTAACCAGGCCTGAAAATCAATTTAAGACTCTTCTAAAAAACCACTTACTCGCCCAGGTCTAAATAATCAACATTCAATATTTAACATTATCAATAATTCTCCCAATTACTTAAATCTTAAAAATTCAAGACAACATATAGCATATTGAATATCTTTTGTTATACATTGTAATGTGACAAATTTGTATAACTATAATGCTTCAGTATCGATACTGTTCAAATTTCATTGTTTCAAATACTCAATTGTACTTTATATTCTAAATTGTTTACGGTAACTTTATCTTTGAATCTTTCATTGCTTGTTAATTATAAGTTAATTTTAAGCCTACCCATAATGCTCTGTATACAAGGGACTTTTGGCATGTTCACCCAACTGCTATAATTCATTGTACGACTATGTATCATGTCCAAATAAAATATATTAATATATATATATTTGAACACACATGTATTAATTATGTTTTCAGATTTATGAGCTAATTGTAAAACTTTTTTTATTTTTTTTTATTTTAAATACAAAATAACAGTTAAATATCTCATTTAAAACTGTATCACATATGTGTTTTGATTTAAAAAACAAATAAAAATGTATAATGAATTTAAAATTAATCTGAAAGTGTCATTATTTTCAATTTATTTATTTGGTCCTCTTTGTTGTTGGTAACTTTTTTTTTTTTGGCTGAAAAATGCCAACTACTTATGAAATTTTGTCACAACTTTTCATTCCCGTTCAGTCATATTACATTTTCTAAATAATTTCATCAGAGAGAGAGAAAAAAAACATCCGTCTATTCTATCTAAATCTTATCAATTTAAACAATGTTAGAAGTTGATAGAGTTTCTTTTATTTTCTGCCGACTTCCTTTTCCACATAATCCCTTATAAGATTTTCTTTTTAACTACCACTCATATGTTCTACAGGATCTCAGTTCATGGATTGAAGGAGCCGGGGAAGCTGGTGTCGTGTACTTTAGCATAGGATCCGTCACCAAGGGAGACACAATGCCCACCAAGTACCGTGAATTGTTCATCCAAGCTTTTAGCAAACTTGAGCAGCGGGTTATCTGGAAATATGAAGGCGATCTTCCAGGAGTGTCGGACAACGTTCTCATAAAGCCCTGGCTGCCCCAGCAGGATATTTTAAGTTAGTGTAACAAACATCAGTATTGCAGAACCTGTGGATATAATTAAATCTGATATTTATATGAAGCTTTAAATTGGTGCTGGTCACTGGATACAATGAGTGAAAGTGTCTCTTCACTCTTCGGATACAGAGTACAGTTACACATTCTCAATATTTCAAAATTAAGGTTCTGAGTAACACTTTTCTTTTACATCATATATTTCTCCGAAGATGATCCAGGAGTGAAGATGTTCATAAGTCATGGAGGTCTTCTGAGTACACAGGAAGCCATCTACCATGCTACACCCATGCTGGTTCTTCCTATCTTTGCCGATCAACCAAGAAATGCTGAAAATATTGCTAGTAAGGGAATCGGACTGTACTTAAACTGGCATGAGTTATCAGTTGATCGAATTATCACGACAATTCAAGAAATAATCAATAACCCTAAGTAAGTATGGATTTGATTACTAGCTTGAATGTTCCTGGGTTTAACACATAAGATGTATCATACTGTTACCACAAAATTACTGAGGGTTTCGTGGCTTACTTGTTTTGGTTATAAATATTTTAATCTCAAGGGGAAAATATATCGACATGGACTCATATCGTGGTTTCTATGGAGTATAATTGTGTAGCGGTCGCTAAACAATTATACTCCATAGAAACCACACCACCACACCATGGTGTGTCCTTGGGTAGAGAGTACAACATCCAGTTCCGCTGGATGCCCTAGGTTCAGTGGATAAGGGCGTCATGTGTTTTCGCCCACCATGAGGCAGGCCAAAGCAGCATGGGTTCGAGTCCTTGGCTAGTGCAGTGTTGTTATTGATATATATATATATATATATATATATATATATATATATATATATATATATATATATATATATATATATATATATATATATATATATATATGTGTGTGTGTGTGTGTGTGTGTGTGTACTCACCTAGTTGTACTCACCTAGTTGAGGTTGCGGGGGTCGAGTCCGAGCTCCTGGCCCCGCCTCTTCACTGATCGCTACTAGGTCACTCTCCCTGAGCCGTGAGCTTTATCATACCTCTGCTTAAAGCTATGTATGGATCCTGCCTCCACTACATCGCTTCCCAAACTATTCCACTTACTGACTACTCTGTGGCTGAAGAAATACTTCCTAACATCCCTGTGATTCATCTGTGTCTTCAGCTTCCAACTGTGACCCCTTGTTACTGTGTCCAATCTCTGGAACATCCTGTCTTTGTCCACCTTGTCAATTCCTCTCAGTATTTTGTATGTCGTTATCATGTCCTCCCTATCTCTCCTGTCCTCCAGTGTCGTCAGGTTGATTTCCCTTAACCTCTCCTCGTAGGACATACCTCTTAGCTCTGGGACTAGTCTTGTTGCAAACCTTTGCACTTTCTCTAGTTTCTTTACGTGCTTGGCTAGGTGTGGGTTCCAAACTGGTGCCGCATACTCCAATATGGGCCTAACGTATACGGTGTACAGGGTCCTGAACGATTCCTTATTAAGATGTCGGAATGCTGTTCTGAGGTTTGCTAGGCGCCCATATGCTGCAGCAGTTATTTGGTTGATGTGCGCTTCAGGAGATGTGCCTGGTGTTATACTCACCCCAAGATCTTTTTCCTTGAGTGAGGTTTGTAGTCTCTGACCCCCTAGACTGTACTCCGTCTGCGGCCTTCTTTGCCCTTCCCCAATCTTCATGACTTTGCACTTGGTGGGATTGAACTCCAGGAGCCAATTGCTGGACCAGGTCTGCAGCCTGTCCAGATCCCTTTGTAGTTCTGCCTGGTCTTCGATCGAGTGAATTCTTCTCATCAACTTCACGTCATCTGCAAACAGGGACACCTCAGAGTCTATTCCTTCCGTCATGTCGTTCACAAATACCAGAAACAGCACTGGTCCTAGGACTGACCCCTGTGGGACCCCACTGGTCACAGGTGCCCACTCTGACACCTCGCCACGTACCATGACTCGCTGCTGTCTTCCTGACAAGTATTCCCTGATCCATTGTAGTGCCTTCCCTGTTATCCCTGCTTGGTCCTCCAGTTTTTGCACCAATCTCTTGTGTGGAACTGTGTCAAACGCCTTCTTGCAGTCCAAGAAAATGCAATCCACCCACCCCTCTCTCTCTTGTCTTACTGCTGTCACCATGTCATAGAACTCCAGTAGGTTTGTGACACAGGATTTCCCGTCCCTGAAACCCTGCTGGCTGCTGTTGATGAGATCATTCCTTTCTAGGTGTTCCACCACTCTTCTCCTGATAATCTTCTCCATGATTTTGCATACTATACATGTCAGTGACACTGGTCTGTAGTTTAATGCTTCATGTCTGTCTCCTTTTTTAAAGATTGGGACTACATTTGCTGTCTTCCATGCCTCAGGCAATCTCCCTGTTTCGATAGATGTATTGAATATTGTTGTTAGGGGTACACATAGCGCCTCTGCTCCCTCTCTCAATACCCATGGGGAGATGTTATCTGGCCCCATTGCCTTTGAGGTATCTAGCTCACTCAGAAGCCTCTTCACTTCTTCCTCGGTTGTGTGCACTGTGTCCAGCACTTGGTGGTGTGCCCCACCTCTCCGTCTTTCTGGAGTCCCTTCTGTCTCCTCTGTGAACACTTCTTTGAATCTCTTGTTGAGTTCTTCACATACTTCACGGTCATTTCCTGTTGTCTCTCCTCCTTCCTTCCTTAGCCTGATTACCTGGTCCTTGACTGTTGTTTTCCTCCTGATGTGGCTGTACAACAGTTTCGGGTCAGATTTGGCTTTCGCTGCTATGTCATTTTCATATTGTCTTTGGGCCTCCCTTCTTATCTGTGCATATTCGTTTCTGGCTCTACGACTGTTCTCCTTATTCTCCTGGGTCCTTTGCCTTCTATATTTCTTCCATTCCCTAGCACACTTGGTTTTTGCCTCCCTGCACCTTTGGTAAACCATGGGCTCATCCTGGCTTTTTCATTACTCCTGTTACCCTTGGGTACAAACCTCTCCTCAGCCTCCTTGCATTTTGTTGCTACATATTCCATCATCTCATTAACTGGCTTCCCTGCCAGTTCTCTGTCCCACTGAACCCCTTTCAGGTAGTTCCTCATTCCTGTGTAGTCCCCTTTCTTGTAGTTTGGCTTCATTCGTCCTGGCCTTCCTGCTTCTCCCTCCACTTGTAGCTCTACTGTGTATTCGAAGCTTAAAACCACATGGTCACTGGCCCCAAGGGGTCTTTCATATGTGATGTCCTCGATATCTGCACTACTGAAGGTGAATACTAAGTCCAGCCTTGCTGGTTCATCCTCTCCTCTCTCTCTTGTAGTGTCCCTTACGTGTTGGTACATGAAGTTCTCCAGTACCACCTCCATCATCTTAGCCCTCCATGTATCTTGGCCCCCATGTGGGTCCAAGTTCTCCCAATCGATCTCCTTGTGGTTAAAGTCACCCATGATCAGGAGCTTTGCCCTGCATGCATGAGCTCTTCTGGCCACTCTAGCCAGTGTGTGTGTGTGTGTGTGTGTGTGTGTGTGTGTGTGTGTGTGTGTGTGTGTGTGTGTGTGTGTGTGTGTGTGTGTGTGTCGTGCCGAATATGTAAAACTGGTCAATTAGCAAGAACTCATTTAAAATTAAGTCCTTTCTGAAATTTTCTCTTATATGTTTAAAGATATATTTTTTTCATTAATGTTAATGTAAAAATTTTTAATTTTGCACCAAAAGAATTTTAGAAAACTTACCTAACCTTATTATAACAAGAGCAATTTATTTTAGCCTAACCTAACTAAATATATTTTAAATACGTTTACAATAATTTAGTACTAAACAAACACAATCAAATATATTTTTTCCGTTAGGTTCAGAATGATTTTGGCGAAATTATTGCATACACAAATTTTCACTTGTCCTATATGGCAAGATGAGCATTGCTATTTAAGCCAAGATGGCAAGTTCTGCCTATTCGGCACGACATATATATATGTTGCAGTACCATTTATGCCAGAGACAGGGTTCACTATTCTAGGGCAGGTTTGGAGGCACTGGCCAGTGCAGTGGTGGGAGCTGTTAGGACTTTAAACTAGAAAGCAGTGAAATATGTTATAATAGATTCATGCAGGATGATTTATCAGTGTAATGATATCGTGAGTTTTAGGGAAACCATTTAGAGGTAGAATGAGGTAAAGTTACTGGTGAATGTTGGAAAGCCATTGACACTAAGCGATAAGGACAATAATAGAGAGAATGAAGGAATAAGAATGAGCAGGGAGGGAAAAGAGAAGAGAAGGGTTTCTAGACAGTTGTTATACAAATATTATTATTATTTTTTTTTTTATTATCACACCGGCCGATTCCCACCAAGGCAGGGTGGCCCGAAAAAGAAAAACTTTCACCATCATTCACTCCATCACTGTCTTGCCAGAAGGGTGCTTTACACTACAGTTTTTAAACTGCAACATTAACACCCCTCCTTCAGAGTGCAGGCACTGTACTTCCCATCTCCAGGACTCAAGTCCGGCCTGCCGGTTTCCCTGAATCCCTTCATAAATGTTACTTTGCTCACACTCCAACAGCACGTCAAGTATTAAAAACCATTTGTCTCCATTCACTCCTATCAAACACGCTCACGCATGCCTGCTGGAAGTCCAAGCCCCTCGCACACAAAACCTCCTTTACCCCCTCCCTCCAACCCTTCCTAGGCCGACCCCTACCCCGCCTTCCTTCCACTACAGACTGATACACTCTTGAAGTCATTCTGTTTCGCTCCATTCTCTCTACATGTCCGAACCACCTCAACAACCCTTCCTCAGCCCTCTGGACAACAGTTTTGGTAATCCCGCACCTCCTCCTAACTTCCAAACTACGAATTCTCTGCATTATATTCACACCACACATTGCCCTCAGACATGACATCTCCACTGCCTCCAGCCTTCTCCTCGCTGCAACATTCATCACCCACGCTTCACACCCATATAAGAGCGTTGGTAAAACTATACTCTCATACATTCCCCTCTTTGCCTCCAAGGACAAAGTTCTTTGTCTCCACAGACTCCTAAGTGCACCACTCACTCTTTTTCCCTCATCAATTCTATGATTCACCTCATCTTTCATAGACCCATCCGCTGACACGTCCACTCCCAAATATCTGAATACGTTCACCTCCTCCATACTCTCTCCCTCCAATCTGATATTCAATCTTTCATCACCTAATCTTTTTGTTATCCTCATAACCTTACTCTTTCCTGTATTCACCTTTAATTTTCTTCTTTTGCACACCCTACCAAATTCATCCACCAATCTCTGCAACTTCTCTTCAGAATCTCCCAAGAGCACAGTGTCATCGGCAAAGAGCAGCTGTGACAACTCCCACTTTGTGTGTGATTCTTTATCTTTTAACTCCACGCCTCTTGCCAAGACCCTCGCATTTACTTCTCTTACAACCCCATCTATAAATATATTAAACAACCACGGTGACATCACACATCCTTGTCTAAGGCCTACTTTTACTGGGAAAAAATTTCCCTCTTTCCTACATACTCTAACTTGAGCCTCACTATCCTCGTAAAAACTCTTCACTGCTTTCAGTAACCTACCTCCTACACCATACACTTGCAACATCTGCCACATTGCCCCCCTATCCACCCTGTCATACGCCTTTTCCAAATCCATAAATGCCACAAAGACCTCTTTAGCCTTATCTAAATACTGTTCACTTATATGTTTCACTGTAAACACCTGGTCCACACACCCCCTACCTTTCCTAAAGCCTCCTTGTTCATCTGCTATCCTATTCTCCGTCTTACTCTTAATTCTTTCAATTATAACTCTACCATACACTTTACCAGGTACACTCAACAGACTTATCCCCCTATAATTTTTGCACTCTCTTTTATCCCCTTTGCCTTTATACAAAGGAACTATGCATGCTCTCTGCCAATCCCTAGGTACCTTACCCTCTTCCATACATTTATTAAATAATTGCACCAACCACTCCAAAACTATATCCCCACCTGCTTTTAACATTTCTATCTTTATCCCATCAATCCCGGCTGCCTTACCCCCTTTCATTTTACCTACTGCCTCACGAACTTCCCCCACACTCACAACTGGCTCTTCCTCACTCCTACAAGATGTTATTCCTCCTTGCCCTATACACGAAATCACAGCTTCCCTATCTTCATCAACATTTAACAATTCCTCAAAATATTCCTTCCATCTTCCCAATACCTCTACCTCTCCATTTAATAACTCTCCTCTCCTATTTTTAACTGACAAATCCATTTGTTCTCTAGGCTTTCTTAACTTGTTAATCTCACTCCAAAACTTTTTCTTATTTTCAACAAAATTTGTTGATAACATCTCACCCACTCTCTCATTTGCTCTCTTTTTACAAATATATATACAAATATATATATATATATATATATATATATATATATATATATATATATATATATATATATATATATATATATACATAAGATAGACAGAACATTAAAATGGTATAAAATACCGACAGGTTGTTAGGTATAAATGGTATAAAATACCGACAGGTTGTTAGACAGGTTGAGATTAGTTACAAGGGTAGGTAACATTGAGATATTTGCCATAACTGAGACGTGGTTTATTATGAAGAATCGGAACATATCTGTTGAATCACATTCAGGGTTTTAAGTTATTCCACATTGATAGAAGTAGCGAGAAGGGAGGTAGGGTGTCACTGTATGCCAGAGAACACTAAATTGAGTCGATGTGGTCAGTCGATGGACTGACCACATTGACTCAAGGTTGAGGGACTGATTACCTCATTCTCCTCCTGTTCTTCAAGATTCTCCTTTGTATGGACTGATGAAGCCACTGTGTGGCGAAACGTTTCCTCAATAAAGATACCCAAGAGTTGCACATGTGTCTAATTTATCAACTGTTGATAATCTAGAGATTGCAGAAGAACTTGGTGCTAGCCACTACAAATCTATTTATTACCCTTAGTATTGGATGCAAGTATGATAGTAGGGATAATTCAGTAACAGTCCTAGACTTTCGCTTAGCATATTACATATTACCTACCTTAGCATATTACCTATCATCTGTGGACTGGGGTAACTAAGAGAACTATCAATATGTAGTATTAATATTGGTAGAATTACCGACAATATGTTAAGTAAAAGGACGCATATGCAACTAATGTGACATTTTATTGTGGCAACGTTTCGCTCTCCAGGAGCTTTATCGAGCCGTTACAAACAATACATAGACACAGAGGGTATATATAGACTTAGAGTGACGTGTAATACTAGTGGTGGTAGTAGTAGTAGTAGTAGTAATATTAGTTGTACTAGTAGTAGTAATACAATATGGTAGAACAGTCAACTTGCACATGAGTAAAAGGTTATAAAAGCTATTACTTGGGTAGCAACAAAATAGGTTAGACAAATATTTTTGGTTGGATTAGAGAAGACCTGTTTCAATGTTCGTCCTCTGTAATGTGCATGCGTAGTTTTAGCAGCAGAGACTATGTGATGGCAGGGTTTACTGTTTTCAGGAGGATTCTAGCTAAGACTTAGATGATGAAGCTGTCTTTGTTTTGTTTGTGTTAGAAATAGCGATTAATGCTGATTCGAGGCACTTGCGTCTGCGGAAATTAGGTTCTTTGATCACTAATCGGACGTCCCTGAATTTCATGAAATGATTGGTGGAATTTCATCTTGTCGGTATTATATACAATTCTTGTACTACTACTACTACTACCACCACCTCTTCCTGCCTATATATAGCCGTCCTGCTCCACCTCTGTTAGTGTGAACTTTGTCAATGGTCCAAGTCGGACCGAAACGTCGTCGTAAGCTTCTCTCTTTTATGTGCGGGTTATTTGTGTATTGTACGCAGGAGTTGTTCAAGTTATTGCTCCTACATGTATTAATGTGTTCATTGAGGCGTGTTTCGAGGTTTCTTGCTGTTTCACCTACATAAATCCTGTCATAGCCTCCACAGGGTATAGTGTAAACCCCTGCATTGACTGGTTCATGGTGCTTGGATTTTATCCATTATAACTTTGTAAAGAGTGGTGTTGGTGCGTGGAGAATTAATGATCTGAAGAGCTCTTTTCCTGCAATCTTTGATGAAAAAGGAAGGAAAATGCAAATCAGTGAAGGTTGGTTAAGTACATTCCTCGCCAGGAAACTTAGGACTACAAATTCGGTATGTTCTTAGGAAAAATCCGATGATAATGCCTCTTTTGGTCTTAGTATCTTGAATGGAATAAAAGTGTGTGAGATCATTTGTATTTGTAGGTTTCCGGTAAAGTTGAAATCTTAGATTGTTATCTACTTTGTGAATGAGGACGTCTAAAAAAGGTAGCTTGTTATTGGACTCTTCTTCTAGTGTAAACTGGATCGCCGGTTCAACTGCGTTGAGCCTTGCCTGAAGATTCCGTACATCGAAACGTTTGGGAGTTATTACGAGGACGTTGTCCACGTAATGTAACCAAGTGACGCTTTTTAAAAATCTCTAGTAGGTCGATGCATGCAGGGGATGAGATAAAAAGCTGTAAGCCACCTGCCCAGAAGCTGGCTGCCTTGGATCAAAACGTCTAGCTTGAGCTGGACTCCAAGATAATGGTCCAGTGTGGTACGATCGTTAAAAGCACTGCGTACCTTGTTCCAAGGTTCGTAGGTTCGAGTCTCCTTCGGCCAGAGATCAGTGTTTGTGAACATATATATATATATATATATATATATATATATATATATATATATATATATATATATATATATATATATATATATGTATATATATATATATATATATATATAATGCAGAGAATTAGTAGTTTGGAAGTTAGGAGGAGGTGCGGGATTACCAAAACTGTTGTCCAGAGGGCTGAGGAAGGGTTGTTGAGGTGGTTCGGACATGTAGAGAGAATGGAGCGAAACAGAATGACTTCAAGAGTGTATCCGTCTGTAGTGGAAGGAAGGTGGGGTAGGGGTCGGCCTAGGAAAGGTTAGAGGGAGGGGGTAAAGGAGGTTTTGTGTGCGAGGGGCTTGGACTTCCAGCAGGCATGCGTGAGGGTGTTTGATAGGAGTGAATGGAGACAAATGGTTTTTAATATTTGACGTGCTGTTGGAGTGTGAGCAAAGTAACATTTATGAAGGGGTTCAGGGAAACCGGCAGGCCGGACTTGAGTCCTGGAGATGGGAAGTACAGTGTCTGCACTCTGAAGGAGGGGTGTTAATGTTGCAGTTTAAAAACTGTAGTGTAAAGCACCCTTCTGGCAAGACAGTGATGGAGTGAATGATGGTGAAAGTTTTTCTTTTTCGAGCCACCCTGCCTTGGTGGGAATCGGCCAGTGTGATAATAAAATAATATTATATATATATATATATATATATATATATATATATATATATATATATATATATATATATATATATATATATATATATATATATATATATACATATGTTCACAAACACTGATCTCTGGCCAAAGGACACTCAAATCTACGAACCTTGGAACAAGGTACGCACTGTTTACCAATACCTTGGCGTCCAGCTCACGCTAGACATTTTGATCTTAGGCTGCCACCTTCTAGGCAGGTGGCTTACAGCTTCTTATCTCATCCCCTGCATGCATTAACACATCGGCCGATTCCCACCAAGGCAGGGTGGCCCGAAAAAGAAATTTTTTTATTATCATTCACTCCATCACTGTCTTGCCAGAAGGGTGCTTTACACTACAGTTATAAAACTGCAACATTAACACCCCTCCTTCAGAGTGCAGGCACTGTACTTCCCATCTCCAGGACTCAAGTCCGTCCTGCCGGTTTCCCTGAATCTCTTCATAAATGTTACTTTGTTCACACTCCAACAGCACATCAAGTATTAAAAACCATTTGTCTCCATTCACTCCTATCAAATACGCTCACGCATGATTGCTGGAAGTTCAAGCTCCTAGCACATAAAACCTCCTTTACCCCCTTTCTTAGGCCGACCCCTACCTCGCCTTCCCTCCACTACAGATTTATACACTCTCGAAGTCATTCTGTTTCATTCCATTCTCTATACATGTCCGAACCACCTCAACAACCCCTCCTCAGCCATCTGGATAATAGTTTTGGTAATCCCACACTTTCTTCTAATTTCCAAACTAGGAATTCTTCATTATATTCACACCACACATTGCCCTCAGACATGACATCTCCACTGCCTCCAGTCTTCTCCTTGCAACATTCATCACCTGTGCTTCACACCCATATAAAAGTGTTGGTATAACTATACTCATATATTCCCATCTTTGCTTCCACAGACAAAATTCTTTGTCTCCACAGACTCTTCACTGCACCACTCACCCTATTCCCCTCATCATTTCTATGACTCACCTCATCCTTCATAGACCCATCTGCTGACACGTCCACTCCTAAATATCTGAATACATTCGCCTCCTCCATACTCACTCCCTCCAATCTGATATGCAATCTTTCGTCATCTAATCTTTTTGTTATTTTCATCACCTTACTCTTTCCTATATTCACTTTTAATTTTCTTCTTTTGCATACCCTACCAAATTCATCCACCAACCTCTGCAACTTTTCTTCAGAATCTCCCAAAAGCACAACATCATCAGCAAAGAGCAACTGTGACAACTCCCTCTTTGTGTTTGATTCTTTATCTTTTAATTCCACACCTCTTGCCAACACCCTCCCATTCACTTCTTTTACATCCCCATCTATAAATATATTGAACAACCACGGTGACATCACACATCCTTGTCTAAGGCCTATTTTTATTGGGAAATAATCTTCCTATCTCATACATAATCTAACCAGAGCCTCACTATCCTCGTAAAAACTCTTCACTGCTTTCAGTAACCTACCTCTTATACCATACACCTGCAACATCTGCCACATTGCCCCCCTATCCACCCTGTCATATGCCACTAAAACCTCTTTACCCTTACTCTTCACCAATATGTTTCACTGTAAACACTTGGTCTACACACTCCCTACCTTTGCTAAAGCCTTCTTGTTCATCTGCTATCCTACTCTCCGTCGTTCAATAATTACTCTACCATACACTCTACCAGATATACTCAACAGACTCATTACCCTATAATTCTTGCACTCTCTTTTGTCCCATTGCCTTTATACAAAGGGACTATGCACGCTCTCTGCCAATCCCTAGGTACCTTACCCTCTTCCGTACATTTATTAAACAATACCACCATCCACTCCAAAACTATATCCCCACCTGCTTTTAACATTTCTATCTTCATCCCATCAATCCCTTACCCCCTTTCATTCTATCCACTGTCTCACAAACTTTCCCTACACTCACAACTGGCTCTTCCTCACTCCTACAAGAAATCACAGCTTCCCTCTCTTCATCAACATTTAACAATTCCTCAAAATCTTCCCTCCATCTTCCCGATACCTCTAACTCTCCATTTAATAACTCTCCTCTCCTATTTTTAACTAACCCATTTGTTCTCTAGGCTTCCCCAACTTATTAATCTCACTCCAATTTTTTTTTCTTATTTTCAACAAAATTTGTTGATAACATCTCACCCACTCTCTCATTTCTTCTCTTTTTACATTCCTTTACCACTTTCTTAACCTCTCTTTTTCTCTCCATATACTTTTCCCTCCTTGCATCACTTGTACTTTGTAAAAGCCTCTCATATGCTAACTTTTTCTCCCTTACTACTCTCTTTGCATCATCACTCTTCCAATTGCTCTTCTTCCCTCCCACACCCATTTTCCTGTAACTGTAAGCTTCTGCTGAACACTCTAACACTACATTCTTAAATCTACCCCATATATCTTCGACCCCATTGCCTATACTCTCACTAGGCCATCTATCCTCCAATAGTTGTTTATATCTTACCCTAACTTCAGTTTATATACCTTCACCTCTCTCTTACTTGCTGCTTCCATTTTCCTTGTATGCCATCTACCTTTTATTCTGACTGTACCTACAACTAAAATGTGATCTGATATATCTGTGGCTCCTCTGTAAACATGTACATCCTAAAGTCTACTGAACAGTCTTTTATCTACCAATACGTAGCCCAGCAAACTGTCATTATGCCCTACATCATATCTCGTATACTTATTTATCCTCTTTTTCTTAAAATATGTATTACCTATAACTAAACCCCTTTCTATACCAAAGTTCAATCAAAGGCCCCCATTATCATTTACACCTGGCACCCCAAACTTACCTTCCACACCCTCTCTAAATGTTTCTCCTACTTAAGCATTTAGGTCCCATACCACAATTACTCTCTCACTTGGTTCAAAGGCTCCTATATATTCGCTTAACATCTCCCAAAATCTCTCTCTCTCCTCTACACTCCTCTCCTCTCCAGGTGCATACACGCTTATTATGACCCACTTTTCGCATCCGACCCTTATATTAACCCAAATAATCGTTGAATTAACGCATTTATATTCCCTCTTCTTCTTCCATAACTGATCCTTCAACATTATTGCTACTCTTTCCTCAGTTCTAACTCTCTCAGATACTCCTGACATAATCCCATTTACTTCTCCCCACTGAAACTTGCCTACCCTCTTCCACGGAGCCAAACCACTGGCTCCGTGGTAAAGTACTGTGGACTCTGATACAGAGTTTGCAGGTTCGAGTCCTGTTGTGGACGTAGAGACAATGTTTATATATATATATATATATATATATATATATATATATATATATATATGTCGTGCCGAATAGGCAGAACTTGCGATCTTGGCTTAAATAGCAACGCTCATCTTGCCATGTAGGACAAGTGAAAATTTGTGTATGCAATAATTTCGCCAAAATCATTCTGAACCTAACGAAAAAAATATATTTCACTGTGTTTGTTTAGTATTAAATTATTATAAACAAATCTAAAATATATTTAGTTGGGTTAAGCTAAAATAAATTGCTCTTGTTATAATAAGGTTAAGTTCCTTTTGGTGCAAAATTATAAATTTTTACATCAACATTAATGAAAAAAATATATCTTTAAACGTATAAGAGAAAATTTTAGAAAGGATTTAAGTGTAAATGAGTTATTGCTAATTGACCAGTTTTACATATTCGGCACGACATATATATATACGTATATATATATATATATATATATATATATATATATATATATATATATATATATATATATATATATATATATATATATATATATATCAGTGTGTGTGTGTGTTTGTGTACTGTGAATGCATGAATATGATTTCACAATTATATATACCAATTTAAACTTTCAAGATACAAGAGGAACGTACAGGAGATTTCAGCCTCTTTGAGGGACCAGATTACGACACCAAAAGAACGTGCAGTGTATTGGACGGAATATGTGATCCGTCACGGAGGAGCACCTCACCTCAAGACTCCAGGTGCCAACCTCTCCTGGGTAGAATACTTGATGCTGGATGTTTTGTTACTCCTCTTCTTGGCTGTTATCATCACCTTTTTCGTCGTTAAGAAGATGGTGTTACTGATCATAAAAAAAATATTTACGAATATACAGGCAAAAGATAAGCTCGCCTAATTGATGTTATCGGTATCAATGATTTCCCACTTTCATTGAAAAAATTAACAACTTATTGTATTTCCGTCGCTACCCGATCCCAGTAAAATATTCCCATGTCACATAACCCCAGTCTCTGTTGTCTCAGTGTATGCGAGTGGAACAGTGCAGAGTGAGGCGCAAGTTGATAATGCCATTAAATATTAACGTCGATAATTTTAAGGGAATCAGAAGAGGCATTCACAAGTCATGATATAAAAAAATAATATACAAATTTCTTCTAGAAAAAAACGGTAAATTAGGGGTTACACATACATTATTTGTAACTAATATATCCAGTAATTTGATTTTTTCATTGTTGTAAATCTAGAAAATCTAAAAGCATCATAAGATGATCTTAAAACTTGAAGAGATAAAACGTGTCGTCAGTTTAACATCTGCTCAAAACAAGTTTAAATACAACGGAACAATTATCAAAGCAAGTTGCTTCATGAAAACAGAGGAAAGTATTAGTAAGAGTGAGTCCAAGAGGAAGACATTACAGCACCATCAACCTGATCGTAAGATTTATCATTGAACATGAACGTAGAGTTGTGAACAGATTTTTAACAAATAATTCCAACGAGTTTCATTAGGATCTACTAATTCAGATTCAGCAGATAATGAATTAACACAGCTGGATTATGTTACCAATAAACGTATACCAGTAAATAAATATTCTAAATATAAATTTACTATAATAGCAGAAATTTCTAAGTCTTAGCTCTTGATTCTGTACAATACTATATATATATATATATATATATATATATATATATATATATATATATATATATATATATATATATATATATATATATATATATATATATATATATATACACAAAAGTTCCACTTGATGACTTGTTAAGTTTCCTATATGTAATAACTATTTACCATTCCTATTGGTAATTATGATTTACCATTGCCAGTACCTACAGTCATTGAGCTCATTAAAGTTTGTATTGCTTTGGAAAAAGTTTGTATTTAAAGACGAGTTTTACACTCAGAAGTTTGGTATGGTAATGGGAAATCCTCTCTTACCTGTCCTTAGGAATTTGTACATGGAATATTTTGAAACGACTTCTTAAGAGTATCCTTCCCAGTAGAGCTAAGTGATACAGATATGCTGATGTTTTATGCCTAGGAATATAAATATAAACCATTTTTTTGGTTGAATTTAATAGCCTAGCTCATCCAATAAATTTTACCATTGAGTTTGAACAAAATAATTCATTGCCTTTTTTTGATATCTTAATAATTAAGGGGAGCCACGATTTCAAAATCCATATATACAGAAAACTAACAAATAAGTGTTCTTATGTGCACTGTTATTTTTCGCCTCATAATGGATCTAAACTTTCTGTATTCTCATCCATGTTCTTAAAAACTTTGCGTATTTGCCGTTCAGAGTTCATAGATGAAGAAATCTTGAAGCTTTATGATATAGCTAAAAATATTTAATTGATAAATCCTTTTTAAAGGACAATCAACCATATTCAACTAAGAATATATTGGTTCTCAGACCGGGCTGAGGGGGCGTTGACCCCCGAAACTCTCTCCAAGTATACTCCAAGTATATCATGAAAACCTTCTTGACATACCTTCTTGACTTATGAATTTTAAAGCTGAAGTTGTATTTAAATGTCTTGATACAGTAATAAAAACATCTGACTAAATATTTTCCATAAAATCCTGATAGTTGTATCAACAAGATTCCTTGTACAAAATGTAATAAATTTTATTACAATCAAACTGGAAGAAGCTTTGAACTAAGATTATAATAACATAAATATTACACTAGAGGTGGACACGTGAAAGATTTCAAACACAAACTGGTTTTCAAAAGGCCAAGAAAACTTTATTAAGCAAGTCTATGGTTGAGAGAAATATTGAATCAAGCTTCATAAAAAATAGTATTGATTTAAATATGAATAATAATTTAAGGTTATTCAAATTAGATTCATTTATAATTAATAAAATTTGGAAAGAATTTAAGCTATGCATGACAGGTCCTTGACACTTCCCACCCACATCTTATTCTGAAGGGTGTAATTTTATATCTCATTGATTATGTGAGAAATCACGAAAACGCATGGATTTTCACTATTTTTTCACAGTGGTTGTTTTGTACACACACACATACACACACATACACACACACACACACACACACACACACACACACACACACACACACACACACACACCAGGAGCTAGGACTCGACCCCTGCAACCACAAATAGGTGAGTACACACACACACACACACACACAAACACACACACACACACACCACAATCTTAGAAAAGAAGTTGAAGGTGTGGTATACAAATGCAGATGGAATAACAAATAAGTATGAGGAGTGGCACGAAAGAATCAAGGAGACATCCCCAGACATAATAGCACTCACAGAAACAAAACTCACCAGAATAATAACAGATTCAATCTTTCCATCCGGATATCAAATCCTCAGGAAAGACAGAGGGAGGAGAGGGGGAGGAGGAGTTGCACTGCTCATTAAAAACCAGTGGGGTTTTGAGAAAATGGAAGAAATGGATGGCACGGGCGAAAGGGACTACTTAGTAGGAACAATCCAGTCTGAGGGACATAAGGTGATAATTGCAGTAATGTACAACCCACCACAGAACTGCAGGAGACCAAGAGAAGAATACGATGAGAGCAACAGAGCAATGGTCGACACACTAGCCGAGGTGGCCAGGAGAGCACACATGGGAGGAGCAAAGTTACTAGTTATGGGTGATTTCAATCACAAGGAGATTGACTGGGAAAACCTGGAGCCCCATGGGGGTCCCGAAACATGGAGAGCCAAGATGATGGATGTGGTACTGGAAAACCTCATGCATCAACATGTTAGAGACACTACCAGAGAGAGAGGACAGGATGAACCAGCAAGACTGGACCTTGTATTCACCTTGAGTAGTTCTGACATAGAGGGTATCATGTATGAAAGGCCCCTGGGAGCTAGTGATCATGAGGTTCTGTGCTTCGACTACATAGTTGAGCTCCAAGTGGAAAGAGCAGCAGGAATAGGGTGGGAAAAACCAAACTACAAAAGGGGGAACTACTCAGGCTTGAGGAACTTCTTTCAAGACATTCAGTGGGAGAGGGAACTGACAAGAAACCCAGTACAAGGAATGATGGACTATGTCACAACAAAATGCAAGGAGGCAGAGGAGAGGTTTGTTCCCAAGGGAAACGGAAATAATGGGAAGAACAGAACGAGTCCTTGGTTCACCCAAAGGTGTAGGGAGGAAAAAACTAGGTGTACTAGAGAATGGAAAAAGTACAGAAGACAGAGAACTCAGGAAAATAAAGAGATTAGCCGAAGAGCCAGAAACGAATATGCACAGAGAAGAAGGGAGGCTCAGCGGCAATACGAAAATGACATAGCATCGAAAGTCAAGATTGACCCGAAGCTGTTGTACAGCCACATCAGGAGGAAAACAACAGTCAAGGACCAGGTAATCAGACTGAGGAAGGGTGATGGGGAATTCACAAGAAACGACCGGGAGGTATGTCAGGAGCTCAACACGAGATTTAAAGAAGTATTTAAAACGGAAACCAGTAGGACTCCAGGAAATCAGAGCAGGGGGGTGCACCAGCAAGTGCTGGATGAGGTACATATAACCAAGGAGGAGGTGAAGAAGCTGCTATGCGAACTTGACACCTCAAAGGCGGTGGGACCAGACAACATCTCTCCATGGGTCCTTAAAGAGGGAGCAGACATATTGTGTGTACCATTAACAAAGATCTTCAACACATCATTTGATACTGGGCAACTCCCCGAGGTATGGAAGATGACAAATGTAGTCCCAATTTTTAAAAAGGGAGACAGACATGAGGCACTAAACTACAGACCTGTATCACTAACGTGTATAGTATGCAAGGTCATGGAGAAGATCATCAGGAGGAGAGTGGTGGAGCACCTGGAAAGAAACAAGTGTATAATTGACAACCAGCATGGTTTCAGGGAGGGAAAATCCTATGTCACAAACCTACTAGAGTTTTATGACAAGGTGACAGAAGTAAGAAAAGAGAGAGAGGGGTGGACCGACTGCATTTTTTTGGACTGCAAGAAGGCCTTCGACACAGTTCCTCACAAGAGGTTACTGCAAAAGCTAGAGGATCAGGCACACATAACAGGAAAGGCACTGCAATGGATCAGAGAATACCTGACAGGGAGGCAACAACGAGTCATGGTACATGATGAGGTGTCAGAGTGGGCGCCTGTGACAAGCGGGGTTCCACTGGGGTCAGTCCTAGGACCTGTGCTGTTCTTGGTATATGTGAATGACATAACGGAAGGGATAGACTCAGAAGTGTCCTTGTTTGCTGATGATGTGAAGTTAATGAGAAGAATCAAATCGGATGAGGATCAGGCAGGACTACAAAGAGACCTGGACAGGCTACAAGCCTGGTCCAGCAACTGGCTCCTTGAGTTTAACCCTGCCAAATGCAAAGTCATGAAGATTGGGAAAGGGCAAAGAAGACCGCAGACACAATATAGTTTAGATGGCCAAAGTCTGCAAACCTCACTCAAGGAAAAAGATCTGGGGGTGAGTATAACACCGAGCATATCTCCTGAGGCGCACATCAATCAGATAACTGCTGCAGCATACGGGCGCCTGGCAAACCTACAGATAGCGTTCCGATACCTCAGTAAGGATTCGTTCAAGACTGTATACCATTTACGTCAGGCCCATACTGGAGTATGCAGCACCAGTTTGGAATCCACACCTAGTCAAGCACGTCAAGAAATTAGAGAAAGTGCAAAGGTTTGCAACAAGACTAGTCCCAGAGCTACGGGAATTGTCCTACGAAGAAAGGTTGAGGGAAATCGGCCTGACGACACTGGAGGCCAGGAGGGTCAGGGGAGACATGATAACGACATATAAAAATACTGTGCAGAATAGACGAGGTGGACAAAGACGGGATGTTCCAGAGATGGGACACAGACACAAGAGGTCACAATTGGAAGTTGAAGACTCAGATGAATCAAAGGGATGTTAGGAAGTATTTATTCAGTCATAGAGTAGTCAAGCCGTGAAATAGCCTAGAAAGTGAAGTAGTGGAGGCGGGAACCATACATAGTTTTAAGGCGAGGTATGCTAAAGCTCATGGAGCAGGGAGAGAGAGGACCTAGTAGCAGTCAGTGAAGAGGCAGGGCCAGGAGCTATGCCTCGACCCCTGCAACCACAAATAGGTGAGTACAAAAAGGTGAGTACACACACACACACACACACACCGAGCATGTCTCCGGAAGCACACATCAACCAGGTAACTGCTGCAGCATATGGGCTCCTGGCAAACCTGAGAACAGAGTTCCGATACCTTGATAAGAAATCGTTCAAGACACTGTACACCGTGTACGTCAGGCCCATACTGGAGTATGCAGCACCTGTTTGGAACCCGCACTTGATAAAGCACGTCAAGAAACTAGAGAAAGTGCATAGGTTTGCGACAAGGTTAGTTCCAGAGCTAAGAGGAATGTCTTAACGTCCAGTATTGGGCCCTTACTTAAACAAGATGGGTCCTACACAGATGACAGCAAGGAAATGAGTGAGCTACTCAAGTCCCAATATGACTCAGTTTTTAGCAAGCCACTAACCAGACTGAGAGTCGAAGATCAAAATTAATTTTTTATGAGAGAGCCACAGAATTTGGTTAACACAAGCTTATCTGATGTTATCCTGACGCCAAATGACTTCGAACAGGCGATAAATGACATGCCCATGCACTCTGCCCCAGGGCCAGACTCATGGAACTCCGTGTTCATCAAGAACTTCAAGAAGCCTGTTACAAAAAACGCGATTCTAAAAGCTTAGAGATCTCCGGTGAATACTAGAAAGGACTGCCCTTCTAGCATCCAGCCTGTTACTGGGTTTTCGTAACAATTAGTCAGTATCCTTGTCCAACTATCCATTAAAATTCAGTATTATTCAATAGTGCTTCAGGATTACAACTGGTAGGCTACTAACTAGAGAAATTAAAATTTAATAAATTTATTAAGTCTAGAGGTATATTATCAAAGTAAATTAAATTAATCACAGTAATGAAAATAATATCACTTCTCTCGAGTTCAATATTATTGTGATGAAAGCACATATCACATTTATAATTCTTAAGTACCGTCTGGTACATTAACATTTAATAAGATATTACAAATATGTACAAGTTTGTGTATGCGTGTAAGTGCTCTAAGTAGTTCGTTATGTCTCACGACTCAACTAGATTTAAATAGTGACTGACAAAGTCCTCTAATAAACTAACTTCTTGACCGACTGGCAACCAGAACAGTCTGCTTGAATAACACAAAGAATGCTAAGCCCAATAGCAATATAACAAGCGACTGCGACACAGAATCAGGAACAAGGAGATAATATAACGACACTAAGTAGGGACCATCTGCAGATCCTCCACAAAAGTCACAAAACTCCCATAATACTGAATCTAAGTTCAGCATAAGAAAATACCCGACTGTGATCATACACAGAAACCAGTACAAATTAAGTCAGAAGCAACAGCTCAGGACCTGAGATGCTCGGAGTGTCTAAGCGACACACAACCTCAGTACAACGTCGAAAATCACTAAGTCTATACAATGTTCTGTGAACAGAGTTCTACAGAACTAACAAGAATAATGAGACAGAAAATCTGTCCAACCACCAAGCGAGTCTAGAGCAGACTGAAAACTTCACGAGAGGTGAGGACACCCCCCCTCGATCACGTGATAGCCCCGTGGACAGCACAGCTCAGAAGCTGGCAGCATAACGAGTGACAAGCGATAATTACAGTTGTTTGACAATCAAGACTTGAACTGAGTACATATTATGTACATCCTAACAACATAAGTCAAATAAGAATATAAAGCAATATATTTACAATTTAGCTATTATCGCAAATATAAGCAATATAAAATTATATGAAAAGATAATATACATTATATATATACATAATAATCATTGTAACCCATTCAGGGGTTGCAACACCCCCCCCCCTCAACACGACAGACGGTCGCACTAGGAGTTGCATTAATGTCTTTCACATTATTACTGATTACTCATATCAATACAATTTAATATAAATATTAATCAAAGTCTCTCTTGTGCCAAGCACCTCTACAATTTCACAGCATCCATCACTAGGATATGCCCCTAGTATTAGGGCAGTACACAGTATCGTATCTCTGCATACTCGTGGTTATGTACATCAGTGTAGAGACAGGATAGCGCTGACAAGGAGGGCACGTTGAGGCTCGATCATAGTAGAGGAGACTGCATTCCACTCTTAAGTAGTGGTTGTGGAATGCGAGGCAGTATGAACATCTGAGTATGAAACAGCTTAAGGTGTGAAGTGAGGGGGAGGGTCTGCGACAGGACAGTGTTGCGTCACGCAGTACATCACCCGCACCACACTACCCACTCAACACTCAGCTTGTCTCCTCCTCACACAACAATACTGTGAATACATAAATATAATAATTAGACATGACATGAGTATATATAGTTAATATGGGCTGGAGGGATTAAGTTACTTTACTGAATTTGACATAGCAAGTAACAAAAGGTATTTGGGCATAAAATTACGTTAATTTAATGTAACTGATAATTATTAAGGACGAGACAGGGCGTCAGCAATTACATTACAATGACCACTTATGTGTTTTATACTAATAGAATAAGGTTGGATTCTGAGGGCCCACCTCATGATTCTAGCATTTTTACTTTTCATGGTGTTAATATAAGTGAGTGGATTGTGGTCTGAAAAAACGTTAATTTTAAATGGGGAAGTGCCCAAATACACGTCTAAATGTTCCAAGGACACCACAAGAGCTAGAGCCTCTTTCTCAATAGTGCCATAATTTTTCTGGTGTCGTTTAAGCTTAGATGAATAGTAACATATAGGATGGAGAATATCAGTGGATGTTGACTGTTAGAGCAGCACAGCGCTCACTGCATAACCACTCGCATCTATATGTAAAAAGAAGGGAAGATTGAAATTAGGACTTTTCAACACAGGAGCAGAGGATAGTAAGCGCTTCAACCTTTTGAACGAGTCTGAACAATCTCTAGTCCAGGTGAACTGAACTTTGAAGAATGAAGAAGCCGCGTTACATAGGCCGAAGGGGGTGACGAGGTAGTTAAACAATCCATCTTGAACAGTAAAAGCAGATATTTCTTGAGCACGTTCAGTAAGCGGGACTTGATAATAGCCACGTAAGAGATCTAAACGGCTGACAAACTGGGCTCCTGACACACGGTCAATAAGGTCGTCAATGCGAGGTAGAGGATAACCATCAGGTAAGGTGACAGATTTCACTTTCCTGTAATCAGTGCACATCCTGAAACTACCGTCAGGTTTAGGCACTAAAATACAGGGAGATGCCCATGGACTTTTACTGCGCTCAATAAGTCCGTGAGATAACAGAAAATCAACCTCTTCTCTCAATGCTTTATGCTTTGTTGGACTCATCCTATATGGTGATTGCTTAATGGGTGATGCTCCCTGTACATCAACGTCATGTACACCCAGAGTACAACGTTTAGGAACATCACCGAACAATTCAGGGAAATGCAAAATCATGTTTTTAATATCACCAGCTTTATCACTCCCAAGGTTACTAAGAAAATCGTCTAGTGATTGTAGAGTCACTGAATTTTCTAAACGAACCTCTATACCTCTAGAGATGTCAGGTAGACTGACGTTTTCTTCCTCTGTCCTAGGAAGAATAGAAGTAGTAGGTAGAGGACTAGCGTAGTATGCCTTAAGCTGGTTAACATGGTACACATGATTAGATTTCTTTTTCCCAGGCGTACGTAATAATTTACGTCGCTAAGCTTTTTCACTGCTTCCAGGGGACCATCATACCTGGCTTGTAGAGCATGACCTGGTACTAATTTCCGGGCCATCACCTTATCTCCTGCTTTAAAAGAACGAGAGACAGCACGCTTGTCATAATGTTGCTTCATTCTAGCTTGGGCTGAAACTAGGTTTTTCGAAGCTAGCTCTCTAGCGGCTGTCAAATGTTGCTGCATTAATGAAGGTGAAGTACTCAATGATGGATTTGATTTTCCTGTCCACACGTCTTTTAACACTGCGAGAGGACCACGCACTTGGTGTCCGAATATTAATTCAAACGGACTAAATCCGAGACTTTCTTGCTCACTTTCTCTCATAGCGAACAGAAGAAAAGGTATACCCTCATCCCAGTCTCTAGAAAAATGCTCACAATAAGCTCTCATCATAGACTTCAATGTCTGATGAAATCTCTCTAGAGCACCTTGTGACTGTGGATGATAACTGGTTGAAAGTACAGACTTTATTCCTAGGTGGGATAATGCTTCTCGAAAGATCTTAGAAGTGAAGTTAGATCCCTGATCTGATTGTATCTCTCGTGGTAATCCAACCTGGGAGAAAAATTTCATCAGCGCTCTCACAATAGCACGAGCATTAATTTTTCTCATAGGAATAGCTTCGGGATAGCGTGTTGCAGCGTCCATAATAGTAAATAAGTATTGGTTTCCTAGTTTGGTTCTAGGCAAAGGACCAACACAATCAATAATAAGACGTGAGAATGGTTCACCATGCACGGTGATAGGAATGAGAGGCGCAGGTGGAGGTGTGTGCGCTGGCTTGCCTGTCACTTGACACACGTGGCAACGTCGCACATGATAAGCTACTGTTTCCTTCATCTTTGGCCAAGTAAAATGTTTTGCCAGTTTACCGAGTGTCTTCTTGACACCCAAATGTCCTCCTATGGGACTATTGTGAGCAAAATCAATGGCTTGTTCACGAAATGTAACTGGTAACACTACTAGATGCTTGACTCTGGTGGAAACACTATCAGCTGAGAACTTACATGTATTTTTCCCCATCAGTACACCGTTACTATAATAGTAACAATTATCGAGATCCTTTGCTTCACTCTCAGTAACTGCTATATCTCTCAGTCTTTCCAGTGACTGATCAACAAACTGATCCTTGATTAAATCATCATGAGTTAGAAATTTAACGTCAGTTGTGTCCTGACTAGGTTGATGACCGGGGGGAGTCAGTGTTAATGATCCTGGGCACAGAGCGTCACTAAACAACATATTCAACCCCAAATCATTGTCATCCACTAACTCAACAGGAGACAAGGATGTTCGTTGTATCTTTGACATAGCTCTAGTAATTGTGCTGAGAGGAAATAAAATAGGTTTCTCTTTACAAGCTTCAATGGCATAATTATCATCAGTGTTATTATCAATCACAAGTGGTTCTTTACATATACCAGCATGAAGGATATCGTTCCCTATCAACAAGTCCACTGACCTGATGGGAAATACACCACTGGATATACCCACTGAAATATAACCAGTATAATAGCTTGTTTGAATATATATTTTGTGAAGAGGCACTTTTATAACAGCGCCTCCATACGCTTCTAACAATACATCTCTTCTTGCAATAGGTATCATCAGTTATGGGCAGTACATCTTCTCTTAATAACGTGAGATAACTGCCAGTGTCTCTGAATGTAATTATCTCAGTTAGATGTGATTCGTCAAATCCTATTCTACCTCTTGAAAAGTAAGGACTCATCACTGAACGAATCTTTTCGTCTGATACACTTTCTGACGCTAGTCATCTATCCTGAGTAACATTATCTAAAACAGTAGGATCAGAGTTTTTTTTTTTTTTTTTTTTTTTTTTTTTTTTTTTTTTTTTTTTTTTTTTTTAATATATATCAATTCAATGGTAACCTAAACCTACGGGCTCTATAGAGCTCCCATGAAAAAACAATATGTAATAAGAAAACAGGAATAAATCAAGCATTCTAAAAATATTTCACCCATATCATTAAAACCACTACTAAGATGTAAGTCTGTTAGCACAAAACATAACAGTGCATGACCTTCAGACGTCGATAAATACTGATGCCTTCCTACCACATGCAATACTTCATGTTTATAAATATATTTCGCATTCACACAGTGCACCCACATTGTCATTTCATTACACACATACCAATAATTTCGTTGCAGATATATAATATTCCATCACATTACGACATCTGTCGTCCTTTGTCAATTGCATAATTAATAATTAAATTGAAGAACTTGTATCGTTCACAAAACACAACCCGCTCATCACACATTCAAAGGCACTTATATCTTAGTGCTATATTCATTCTCTTCCACACTAAACCCTTTCACACTGTCCTCATTGGGAAGCCAGCCCGCCGCGACCCCTTACGTTGCACGTAAATCCCATAAATCCCTCAACCGAAAACTCCGATAGCCCTCAGTAAAAGCAGTCTCCCAATTCCCTCCATAAATTTCCCTATTACGACACTTAGTTCTGTAAAATGTCGCAGCTAACACCTTTATCCTCTCATCCACGCCCACCTCCCTCATGGCCCATGACGTATATATAAAATCCGTGACCAAATACGCCACTGCATTCTCCACCATCTTACTCACCCCACCTATATCCAAACTTAAAGCCTGCAACACCTGCAACCCTCCCCCACCCATTAACCTGAACACCTTTCCTAACTAGACCCGCACAACTTCTATACAGTCACAAAAATATACCCCATGCAAAATTGTCTCCATGCTTCCACACGCTCTACATTCCCCTCCCTCCCTTATCCTCCTATTGAATAGGACAACCCCAGACGGCAAAATCCCATGTAAAAATCTAAACATTACCTCCCGAACACCCGGTTTTACACGTAATTGTTTTAGACGCGTCCATATTTCGTTCCACGCATACATAGGGTATGCTCCTTCAACAGCAGCCACCACTGACCTACCTTCCACTCCTTTGAGGACCCGCAATTTAACACACGACGGATCCCTCACTGTCATTAATAACCTCAACATGGCCTCACCAACTATTAAATCCCTACCTCCCCACCACTGTTGCATATCGTTACGTACTCTCACAAGTCCACCTCCCCTCCCGCCCCCCTCCCTTATATAACTTCTTTTTAGGTACACGCTCATCATCCTTTTTTCCAAAGGTAAAAGTCCCAGCCCTCCTCAACTGACCGGAAGTGTTAACACCGCTCTACTTAACCATTCGCAGCCCGATCCCCATATAAACCTAAAATCCCCATGTTGTAAACGTTTCACCTCACGTCTCATCATCGGGTACATGACAACGACATGCCATATCTTGCTGTACAATAGCACGTTCGTCACTATTACTCTTTGATGCAGCGTTAGTTGCGCCGCCCTCAAACCACCAAGTCTTTTCAATACTCCATCCACTATTTGCACCAAATTCACCTCTTGAGCCACCCGTGTATTTCTCACATAAATTATCCCACATATCATTAGTTGATCCACCACCTTCCACCCACCCCCTACCACCTCATCCCCATTTGTACTTTCCTTTAGGTCTAGAAACTTAGTCTTCTCAACATTAATTTTCATACCTGAAGCCTCTCCAAACACATCCACCACCTTACCCACCCTAAGCAAGTCCCTATTACCTCTCACCAAAACAGTCGTGTCATCCACATAACCTACGATACCAGCCCCCCCTCCTCTCTCCGGTCAGTACCCTCCCCACCTCCCACAACACACCTCCGAATGGCCCTATAAAATGGATCCTGTATACACGCAAACAATATTTGTGATAGCGAGCAGCCTTGGCGCAGTCCCCGTTGCATCTGTATTTTAACTCCTAGCCTCCCGTTAACCTGCACCCTCATCGACGCCCCCTGATACAATAATTTTGCCCAAGATATTATTTCTTCCCCAAAACCTTGCCAACGCATGAACCTCCATAATGGTTCCCTTTCTACACTATCATAAGCAGCCTTCCAATCTAACGCCAATACACCTCCATCACCCAACTCCCCCCATTTCTCTATAAATTCTCGAATCATGCCATGCCCTTCATACATCGACCTTCCTGGCACCCCATATTGCCCCCTATCAATTACCTTGCCTATTACCCTCTTGATTCTGTTCCCTAATATTCTCGCAAACAACTTATAATCTCCACACATAAGCGAAAGTGCCCGATAATCCATTACCGTTGACTGCTCCCCTTTCGGTGCCAACACCACAATGGCCGTCCGTTGCTGCTCTCCCATTACCTCAGCCGCCTTAAGTATGTTAAACAGCCTTACTAAAAAACCCCTCAGAACCCCCCAATTCTTTACGTAGAAATCATTTGGCAGTCCGTCTATACCCGGCGCCTTTCCCAAGCTCACTCCTGACAACGCCTGCCAAATCTCACACTCCGTAATCGGCCCACCTAATGCCACCCGATCTTGACCATCAAGCTCACACTGCACATACTCTTCCATTTCCCCCAGTGCCACTTCACGGAAGCCCACGCTTTGCGTATATGACTTAAACCAAGCGTCTACATATCCACTAATACCCTCTGTCGTTACCAATGCTTGACCCGCTCTATACCCTTCCATCCCTACATGTACGTTTAACCCCATCATCTCCATCATCACTCTTCTCTTTCTCTGGCCTCTTAACACGCAAGCCGACGGCCGATCACCCCATAGCACTTCTTCCAAACCTCCCATAATTTGCGCACCATCAAAACGCTCATTTTGCAATACCCTAATACTCTCCTTTAAACCCTCAATGTCCTGCACTGGATAGCTTGCTCCTCCTCTTGCATAACAGTCACGCAGCTGCTCTTCAAGATATCTTTGAAACCCATACTTTAACCGATTATATTCCCTCCCACGACAAATATAATATTCTCTGATACGATTTTTAGCCACCGAATCCCACCAATATACCAGTTCATCATCCCCCGGCGCCTCATCCACCAACCGTTCCCACAATTGCGCAAAAGACTGACGACATTCCTCACCCTACAAAAGCTTCACATTTAACTTCCAATAACCTTGGCCCCTTCTAGGCAATCCCTCCCATTCTAGGTCCACCATGACTCCTCTGTGATCCGAAAAAACCGCGTCCACCACACGCACTCTACTCACTATTACTGTTCGGGGCACATACAAGCGATCCAGTCTAGCCGCATATCCACGTCTAACAAAAGTATGTTCTACAACCCCACCCCCTCCAACGTCCATTAACCCTACTCCATTTAATAATTCCACCAAAATCCCTGAACAATACCCTGCCCCTCTAGGTTCCACATCCTTACGCCTTATCACACAATTCCAATCACCACCAATTACAGCTACACCCGGCAAAGCACGCAAATAATATACTAGGACATCCTTCACAAATTTATTCTTAATACGCACATCTCCCTCTGCCGGACCATACACACACACCAAACTCATCTGTACCCTACCCCACCACCCATCTACATGAATCACCCTCCCCTCCCCACCCTCACAATGCCTCACTACGAATGGGCTAGTTTCCCTTACCAGGATGGCAACTCCTCCTTTCAACCTTATCGCATGCTCCACATTCACATTATACCCATTCACCTTCAACTCATAACCTGGTCTGTAGTTGTGTTCCTGCACGAACACCACATCAACACTATTACGTACCAAATATTCACTAAACCATACACACTTTCTCTCTGCTCTCAATCCATTAATGTTCAATGTCATGCACTCGAAGCTTACAGAGTGGTTTTCCTTCTTGACCCTGGTACTGTCTTGCCACCAGATTGTTTCGTGACACCTCGGTCCCTCTCCCCCCCCCTTTAGAAACGCTCTTAACCAACTCCTGCCCCTTAGGGCCGCTGTGTCCTCTCTGCATAACTTCCGCCCAGGACTTTTTGCCAGTGCGCTGAGCAGGCGTGATCACGTCCTCAGAGTCAAATAGCGCAGCAGCGCGCTTCCGTGATGCTCCCTCTGCTTGCATCATGTCGTCTGTTACATTGTCCCGGTGGACCTCCACCTCCACCGCTTGCATCAAAATATTCTTATCACACTGTGCAGACTGCAGATCCTGTTCCACGCCCTGATCCACAGCAGACCCAAGAACTAGGTCTGGACTCCCAACCTTCCCAATACTCTTGTCAGCCAATAACACATTTAAAGCCATGGCTAATGAGTCTTCCACATCGCTATCACTCGCAGTCGTGGTGTTCTCGTCCAACACCTGAGCTGCGTTCAATGAAGGGGTGTCCCCCCCCCTCGTCACACCTGCTGACTCCATCTCCTCCGCTCTCTCGATCTCCTCACTCCAGGACCCACCTTGTGTAGGCAGAGTCACATAAGGCAAATCTTGCTCCACACCCTTCTCTACTTCTGTATGTCGTTGCCGTTGTTCCATGTTGCCACGCCTCCTTCCACACAGAGCCGCTAGGTGATCATATGACCCACACAACCGACAGGTCCGGCGTTGCCCAGCGTATGTCACAAACACCTGGGTCCGAAATTCTGGCAGCACTACGTACGATGGAATAGGGTAACATAACATCATCTTCACAGAATACGTTCCTTCGAGTTTCCCTGCATATGGCCCAGTAGCCCACTTCCCAACAGTGGCCATATGTACTGTACCATATTTGCCCATCGCAAGATGGATGTCAGAATCATCCGCCTCGAATGGCACATTTCTAATCTTAACCCATGTGTAATGGCGAGAAACGTCGTGCAGTCGCACGGTCACAGCGGAGTTAACTGTCAAAGTAACCTCCTGGTACTTGTCTACCACCGCCTCATACACACTTGCCAAATTAAACCTGACAAAGATCCTCGTTGTGCCATTCAGCGCTACTGCATATATCTCCTCGTTAGCAATACCATATGTATCTCGTGTGATTGCAGGTAGTAGCAGGTCCATAGAAGTTCCTGTCACAGCCCCACAGATAAGCTCAACACAGACTGTGTTTATGCATCTCCGGCTAGCCTGCGCCATGCTGTGAAAATATAACTGCCACTAATCAACGCCAGGGGCAGCAGCAGCGCATGTCCTCACTACTCAAAGGTTGAGTGACGAAATGAGGTAGCTCGCCTGAAAACAGCAGAGGGGTGCAGAGCACAACCGCACTCTATCGTGGTCAGGCAGCGAATCCAAAAAGAGGCATTACTAGGATTTTGGTGCCTTTGTTGCTCGGAAGAGGATACGACTTGAGTGTGGGCGCCAGCCACACGACTGTCTCTTGTATCTCTTTCTAACTTATAGCAATACTCTCTAGCATGTCCTTTTCTGTTACAATAGGTACATTTAACTTTCTTCTTCTCGATATCAGATTTCTGTCTAGCCACAGAGACAGATTCAGGATTGTGAGTTTTCCTGGTAAAGGTACGAGAAGTTACAGTAGCAGGTACATCAGGCCGGCAATGAGCAGCTGATTTAGGTTGCCAACTTCTATGAAAATTTTTAGTTACCTTGTTTTTCTGTTTTTTAGTACGTACAAGTTTGTGAGAAATTTCGTAATTGTCTGCTAATGCTGCAGTTTCCAGAATATCCGAGGTAGTATGATCGATCAGATATTCTTGTATGTCAGCAGACATACAGTTGTTAAACTCTTCGTGTAGTAACAACTGAACAAGGCTGTCGTAGTTGTTACACTTGGCAGACCTACACCACCTCTCAAATGCAACTTTTTTCTCATGAGCAAACTCTACACAAGTTTGATCTTGTCGTCGTTGTAATGTACGAAATGCGCTTTGATAACTTACAGGTAACAAGTTATATGTCTCTAGAATAGTTTGTTTGACAGCGTCATAACTACTGTACTTGGCAAATGGTAAAGCAGCAGTACAAGTTTGAGCTCTTCCTGTCAACGCTGTATGCAACAAGGTAGCCCAGTGCTTACGTGGCCAGTTCATAGCACGTGCCTGGTTCTCAAACACATCAAAATAGGTGTCTAAGTCACTTTCAAAAAACTTAGGAACCATGGATGCAGCTTTCTGCACATTAAATGTGTCCTGTGATCTATCAGTCTGTTGTCTTCCCAGACGAACATTTTCTCTTTGGAAATCTTCTTCGTTCCATTTCCTATGTGCCTCTATTTGTGCAGTCTTCAACATAATGAGGCGTTCAAACCTCTCAAACTGTTCCTGAGAGATAGGTCCAGAGGGTAATGGAGGAATAGGGAAATTAACATGGTCTGGACGTTCCTTAGGTCGGACACTTCGTCCAGCCATCTCTAGAGATTCTAGATCTGGTCTAGGATAAGTAGATACAGGTGTAGCATACACTGTACTAGTATTAGGCTGCGTCAAGCTAACAGTTAGGAGGGAAGGCGTGAGCGAGAACTGAGCTACACTAGGCTCAGACACTAGGCTCACTTCTGCCTTAGTTGCTCTTTCTTCTACGTCATCAAATAGAGTCATACTTCCTAATTGTGACACTAGGCTTTCTGAATCTGAATCATAATCAGACATCTCTGTATGAGCAGGAAATAATATATCTTTAATTAATGCTCTGACAGTTTCTGTGATGTAATTCCTGTTATATGTCACACCGAGATATTTGGCTACTTGCCAACACGTCTGAAGTTTTAATGTACTCAACTCAGACAAGGTCAGAGTATCAATTAACTGTTTCACTTTGGCATACATCACGAAAATAATTGTACTACAAGAGAGTGATTATGGGAAACTATAATCCTGATAGGAATTTTAGTGTTGGTGGTCTTAGAGTTAGAACTCATAAACAGTATTTCCATCTCCTTGGATCAAGAGACTCAGTCAGGTACATACATCCACCTGGTATGTTGTACAAGACTAAACTCAAAGTCTTCAGATTAGGAAAGTACTCAAAGTGTTTGATCATAGAGTTACTAGTATGTCAAACTGGACAATTTCTCCAACACCTTGGATCAAGAGCATCCCGGACAGGCCCCCATTTGTTACAAAAAACGCGATTCTAAAAGCTTAGAGATCTCCAGTGAATACTAGAAAGGATTGCCCTTCTAGCATCCAGCATGTTACTGGGTTTTCGTAACAAGTAGTCAGTATCCTTGTCCAATTATCCATTAGAATTCAGTATTATTCAATAGTGCTTCAGGATTACAACTGGTAGGCTACTAACTAGAGAAATTAAAATTTAATAAATTTATTAAGTCTAGAGGTATATTATCAAATTAAATTAAATTAAATTAATCACAGTAATCAAAATAATATCACTTCTCTCGAGTTCAATATTATTGTGCTGAAAGCACATATCACATTTATAATTTTTAAGTACCGTATGGTACATTAACATTTAATAAGATATTACAAATATGTACAAGTAAGTGTGTATGTATGTGTGTAAGTGCTCTAAGTAGTTCACTATGTCTCATGACTCGACTAGACTTAAACAAGTGACTGACAAAGTCCTCAAATAAACTAACTTCTTGACCGACTGGCAACCAGAACAGTCTGCGTGAACAACAAAAAGAATGCTAAAGCCCAATAGCAATACAACAAGCAACTGCGACACAGAATCAGGAACAAGGAGATAATATAACGACACTAAGTAGGGACCATCAGCAGATCCTCCACAAAAGTTACAAAACTCCCATACTACTGAATCTAAGTTCAGCATAAGAAAATCCCCGACTGTGATAATACACAGAAACCAGTACAAATTAGGTCATAAGCTATAGTTCAGGACCTGAGTTACTCAGTGTCTATGAGACACACAACCTCAGTACAACGTCGAAAATCACTAAGTCTATACAATGTTCTGTGAACAGAGTTCTACAGAACTAACAAGAATAATGAGACAGACAATCTGTCCAACCACCAAGAGAGTCTAGAGCAGACTGAATACTTCAGGCGAGGTGAGGACACCCCCCCCCCTCGATCACGTGATAGCTCCATGGACAGCAGTCGCCCAGCAAGAAGCCGGCAATATAACTAGCAAACAGCGATAATTACAGTAGTTAGACAATCAAGACTTGAACTGAGCACATAATATGTTACATCCTACCTAACAAAGGAAACTACGTCAAATAACTATATAAAGCAATACATTTACGATTTAGCTATTATCGCAAATATAAGCAATATAAAATTAAATGAAAAAGTAATAATTATATATATACATAATAATCATTGCAACCATTCAGGGGTTGCAACAAGGCGTCATCTTGGTGTTGGGAGTTCTGCCCTCTCTCTCTCTCTCTCTCTCTCTCTCTCTCTCTCTCTCTCTCTCTCACTCTTCATTCCCTCCCCTACCTCTCCCCTCCCTCTCCTCTTCTTTCTGTCCCCTTCATTTCTTCCCATATCTTCTCCTTTTGTCTCTTCTTTCTACCCTTGTTCTTTAGTCTTTCTTCTTCTCTCCTTCCCTTATTCTCTCATCTTCTCTCCTCTTTCCCTCTTACATCCCCTCTTCTTTTCTCCCCCTCCCACTTCAGAGTATCTACCCCCTCCCCCCCCTCCCGCTTCATCCCTCTACTCACTATTTTCATCCTCCGTAAGCTCCTCTTAATTCCCTTCCTTCCTTCCTCTCTCCCTCCCTCCTCCTCTTCTTCCTCATGCCTATCTTTCCTTCGTCCTTCTGCCTCTTCTTCCTCCTCCTGCTACTGCTGCTGCCTCTCCTACTACTACTTCATATATCACTCTCGGTCTGGTCCTGGTCGTCAGTGTCACCGTAACACGGAGATGTTGTCTCTCTCCTGGCTACCATGGATCCTACTAGTTATCTCTCTCTCTCTCTCTCTCTCTCTCTCTCTCTCTCTCGTCTCCCCATTACCTATCTACCTCTAAGCTTTCCCATTGTCTCCCACTCTGCTAAGCAATTCCTCAATTTGGAAACATAAACACATATGCAGTTTAATGTGATCCTTTATTGACAACGTTTCGCCCACACAGTGGGCTTTTTCAAGTCATACACAGATCTACCTGGGGTGGAAGGTACGGGAGTATTTAAAGTCAGGTTCAGAATGTTGAGGTCAGGTGGAGAATGCTGCATCTAATGATCTACCGGGTGGGCTTATAGAGTCTTGGGTAGCTTGGCAGGGGTATTGGACAAGTTGTAGACCTTCTGCAGTGTTCTATGTTCTTATGTGGGATAGCGATGAAGAAGTTTCTTTGCAAGTGGTTCAGCTATTAGTTTCAGGCAACATTGTCTTAGTTTTGGCTAACACTGTCTTAGTTTTAAGAACATAAGAACATAAGAAAGAAGGAACACTGCAATAGGCCTACTGACCCATGTGGAGCAGGTCCATGTTTCCCCCCGGATTAGCCCAATGGCCCACCCAGTCTGGTCACCTCCACTCAAGGAAGGAGCACGACGCCAGACCCAGCAGCACAAGCTAGTCAGGTCCAACTCACACCCACCCACCCCCACTCATGCATTTATCTAACCTATTTTTAAAACTACACTATGTTTTAGCCTCAATAACTGTACTCGGGAGCTTGTTCCACTCATCCACAACACTATTACCAAACCAGTGCTTTCCTATATCCTTCCTGAATCTGAATTTTTTTCAACTTGAAACCATTGTTGCGAGTCCTAACTTGGCTGGAAATTTTCAGCACGCTATTTACATCCCCTTTATTTATTCCTGTTTTCCATTTATACACCTCGATCATATCCCCCCTAATTCTACGCCTTTCGAGAGAGTGCAGATTCAGGGCCCTCAGTCTGTCCTCATAGGGAAGATTTCTGATACATGGGATCATCTTTGTCATCCTCCCCTGTACGTTTTCCAGAGCATTTATATCCATTCTGTAATACGGTGGCCAGAACTGAGGAGCATAGTCTAAATGAGGCCTAACCAAGGATATATAGAGTTGAAGAACAACCTGAGGACTTCTAGTATTTATACTTCTAGATATGAGATCGAATATAAAGGCGAATTTGAACGTCTTTTACTCAATGAAAGCACAAATGTAGAAATAGAAGATCAAACACAGGACTACGAAGGTGAAATCAGAGAATCAAAGGTGAAACGTTGTGGGCGTTCCACCTTCGGATGTAAAAACATGGAAGTCACTAATCAAAAAGGACTTCGGCTGCATCAATGTTCTAATTGTCTCAAGATTTACACTTACGAATCCAATTTAGCGCAACACCTTCTCTTTTGCCATACTCGGGCGACTGTTCTGGATGACAAGAAACTTCCTGCTCGGGGGCTTAAAAACCCCAAGGTTTACCAGTGTACTCAATGCAACAAGACTTTTAAATATAACAGTCAGCTGGAGAGGCACTTTCTCACCCACAAAAATAAACAAGTTAGTGCAAGTAATCTTACGGTTCGTAAGATTCAGGAACAAATTATGCTAACGTCTAACAATTTACTTTGCGGGTACCCAGCTCTCTCACCAAAAACTGAGAATGTTTGTGCTGGAAGACAGCAGTGTCCTCACTGTTCCAAGATTTACACATACAAAGGCTGGCTTGAGCGACACCTAACTCACCATTCTAACTGCGAGGAGTCAAGAATCCAGGATCAGGAGATCCAGCCCTTAAAAAAAACGGGAAAAGTGTAACATTCATTAATACCCTTTCTGCTCCGAGATTGACAAGTTCAAAGCTATGTTAGAGCAATACTTCGCTGTCCAGAACGTGGCCATCAGTGTCCTCACTGTTGCAAGGTGTTCGAGTACAAATCATAGCTCTAGGCACACCTTTCTAACAAGTCCAACTTGTACTCCCGTCATTCAGTTATGGGCATTGGTTTTATTATCACATAATATTTATTGCCACCATCCTGCCTATATTATGAACTCTATTAATGGACTGCAGGCTGTCTATCTCAATTACTGTATATTGTAAACATATGTGATTTCTGCACCTTGAATTTTGTTTTACAGTTCCTTTTAGAGGTTACCTGGAGGTTACCTGGAGATTATTCCGGGGATCAACGCCCCCGCGGCCCGGTCCATGACCAGGCCTCCCGATGGATCAGGGCCTGATCAACTAGGCTGTTACTGCTGGCCGCACGCAGTCCAACGTACGAGCCACAGCCCGGCTGATCCGGCACTGACTTTAGGTATCTGTCCAGCTCTCTCTTGAAGGCAGCCAGGGGTTTATTGGCAATTCCCCTAATGCTTGATGGGAGGCTGTTGAACAGTTTTGGGCCCCGGACACTTATGGTGTTTTCTCTTAGTGTACCAATGGCGCCCCTACTTTTTATTGGGGGCATTTTGCATCGCCTGCCCAGTCTTTTACTTTCGTAGGGAGTGATTTCTGTGTGCAGATTTGGGACCATTCCTTCCAAGATTTTCCAAGTGTAGATTATGATATATCTCTCCCTCCTGCGTTCCAACGAGTACAAGTCAAGTGCTTCCAAGCGTTCCCAGTAGTTAAGGTGCTTGACAGAACTTATACGTGCAGTAAAGGATCTCTGTACACTCTCTAGATCTGCGATTTCACCTGCTTTGAATGGAGATGTTAATGTACAGCAGTATTCCAGCCTAGAGAGAACAAGTGATTTGAAAAGGATCATCATGGGCTTGGCATCTCTCGTTTTGAAAGTTCTCATTATCCATCCTATCATTTTCTTTGCACGTGCGATCGTGGCACTGTTGTGATCCTTGAAAGTGAGATCCTCAGACATTACTACTCCCAGGTCCCTTACATTATTTTTCCGCTCTATTGTATGGCCGGAGTCAGTAGTATACTCTGTTCTAGTTATTATCTCCTCCAGTTTTCCATAACGGAGTAGTTGGAATTTGTCCTCATTGAACATCATATTGTTTACCGTTGCCCACTGGAAAACTTTGTTTATATCTTCTTGGAGGTTAACCGCGTCCTCAGCAGATGACAGCCTCATGCAGATCCTAGTATCATCCGCAAAGGATGATACGGTGCTGTGGTGTATATCTCTGTTTATGTCTGATATGAGGATAAGGAATAAGATGGGGGCGAGTACTGGGCCTTGTGGAACAGAGCTCTTCACTATGGCAGCCTCCGATTTAACTCTGTTGACCACTACTCTTTGTGTTCGATTTGTTAGGAAGTTGAAGAACCATCTCCCCACTTTCCCAGTTATTCCTTTAGCACGTATTTTATGGGCTATTACGCCATGATCGCATTTGTCAAATGCTTTTGCAAAGTCTGTGTATATTACATCTGCATTCTGATTTTCTTCCAGTGCATCCAAGGCCATGTCATAGTGATCCAGTAGTTGTGAGAGGCAGGAGCGACCTGCCCTGAACCCATGTTGCCCTGGATTGTGCAGATTTTGGGAATCCAGGTGATTTGCAATCCTGCTTCTTAGCACTCTTTCAAAGATTTTTATGATGTGGGACGTCAGAGCTATTGGTCTATAGTTGTAAAGTAAAAGGACACAAGTGCAACTAATGTGACATTTATTGTAGCAACGTTTCGCTCTCCAGGAGCTTTATCAAGCCATTACAAACAATACATGGACACAGAGGGTATATAAAGGCTCAGAGTGAGGTGAATACTAGTGAGGTACCATTTCGATGTTCACTAGTGGTAGTAGTAGTAGTAGTAGTGGTAGTGACAAAAGCAATTAATTCGTACATGAGTAAAAGGATATAAAAGCTATTACTTGGGTAACATAAAAATAGGTTGGACAAATATAAACTGGAATGAGGCAGGTTGTTTCAGTGTTCACTCTCTGTGCTTTGTGTAGTATATCCTTTTACTCATGTACGAATTAATTGCTTTTGTCACTACCACTACTACTACTACTACTACCACTAGTGAACATCGAAATGGTACCTCACTAGTATTCACCTCACTCTGAGCCTTTATATACCCTCTGTGTCCATGTATTGTTTGTAATGGCTTGATAAAGCTCCTGGAGAGCGAAACGTTGCTACAATAAATGTCACATTAGTTGCACTTGTGTCCTTTTACTTTACATATTGTCGGTAATTCTACCAACTTTATTATGGTCTATAGTTCTTAGCTAATGCTTTGCTGCCACCTTTATGGAGTGGGGCTATATCCGTTGTTTTAAGTGACTGTGGAATTTCACCCATGTCCAAGCTCCTCCTCCATAGTGTACTTAGGGCACGTGAGAGGGGTTTCTTGCAGTTCTTAATGAAAACAGAGTTCCACGAGTCTGGGCCCGGGGCTGAGTGCATAGGCATGTTGTCAATGGCTTTTTCGAAATCTATCGGAGTTAGGGTAATGTCGGAAATCTGGCATACATTTATGGAGTTTTGAGGCTCATTCATGAAGAAATCATTTGGGTCGTCGATCCTCAGATCGATTAGTGGTTCACTAAACACAGAGTCGTACTGGGATTTCAATATTTCACTCATTTCCTTGTTGTCATCTGTGTAAGTCCCATCCTGTCTGAGTAAGGGCCCGATACTAGATGTGGTATTTGCCTTGTTTTTGGCATATGAAAAGAAATATTTTGAATTTCTTTCAATTTCACTAATAGCTTTAAGCTCCTCCTGCCTCTCCTGGTTCCTGTAAGAGTCATTTAGCTTAAGTTCGATAGTCTCCACTTCCCTGGTCAGCGCCTCCTTTCGTGTATCAGATATTCTAGCACTCCTGAGGAGCTCAGTGACTCTTCGTCGTCGTCTGTAGAGGGAGCGTCTTTTTCTCTCCAGTTTACTCCTGCTCTTCTTCTTTCTTAGGGGAATATGCCTAGAACATGCTTCGGCTACCAGGAAGTTGATCCTTTCAAGGCACTGGTTTGGATCCATGTCATTAAGACATCTTCCCAACATGTTTATTAAGGAGAGGACAAAATGTAATAGCTCTTACGGGATCTTTTCCCCCTACGATTGTACCTTCCCCACCGCTGGTGGCGGATGCGGTCGGGACCCCCAAAGTGAACTTTTGCAAAAAGACATGTATGTACCTTCTGTATAGGACGACCATCAGGTCCACCAGAGTTTTACACACACATTTCTATGTGTTACATCGAGAGTTAAGAATTAAACACTAATTCTTTACTCTCTAGGGTCGAGGATCAACTCCTGTAGGTCCTTCCTGTTGGTAGATTTCACAGATCTGCTCGAGATTTTCACCACTGGTTTAAAAATATTTCAAGTAGACTAGAGGCTGATTGTTTTGAGAAAGGGGGAGTCTGGACGGGTTGTTAATTGAAATGTGGAAGATGGCTAATGTGGTTCCTATATTCAAATCAGGGGATAAGTCCGTTCCTTCAAATTACCGTCCAATGAGCCTGACATCTATAGTGGGCAAGTTATTAGAATCAATTATAGCTGACATTATCAAAAGTCACCTTGAAGAGCATAACTTGATAAATGAATCTCAGCATGGATTCACGAGAGGTCGTTCCTGCCTGACAAACTTACTGACGTTCCTCAATAGAACATTTGAGGCAGTTGACAGTGATAAGGAATATGATATTGTTTATTTGGATTTTAGTAAAGCATTCGATAGAGTACCTCACAAGAGACTCTTAAGAAAAGTGGCAGCTCATGGTATAGGAGGTAAAGTTCTAGCATGGATTGAGGCATGGCTTACCAATAGAAAGCAGAGTTACCATAATGGAGTGAAATCTGAATGGGGATTAGTCACTAGTGGCGTTCCACAAGGATCAGTTTTAGGCCCTCTCTTGTTCATAATTTACATTAATGACCTTGATGAAGGGATTACGAGTGACATGAGTAAATTTGCCGATGATACAAAGATAGGCCGTATAATTCACTCTGAGGAGGATATCAATGAACTCCAGGACGATTTGGACAAATTAATGTCTTTGTCTGAAAAATGGCAGATGAAGTTCAATGTGGATAAGTGTAAGGTACTTGCCCTTGGTAATGAAAATAACTCTCGAAGCTACAATCTAGGTGAAGTAGAGCTTGATCATACAGAATGTGAAAAAGACTTGGGAGTCATGGTAAGCAGAAATCTAAAGCCAAGACAGCAGTGCCTTAGTGTGCGCAACAAGGCCAACAGATTACTTGGATTTATCTCAAGAAGTATAAGTAACAGAAGTCCAAAAGTTATTTTACAGCTCTATACATCACTAGTGAGGCCTCATTTAGATTATGCTGCTCAGTTTTGGTCCCCTTACTACAGGATGGATATAGACTCATTAGAGAACATACAGAGAAGAATGAATAAAATGATTTACTGTGTAAGGAACCTCCCGTATGAAGATAGACTCAAAGCCTTAAATCTCCACTCTCTGGAGAGGCGTAGAATGAGAGGAGATATCATTGAAGTGTATAAGTGGATGACGGGCATAAACAAGGGAGATATTAATAAAGTACTGAGGGTGTCGAACCAGGTAAGAACCAGGAATAATGGATTTAAGTTGGATAAATTTAGATTTAGAAAGGACATAGGTAAGTACTGGTTTTCTAACAGAGTTGTAGATGCGTGGAACAATCTTCCCAGTGGGGTGATAGAGGCTAGGACTTTGGGTAGCTTTAAGAAGAGACTGGACAAATATATGAGTGGGAGGGGCTGGGTTTGATTGGTGTCATTGGGTACGGGAGTTATATCTTGGGAAGCTTTAGGTAGTAGTCGTTTTGATAAGGACCTGCTTCGCATGGGCCAGTAGGCCTTCTGCAGTGTTCCTCCATTCTTATGTTCTTATGTTCTTATGAAGCCAAGAATTCTGTTAGCTTTATTGCGAACACTAATGCACTGTTGTCTTGGTTTTAGATTACTGCTAACCAGAACTCCTAAATCCTTTTCGCAATCAGTAGTATTAAGATCTACATTATTTAGTTTATATGTGGCATGGTTATTTAACTGTCCAACATTTAGAACTTTGCATTTGTCAATATTAAACTGCATCTGCCACTTCTCCGACCATTGCATCAGTCTATTCAAATCATCCTGGAGTGCTCTAGTGTCCTCATTAGAATGTATTGGACGGCCTATTTTGGTGTCATCAGCAAATTTGCTTATGTCGCTATTTATTCCCTCATCTATGTCGTTTATGTAAATTGTGAACAACAACGGGCCCAACACTGACCCCTGAGGAACACCGCTTGTGACGTGCCCCCATTCTGATTTCTCCCCATTTATGCAAACTCTCTGCTGCCTATTTGTCAGCCATGCCTTACCCAGGAAAAAATTTCTCCTATTCCGTGTGCCTTAAGTTTCCTCAATAGCCTCTGATGTGGAACTCTATCGAAAGCCTTACTGAAGTCCATATACACTGTCTTAGTTTCAGATAACACTGTCTTAGTTTCAGATAACACTGTCTTAGTTTCAGATAACATTGTCTTGGTTTCAGATAACACTGTCTTAGTTTCAGATAACATTGTCTTAGTTTCAGATAACACTGTCTTAGTTTCAGATAACACTGTCTTAGTTTCATATAACATTGTCTTAGTTTCAGATAACATTGTCTTAGTTTCAGACAACAATGTTTTAGTTACAGATAATACTGTCTTAGTTTTAGATAACATTGTCTTAGTTTCAGATAGCACTGTCTTAGTTTTAGATAACATTGTCTTAGTTTCAGATAACACTGTCTTAGTTTTAGATAACATTGTCTTAGTTTCAGATAACACTGTCTTAGTTTTAGATAACATTGTCTTAGTTTCAGATAGCACTGTCTTAGTTTCAGATAACACTGTCTTAGTTTCAGATAACACTGTCCTAGTTTCAGATAACATTGTCTTAGTTTCAGACAACACTGTCTTAGTTTCAGATAACATTGTCTTAGTTTCAGACAACACTGTCTTAGTTTCAGATAACACTGTCTTAGTTTCAGATAACATTGTCTTAGTTTCAGATAGCACTGTCTTAGTTTCAGATAACACTGTCTTAGTTTCAGATAACACTGTCCTAGTTTCAGATAACATTGTCTTAGTTTCAGACAACACTGTCTTAGTTTCAGATAACATTGTCTTAGTTTCAGACAACACTGTCTTAGTTTCAGATAACACTGTCTTAGTTTCAGATAACATTGTCTTAGTTTCAGATAACACTGTCTTAGTTTCAGATAACACTGTCTTAGTTTCAGATAACACTGTCTTAGTTTCAGATAACACTGTCTTAGTTTCAGATAACACTGTCTTAGTTTCAGATAACACTTAGTGTCAGATAACACTGTCTTAGTGTCAGATAACACTGTCTGTGTCAGATAACACTGTCTTAGTGTCAGATAACACTGTCTTAGTGTCAGATAACACTGTCTTGGTTTTTCCTTTTTTCTTTAGTTATCCAATTATTTATTTAATATTTTCAGTTTCTGTACTAATTATCCTGACTGTTATATACATTTATTTAGTTTTTTGGTGGCCTTTCTATCTTTCCATTGTTAATTATTTGTTTATCAGGAATTTGCCTCTTTCTCGTTTTTGCCCACCATGAGGCAGGCCAAAGCAGCATGGGTTCGAGTCCTTGGCTAGTGCAGTGTTGTTACTGATCAATACCACTCGTTCGTGGCCGCAATAATATATATATATATATATATATATATATATATATATATATATATATATATATATATATATATATATATATATATATATATATATATATATATATATATATATATATGCAATAAGATTACAGTAAACAGGTGATTTCAGAATATGCAAAACAACCACTCTGAAAGAACAGAGAAATTCCAAGCGCTTTCGTGACTACTCGCATTATCAAGGATCTATGATAATGTGAGTAGTCACGAAAGCGCTTGGAATTTCTCTATTCTTTCAGAGTGGTTGTTTTGCATATATATATATATATATATATATATATATATATATATATATATATATATATATATATATATATATATATATATATATATAATCACTTGAGTTGTTTCCTCGTAAGATTTTAACATCATTATATACTAGTGTCCAAATTACCTTTACAATTGCTTTCCTCAAAGAATATTCATGTTGACATTATCAGGAGTTACTATGCCTCACTGTGGGTAAAACCTCCTTTAATAAACTATTTCCCTGTTAGAAGTATCTTACGTATCTTAACACCTCAACATTCCCTGACACTGTGTTACAAAAAACGCGATATCTAATAAGCATAGAGATCACCAGTGAATACTAGAAAGGACTGCCCTTCTAGCATCCAGCCTGTTACTGGGTTTTTGTAACAAGTAGTCAGTATCCTGGTCCAATTATCCATTAGAATTCAGTAAGATTCAATAGTGCTTCAGGATTACAACTGGTAGGCTGCTAACTAAAGAAATTAAAATTTAGTAAGTTTATTAATAACAAAGTCTAGGCGTGTAAGATCAGAGTAAATTAAATTAACAAATTTAATTTGATATAGGATACAAGTTGCTGCACTTCTCTGGTGTACAGTAGTATTGTGCTGAAGGTACATGTCACAACTTTATGGCTTTTAAGTACCGACTGGCACATTGTTAGCATATAATAACATAATACAAATATATACAAGTAAGTTTGTGTGTATGTGTGTAAGTGCTCTAAGTATATCGCTATGTCCCAAGACTCGACTAGACTTAACCAGTGACTGACTAAAAGTCCTCACATAAATTAACTTCTTGACCAACCTGGCAATCAGAACAGCTTGCTTGAACAATAAAGCGACTGTTAAGCCGAACAGCAATATAACAAGCAAAAGCAACACAGAATCAGGAACAAGGAGATAATATAACGACACTAAGTAGGGACCATCAGCAGATCATCCACAAAAGTCACAAAACTCCCATACTACTGAATCTAAATTCAGCATTAGAAAACCCCCTACTGTGACAGTACACAGATACCAGTACAAATTAGGTCAGAAGCTACAGCTCAGGACCTGAGTTTCTCAGAGTGTCTATGCGACACACAACCTCAGTACAACGTCGAAAATCACTAAGTCTAGGCAATGTTCTGTGAACAGAGTTACACAGAACCAACACAAGAAAGCGACAGAGACGATACACAAATAACCCGCACATAAAAGAGAGAAGCTTACGACGACGTTTCGGTCCGACTTGGACCATTGACAAAGTCACACTAACAGAGGTGGAGCAGGACGGCTCCACCTCTGTTAGTGTGACTTTGTCAATGGTCCAAGTCGGACCGAAACGTCGTCGTAAGCTTCTCTCTTTTATGTGCGGGTTATTTGTGTATTGTTCCAGTCACGGTATTGTGCCTTTTTGTTATTTATTGACAGAGACGATCTTCCAACAAGGGCCCACAAGGGAGAGGAGTAGAGGGACCTCTTGCTAGAGGCACGTCCAACCGACAATCATCAGCACAGCCCAGGCAGACTACTCCAGGTAAAGTGTGATCACCCCCCCCCCCCGATCACGTGACTCTCCGTGCTGCTGCTGCCCAGCAACGCAGAGAAGCCAGCAGCGTAACGAGCGAAACGCTTGTTAGACAAGGCTGTCAGCTACTTAACACTTGAACTATGAGCACTGAATAGTGTATAAATGTTACATCCTACCTAATAATATAAATAAGTCAAATAATAATATAAAGCAATATATTTACGATTTAGCTAATATTGCAAATATAAGCAATATAAAATTGTATGAACAAGTAATATACATTATATATATTGTGACCCATTCAGGGGTCCCAATATACTGCTAGAAGTATCTTACCACCTCAACATTCCCTAACACTGCTAGAAGTATCTTACCACCTCAACATTCCCTAACACTGCTAGAAGTATCTTATCACCTCAACATTCCCTAACACTGCTAGAAGTATCTTACCACCTCAACATTCCCTAACACTGCTAGAAGTATCTTACCACTTCAAACATTCCCTAACATTGCTAGAAGTATCTTACCACCTCAACACTCCCTAACACTGCTAGAAGTATCTTACCACCTCAACATTCCCTAACACTGCTAGAAGTATCTTACCACTTCAACATTCCCTAACACTGCTAGAAGTATCTTACCACCTCAACATTCCCTAACACTGCTAGAAGTATCTTACCACCTCAACATTCCCTAACACTGATAGAAGTATCTTACCACCTCAACATTCACTAACACTGCTAGAAGTATCTTACCACCTCAACATTCCCTAACACTGCTAGAAGTATCTTACCACCTCAACGTTCCCTGACACTTCTAGAAGTATCTTACCACCTCAACATTCCCTAACACTGCTAGAAGTATCTTACCACCTCAACATTCCCTAACACTGCTAGAAGTATCTTACAACCTCAACATTCCCTAACACTGCTAGAAGTATCTTACCACCTCAACATTCCCTAACACTGCTAGAAGTATCTTACCACCTCAGCATTCCCTAACACTGCTAGAAGTATCTTACCACCTCAACATTCCCTAATACTGCTAGAAGTATCTTACCACTTCAACATTCCCTAACACTGCTAGAAGTATCTTACCACCTCAACATTCCCTAACACTGCTAGAAGTATCTTACCACCTCAACATTCCCTGAAACTGCTAGAAGTATCTTACCACCTCAACATTCCCTAACACTGCTAGAAGTATCTTACCACCTCAACATTCCCTAACACTGCTAGAAGTATCTTACCACCTCAACATTCCCTGACACTTCTAGAAGTATCTTACCACCTCAACATTCCCTAACACTGCTAGAAGTATCTTACCACCTCAACATTCCCTAACACTGCTAGAAGTATCTTACCACCTCAACATTCCCTAACACTGCTAGAAGTATCTTACCACCTCAACATTCCCTAACACTGCTAGAAGTATCTTACCACTTCAACATTCCCTAACACTGCTAGAAGTATCTTACCACCTCAACATTCCATAACACTGCTAGAAGCATCTTACCACCTCAACATTCCCTAACACTGCTAGAAGTATCTTACCACCTCAACATTCCCTAACACTGCTAGAAGTATCTTACCACTTCAACATTCCCTAACACTGCTAGAAGTATCTTACCACCTCAACATTCCCTAACACTGCTAGAAGTATCTTACCACCTCAACATTCCCTAACACTGCTAGAAGTATCTTACCACCTCAACATTCCCTAACACTGCTAGAAGTATCTTACCACCTCAACATTCCCTAACACTGCTAGAAGTATCTTACCACTTCAACATTCCCTAACACTGCTAGAAGTATCTTACCACCTCAACATTCCCTAACACTGCTAGAAGTATCTTACCACCTCAACATTCCCTAACACTGCTAGAAGTATCTTACCACTTCAACATTCCCTAACACTGCTAGAAGTATCTTACCACCTCAACATTCCCTAACACTGCTAGAAGTATCTTACCACCTCAACATTCCCTAACACTGCTAGAAGTATCTTACCACCTCAACATTCCCTAACACTGCTAGAAGTATCTTACCACCTCAACATTCCCTAACACTGCTAGAAGTATCTTACCACCTCAACATTCCCTAACACTGCTAGAAGTATCTTACTACGTCAACATTCCCTAACACTGCTAGAAGTATCTTACCACCTCAACATTCCCTAACACTGCTAGAAGTATCTTACTACGTCAACAATCTCTAACACTGCTAGAAGTATCTTACCACCTAAACATTCCCTAACACTGCTAGAAGTATCTTACTACGTCAACATTCCCTAACACTGCTAGAAGTATCTTACTACGTCAACATTCCCTAACACTGCTAGAAGTATCTTACCACCTCAACATTCCCTAACACTGCTAGAAGTATCTTACTACGTCAACATTCCCTAACACTGCTAGAAGTATCTTACTACGTCAACATTCCCTAACACTGCTAGAAGTATCTTACCACCTCAACATTCCCTAACACTGCTAGAAGTATCTTACTACGTCAACATTCCCTAACACTGCTAGAAGTATCTTACTACGTCAACATTCCCTAACACTGCTAGAAGTATCTTACCACCTCAACATTCCCTAACACTGCTGGAAGTATCTTACTACCTCAACATTCCCTAACACTGCTAGAAGTATCTTCCCACCTCAACATTCCCTAACACTGCTAGAAGTATCTTACCACCTCAACATTCCCTAACACTGCTAGAAGTATCTTACCACCTCAACATTCCCTAACACTGCTAGAAGTATCTTACTACGTCAACATTCCCTAACACTGCTAGAAGTATCTTACCACCTCAACATTCCCTAACACTGCTAGAAGTATCTTACTACGTCAACAATCTCTAACACTGCTAGAAGTATCTTACCACCTAAACATTCCCTAACACTGCTAGAAGTATCTTACTACGTCAACATTCCCTAACACTGCTAGAAGTATCTTACTACGTCAACATTCCCTAACACTGCTAGAAGTATCTTACCACCTCAACATTCCCTAACACTGCTAGAAGTATCTTACTACGTCAACATTCCCTAACACTGCTAGAAGTATCTTACTACGTCAACATTCCCTAACACTGCTAGAAGTATCTTACCACCTCAACATTCCCTAACACTGCTAGAAGTATCTTACTACGTCAACATTCCCTAACACTGCTAGAAGTATCTTACTACGTCAACATTCCCTAACACTGCTAGAAGTATCTTACCACCTCAACATTCCCTAACACTGCTGGAAGTATCTTACTACCTCAACATTCCCTAACACTGCTAGAAGTATCTTCCCACCTCAACATTCCCTAACACTGCTAGAAGTATCTTACTACGTCAACATTCCCTAACACTGCTAGAAGTATCTTACTACGTCAACATTCCCTAACACTGCTAGAAGTATCTTACCACCTCAACATTCCCTAACACTGCTAGAAGTATCTTACCATCTCAACATTCCCTAACACTGCTAGAAGTATCTTACTACGTCAACATTTCCTAACACTGCTAGAAGTATCTTACCACCTCAACATTCCCTAACACTGCTAGAAGTATCTTACCACCTCAACATTCCCTAACACTGCTAGAAGTATCTTACTACGTCAACATTCCCTAACACTGCTAGAAGTATCTTACTACGTCAACATTCCCTAACACTGCTAGAAGTATCTTACCACCTCAACATTCCCAAACACTGCTAGAAGTATCTTATCACCTCAACATTCCCTAACACTGCTAGAAGAATCTTACTACGTCAACATTCCCTGACACTGCTAGAAGTATCTTACCACCTCAACATTCCCTGACACTGCTAGAAGTATCTTACCACCTCAACATTCCCTAACACTGCTAGAAGTATCTTACTACGTCAACATTCCCTAACACTGCTAGAAGTATCTTACCACCTCAACATTCCCTAACACTGCTAGAAGTATCTTACCACCTCAACATTCCCTAACACTGCTAGAAGTATCTTACTACGTCAACATTCCCTAACACTGCTAGAAGTATTTTACTGCGTCAACATTCCCTAACACTGCTAGAAGTATCTTACCACCTCAACATTCCCTGACACTGCTAGAAGTATCTTACCACTTCAACATTCCCTAACACTGCTAGAAGTATCTTACCACCTCAACATTCCCTGACACTGCTAGAAGTATCTTACCACTTCAACATTCCCTAACACTGCTAGAAGTATCTTACCACCTCAACATTCCCTAACACTGCTAGAAGTATCTTACTACGTCAACATTCCCTAACACTGCTAGAAGTATCTTACTACGTCAACATTCCCTAACACTGCTAGAAGTATCTTACCACCTCAACATTCCCTAACACTGCTGGAAGTATCTTACTACCTCAACATTCCCTAACACTGCTAGAAGTATCTTCCCACCTCAACATTCCCTAACACTGCTAGAAGTATCTTACTACGTCAACATTCCCTAACACTGCTAGAAGTATCTTAGTACGTCAACATTCCCTAACACTGCTAGAAGTATCTTACCACCTCAACATTCCCTAACACTGCTAGAAGTATCTTACCATCTCAACATTCCCTAACACTGCTAGAAGTATCTTACTACGTCAACATTTCCTAACACTGCTAGAAGTATCTTACCACCTCAACATTCCCTAACACTGCTAGAAGTATCTTACCACCTCAACATTCCCTAACACTGCTAGAAGTATCTTACTACGTCAACATTCCCTGACACTGCTAGAAGTATCTTACCACCTCAACATTCCCAAACACTGCTAGAAGTATCTTATCACCTCAACATTCCCTAACACTGCTAGAAGAATCTTACTACGTCAACATTCCCTGACACTGCTAGAAGTATCTTACCACCTCAACATTCCCTGACACTGCTAGAAGTATCTTACCACCTCAACATTCCCTAACACTGCTAGAAGTATCTTACTACGTCAACATTCCCTAACACTGCTAGAAGTATCTTACCACCTCAACATTCCCTAACACTGCTAGAAGTATCTTACCACCTCAACATTCCCTAACACTGCTAGAAGTATCTTACTACGTCAACATTCCCTAACACTGCTAGAAGTATCTTACCACCTCAACATTCCCTGACACTGCTAGAAGTATCTTACCACTTCAACATTCCCTAACACTGCTAGAAGTATCTTACCACCTCAACATTCCCTGACACTGCTAGAAGTATCTTACCACTTCAACATTCCCTAACACTGCTAGAAGTATCTTACCACCTCAACATTCCCTAACACTGCTAGAAGTATCTTACTACGTCAACATTCCCTAACACTGCTAGAAGTATCTTACTACGTCAACATTCCCTAACACTGCTAGAAGTATCTTACCACCTCAACATTCCCTAACACTGCTAGAAGTATCTTACTACCTCAACATTCCCTAACACTGCTAGAAGTATCTTACCACTTCAACATTCCCTAACACTGCTAGAAGTATCTTACCACTTCAACATTCCCTAACACTGCTAGAAGTATCTTACCACCTCAACATTCCCTAACACTGCTAGAAGTATCTTACCACCTCAACATTCCCTGACACTGCTAGAAGTATCTTACCACTTCAACATTCCCTGACACTGCTAGAAGTATCTTACCACTTCAACATTCCCTAACACTGCTAGAAGTATCTTACCACCTCAACATTCCCTGACACTGCTAGAAGTATCTTACCACTTCAACATTCCCTAACACTGCTAGAAGTATCTTACCACCTCAACATTCCCTGACACTGCTAGAAGTATCTTACCACTTCAACATTCCCTAACACTGCTAGAAGTATCTTACCACCTCAACATTCCCTAACACTGCTAGAAGTATCTTAGCATAACATATAAATATACTCAATCAAGGTTGAAAAATCTAAATAATGAAGACAAATTAAAATGAGGAGTCAAGAGAGACAGACACAAGCAATGGAGAGAGATATACACGAGAGTGATGACAACACCGCACCAACATGCATTCCTCGCTACATTTACTGTTTTATAACACGCAATCAAGAACTGAAGAAGGATCTGAGACTCTATAAACATAAATAATTCAAATAAATTCATATAATTTGTAAAACCTTTATTGTTATTCACCTAATGAATATATTCACGTACAGACATTACAAGCATTTCGGTCAGTACTTGTCTATCGTGCGTTTATGACAATCATTCTTCACTTTCTTCTTGTTTATAAGCCATCAAAATAATATATAGTAATATTTTTCCATTAGAAAGATTGTAGTAAAGGCTGAGATTTCTTGGAAATCATATATCTTCACCCCTGACGAATATTATTGATGCAGCTCTGTCAGATTATTTCTTTGGGAAAGAGCATATTGACTGAATAATATTAACGACAAAGTACATTGATAGAAGATAATAGATACTAAAGTTTTATATGACGAATACTTGGTTTTAAGATGTCGGACGATGGTGAAGAGCAGCGGGAATGTATGTGAAGGATGGCGTACGACAGGGGAGGACACAGCGGCTCCCACCATTATTGATTTTAAACAATGAGAAAAAGAGAAGGAACAGGGGTGGTATTTGAAGGTAAAAGGGAGGAAACCGAGGTAAGAGACACGAGAGGAAAAGTTAATGTATTAGAGTCCAATTAAACTTTTATTAAAACTAATTAAGAAAACAATATAAATATGCCAGTTAAATGAGCTTTCATAAATAAAATGAAAGCTTCAGTCTCTCTCTCTCTCTCTCTCTCTCTCTCTCTCTTTCTCTTTCTCTCCCTTTTCTGAAGGTTTCGCAGGGTTTAGCTCTTACCTTTACTTACAAACACATCTGGAAGCCTTAACAAGCTTTATCTTTATTAAATTTTTATTTTTATGAAGCTGGCAACTAGTGAACAGGATGAAGATAAAACTGTGGTCCAGAGAACCTCTTGTCAATACATTTTATTTTATCGATATTGTTATTCTAGAAAAATAGTTCCAGACTCGAGTCATTCTAGGAATGAATGATCATAGATGAAGTGATGTTTTGAGAACGAAACAGCCGGAATTTTGTTTCTCTTTGTTGCCCGTCCTGCGGTATAGAAGCTTTTTTCGTTGTCCTTCAAATGGAGCTATGAGTGGTGTGTTAACAGTATTAGCTTTGAACATAACAGCATGGCCACTTATTTCTCTTAGTTGTGAAAGGCTCTGCTGAAATGACAAATCCATCCAGACCGGGTCTAGGTTAGAGATAAGTCGTCTTGCGTGGTTCTGTTCTCTATCCAGACATTGCAGAAGAGATGGCGTGTAGGAAATCCAAGAAAATTGTGAATACTCAAGATATGAGCGCCCTTGTGCCTCGTATAGATCTGTGCAAGGAGAATGAAGAAAGAAAGGGAGGAAGTGAGTAATAGAAAATAGAAACACAGAAGAAGGTACTTTTACTTCCCGAGTGAAGCTGAATGATGAAGGGAACAGGAAAGCTGAGTCGTGAAAGAAATAAGTCGCGTCATAGTGCCAAGAGGCAATAGAAAGATTCATGCCAAGCATGAAGAAAAGACGCAGAAACGTTAAAGAGGCAATGATTTACCCACACATGATGAGAGAGCAAAGGAAGAAGCATGAGGACATAAAAAAATTACAGCAAATCATAATGCAGAAATCTGAGAAATAAACAGATTAGTGATAAGGCTGAGGAGAGATGAAGGGACGCTGGTGGAAAATGACAGAAAAGTATGCAAAGTGATTGGTGAAAGATTTAAAAAATGAGTCTTCACAGAACAAAGTAGAGAACTTCCGGTAGTCACTGTAGTGGGATCAGATCAACGGATACCGAAGATTATTAACGCATCAACCTAAAAAACGAAGTGATGACACTTCTACATGAGCTGGTGTAACAAAACAATGTGACCAGACAACATACCTCGATGGCTGCTGAGATGAGCAAAACAACTATGTGACCCAATAGCAAAGGTAGTCAGTTAATCTCTTCAGTCAAAACAATTGCTTGAAAATTGGAAAAATGGGACAAATAGGAGGAACTGAATTATAAGTCAATATCTTAGTATCTTAAACATGAATACTGTCAAGAACTCTGTTGAACCCAAAAAAAATATTAGAACACTGAGAAAAGAAAATTCTTTACATAAAATCAACATCGACATAGAATTTTATAAATTACCTCACCAGAGATTCGGAAAGTGGAGGAAGGAGCAACGTGCTAGAGCATCTTGGAGTAACTGAATGACAGAAAACATAGAGCAATGGTCAAGAATGAGACCTCAGAATATCAGAATGCTAGAGGATCTCCCATTCTTGAATGGGAAATCCTCTGACATTGTCACTCAAAAGTCCCTCACATTGAACTTCTGCTCCATGTATGGATTTGAGCTTTTAAAAATACTCCATTCAGTTTTTAATCCTTAAATTGGACCTTAGGAGAGCAACTGAACTTTATCCTCGGCTCTACAATGATCAGTGCTGAGAATAATGTAAAACTAATGATAAGAATAGGAATAGGAATGAACAATGATAAACCATAGGATTACTTCAGCAGACTATAGATATTGTCAAAGTGGCTTCTCGATCGTAGTACAAACAAATGCAAGTGACCTGGAGAAGCTGAGGGCAGACCAGACACACAGTGGAACTTAGAGAAAAGAAACAAATATCAGAGAGGGAAAAGGACTTGGGGTAAATATACCACCAACCATATCACCAGATACGGACAAATACCACAGAATACACATGCAAGGTTAGCAAACCTCAGAATAGTTTCCAAGAACTTGAATAGATAATCCTTCAGAAAATTATGTACATACGTTAGGTCAGTCATTGACTGTGAAACCAGAATATGGAGTCCACACTTTAGGAACTGAATAATTGCTAATCTCTGGAATTTCATTTACGTCTTCATGTGTAAAGACTGACAAAAAATAATCATTAAATAGAGAACGCATTTCCAGTTCCTTATCCGTCAGCTGTCCATTCCCAATTTTCAGAGGTCCTACTTTTACCCCTCACCTTCGTCCTATACACTTGAAAGAACCCTTTAGGATTAGTCTTTGATTCATTTGCAACTCTAATTTCATAGTCACGTTTAGCTTTTCTAATCCCATTTTTTACTACTGTTTTTAAACTGAACATATTGGTCAGTAAGGTTAACCTCTTCTCTTTTGATGCGCCCATAAATTCCTCTTTTCTCCCCTAATAGATGCTTCAGCCTCCTGTTAACCCATTTGGGATCGTTTTTATTTGACCTAATTTCTCTCTGGGGGATATATATACTCCGAGCACGGTGTACATTATTAAGAAAAAAATCATAAACGCAGATCCCTTTGTAATCATAAGTATGATCATCGACAATAAAATTATTAGCTACATAACCCCCAAAAAGATTAGACAGGTGTTCCCTCAGTGGTAGAGCACGTAGAAAGACAATCTTATAAACGAAGAAAAGCATGGTTTCAGGGAAGGAAATTCCTGTGTCATAAACTTACTGGAGTTTTATAACAAGGTAACAGAAGTAAGACACGAGAGAGAGGGGTGGATAGACTGCATTTTCTTGAACTGCAAGAAGGCCTTCGACTCAGTTCCTCACAAGAGGTTAATGCAAAAGCTAGAGGATCAGGCACGGATAACAGGAAAGGCACTGCAATGGATCAGAGAATATCTGACAAGGAGGTAACAGAGGCTCATGGTACGTGAAGAGGTGTCAGAGTGGACGCCTGTGACGAGCGGGAGTTCCACAGCGGTCAGTCCTAGTACCCGTGCTGTTTTTCGTATATGTGAGTGACATAACGGAAGGGAAAGACTCAGAAGTGTTCCTGTTTGCAGGTAGGTTTAAAAATGTAGTGTTAGAGTGTTCAGCAGAAGTTTGTGGTTACAGGAAAGTGGGTGCGGGAGGGAAGAGGAGTGATTGGTGGAATGATGATGTAAAGAGAGTAGTAAGGGAGAAAAAGTTAGCATATGAGAAGTTTTTACAAAGTAGAAGTGATGCAAGGAGGGAAGAGTATATGGAGAAAAAGAGAGAGGTTAAGAGAGTGGTGAAGCAATGTAAAAAGAGAGCAAATGAGAGAGTGGGTGAGATGTTATCAACAAATTTTGTTGAAAATAAGAAAAACTTTTGGAGTGAGATCAACAAGTTAAGAAAGCCTAGAGAACAAATGGATTTGTCAGTTAAAAATAGGAGAGGAGAGTTATTAAATGGAGAGTTAGAGGTATTGGGAAGATGGAGGGAATATTTTGAGGAATTGTTAAATGTTGATGAAGATAGGGAAGCTGTGATTTCGTGTATAGGGCAAGGAGGAATAACATCTTGTAGGAGTGAGGAAGAGCCAGTTGTGAGTGTGGGGGAAGTTCGTGAGGCAGTAGGTAAAATGAAAGGGGGTAAGGCAGCCGGGATTGATGGGATAAAGATAGAAATGTTAAAAGCAGGTGGGGATATAGATTTGGAGTGGTTGGTGCAATTATTTAATAAATGTATGGAAGAGGGTAAGGTACCTAGGGATTGGCAGAGAGCATGCATAGTTCCTTTGTATAAAGGCAAAGGGGATAAAAGAGAGTGCAAAATTATAGGGGGATAAGTCTGCTGAGTATACCTGGTAAAGTGTATGGTAGAGTTATTATGGAAAGAATTAAGAGCAAGACGGAGAATAGGATAGCAGATGAACAAGGAGGCTTTAGGAAAGGTAGGGGGTGTGTGGATCAGGTGTTTACAGTGAAACATATAAGTGAACAGTATTTAGATAAGGCTAAAGAGGTCTTTGTGGCATTTATGGATTTGGAAAAGGCGTATGACAGGGTGGATAGGGGGGCAATGTGGCAGATGTTGCAAGTGTATGGTGTAGGAGGTAGGTTACTGAAAGCAGTGAAGAGTTTTTACGAGGATAGTGAGGCTCAAGTTAGAGTATGTAGGAAAGAGGGAAATTATTTCCCAGTAAAAGTAGGCCTTAGACAAGGATGTGTGATGTCACCGTGGTTGTTTAATATATTTATAGATGGGGTTGTAAGAGAAGTAAATGCGAGGGTCTTGACAAGAGGCGTGGAGTTAAAAGATAAAGAATCACACACAAAGTGGGAGTTGTCACAGCTGCTCTTTGCTGATGACACTGTGCTCTTGGGAGATTCTGAAGAGAAGTTGCAGAGATTGGTGGATGAATTTGGTAGGGTGTGCAAAAGAAGAAAATTAAAGGTGAATACAGGAAAGAGTAAGGTTATGAGGATAACAAAAAGATTAGGTGATGAAAGATTGAATATCAGATTGCAAGGAGAGAGTATGGAGGAGGTGAATGTATTCAGATATTTGGGAGTGGACGTGTCAGCGGATGGGTCTATGAAAGATGAGGTGAATCATAGAATTGATGAGGGAAAAAGAGTGAGTGGTGCACTTAGGAGTCTGTGGAGACAAAGAACTTTGTCCTTGGAGGCAAAGAGGGGAATGTATGAGAGTATAGTTTTACCAACGCTCTTATATGGGTGTGAAGCATGGGTGATGAATGTTGCAGCGAGGAGAAGGCTGGAGGCAGTGGAGATGTCATGTCTGAGGGCAATGTGTGGTGTGAATATAATGCAGAGAATTCGTAGTTTGGAAGTTAGGAGGAGGTGCGGGATTACCAAAACTGTTGTCCAGAGGGCTGAGGAAGGGTTGTTGAGGTGGTTCGGACATGTAGAGAGAATGGAGCGAAACAGAATGACTTCAAGAGTGTATCAGTCTGTAGTGGAAGGAAGGCGGGGTAGGGGTCGGCCTAGGAAAGGTTGGAGGGAGGGGGTAAAGGAGGTTTTGTGTGCTAGGGGCTTGGACTTCCAGCAGGCGTGCGTGAGCGTGTTTGATAGGAGTGAATGAAGACAAATGGTTTTTAATACTTGACGTGCTGTTGGAGTGTGAGCAAAGTAACATTTATGAAGGGGTTCAGGGAAACCGGCAGGCCGTACTTGAGTCCTGGAGATGGGAAGTACAGTGCCTGCACTCTGAAGGAGGGGTGTTATTGTTGCAGTTTAAAAACTGTAGTGTAAAGCACCCTTCTGGCAAGACAGTGATGGAGTGAATGATGGTGAAAGTTTTTCTTTTTCGGGCCACCCTGCCTTGGTGGGAATCGGCCAGTGTGATAATAATCAAAAAAAATAAATGAAGTTAATGAGGAGAATTAAATCAGATGCGGACCAGACAGGACTACAAAGAGACCTGTACAGGCTACAAGCCTGGTCCAGCAATTCGCTCCTTGAATTTAACCTCACCAAATGCAAAATCATGAAGATCGGGGAAGGGCAAAGAAGACCGCAGACAGAGTATAGTCTAGGTGCCCAAAGACTGCAAACCTCACTTAAGGAAAAAGATTTTAGAGTGAGTATAATAACGAGCACATCTCCTGGGGTGTGCATAAGAGCGTCTGGCAAACCTAAGAATAGCGCTCCGATATCTCAGTAAGGAATCGTTTAAGATTCTGTACACCATATACGTCAGGCGCATATTGGAGTATGCAGCACCAGATTGGAATCTACACCTGGTCAAGTATGTCAAGAACTTAGAAAAAGTACAAAGATTTGCAACAAGACTAGCTCCAGAGCTTAAGGGATTCTCCTACGAAGAAAGGTTAAGGGAAATTGGCCTGACGACACTGGAGGACAGGAGGGTCAGGGGAGACATGATAACGACATATAAAATACTGCGAGGAATTGACAAGATGGACAAAGACAGTATGTTCCAGAGATGGGATACAGAAACAAGGGGTCACAATTGGAAGTTGAAGACACCTATGAGTCAAAGGGATGTTGGGAAGTATTTCTTCAGTCGCAGAGTTGTCAGGAAGTTGAAGAGCCTAGAGAGTGACGTAGTGGAGGCAGGAGCCATACATAGTTTTAAAACAAAGTTTGATAAAGCTCATGGAGCAGGGAGAGAGAGGGCCTAGTAGCAATCAGTGAAGAGGCCAGAGCCTATGACTCGAACCCTGCAACCACAAATAGGTGAGTACATACACACACACACACACAACCGAAACTGGGCAATTGACTGAGGCGTGGAAGACAGGGAATGTAGTTCCAATTTTTAAGAAAGGAGACAGGCAGTGTTAAACTACAGACCAGTATCACTGAATTGTATGGTATGTAAAGTCATGGAAAAGATGATCAGGAGAAAAGTGGTAGAGCACATTGAAAGGATTGGGCTCATACATGACAATCAGCAAGGATTCAGAGATGGGAAATCTTGTGTCACAAATCTACTTGAGTTCTACGATAAGGTAACAGAAGTAAGACAGGAGAGAGAAGGATGGGTAGATTGCATTTTTCTGGACTGCAAGAAGGCTTTTGACACAGTACCACACAAGAGACTGGTACAAAAAATAGAGGAGCAGGCAGGAGTAGTAAGGAAAGTACTGCAATGGATCAGCGAATACCTGACAGGAAAGAAACAACGAATGTTGGTACGTGATGAAGTGTCAGAGTGGGCGAATGTGTCAAGTGGGGTTCGACAAGGCTCAGTCCTAGGTCCGGTGTTGTTTCTTGTATACGTGAATGCCATGATGGAAGGAATAGAGTCAGATGTGTCGCTGTTCACTGAAGATGTGAAACTGATGAAGAGAATACAAGCGGACGAGGACCAGCTAAGATTACAAGGGGATCCGGATAGACTACAAGTCTGGTCTTACAAATGGCTCCTGGAGTTTAACCCCAGTAAGTGCAAAGTCATGAATATCGAGGAAGGACAAAGAAGACTGCAGACGGAGTACAGGTTAGGGGATCAAAGGCTGCAAACGTCAGTTATAATCTTCGTTATAATGCTTAACCCAAAATGTAGTTCAGCTGGGCTTGTGAGGTCTCTGGGGAGACCTAATTTAACCAATTATATGGTCACACCTTGCCTTGGCAAACGTCTGTCAGCCACGCCCACGTCTGAGGTCTTTTGTTCTTGACGGCATCAGACCTAGGCGTCAGGTCGTACACGTGGTTGTGGAGGGTGCTTGGACCACCATAAAAGCCCAAGGAAGAGCATGATCAGGAGATTCGTGCGGAGCTGCTGCTGGGGTGCAGAGCTCCTGAGCAGAGATTCGAGCGGAGCTGCTGCTGGGGTGCAGAGCTCCTGAGCAGAGACTTCGAGCGTAGCTGCTGCTGGGGTGCAGGGCTCGGGAGAAGGCTGCTGAATTCTCTGGAGGAGACTGTTGGAGGCATTGGGCAGAGTACTGGCTTGGCGCAGTACTCGTGCTGTGTAGGTCTTGGGACCTGTGGCTTAGTTCCTGTGATGAACTGCCCTCTGTGCTACATTGTAAGTTTATTCATTTTCGTCAAGTTGATTGTGTTCCCTGTCTCACTTCTTATACGTACCATCCCATTTATCTAAACAACAATAATGTTCTCTTGTTCCCAAATATATTATTGTACAAAGACTTAATAATAAACTGTGTTTGAGTAGAAGAGTAATACTCACTGCCCACCGTTACTTATTCTTTTTTCTTATATTTTATTATGTTTATATGAGTGAAGAATGGGCGAGGCATATGTTAGTGAGTAGTGTAGAGTTAATGAGAGTGTCGTGGTGGTCACCACTGACCTGTCATTACCCACCTACCTCCGCTAATCATCTCACTCTTACCACCTCGCCTGCCTCTCCCCTGCCTACATTAACCCTTACTCCCATATTCCCCACTTATATCCTATTCAATCATAACCCCCGTACATGACATGGTGTCTAAGCGGTGGTGGTTCTTATTATTTTTATAGTAGGAACCAGTCCCATGTGCCTTATTTTTGACTGCTCGGTTATACTTGTTATGCTACCATTTGCTACCACTTTTTTTTTCTTGTGTGTGTAAAATCTAAAGTGAATATCTGTATGATATTATAATCCTAGTGACCTTAACTGTCCTTTTTTGACGGTGGGTCTGAATAATTGTTTGGGTGTAATATTATATTTGGTGGAGTTGGTTGTTGGTTTGAGATAAATGGTGGAGAATATCAGTATTTGGGTGAGACTTTTAAGGGAAGCAATTAATGGCCGAAATTGAATATTTACAGAGGAATGAGAAGTCACCTAGCCCGCCTTGGAAGACTTACCCACAACTGTCACCCATTGAAGAGTTGCCTATGATTGCTGTCCACCTGATGTGCCCAGTCACCCAGCTGATATGCCCAGTCACCCAGCTGATGTGCCCCAGTAGATGTATTGCTGCCCTGGTCTGTCATCCAGTGTAGTGGGTGTCTGCGTCACCCAGCCTCTGTGGCCATCACCCACGGACCGCCAGGTACCCGCAGTTGCCAGGGATGGGTGACCGCACCTGCTGTTGATGACCTGAAGTGACCTCACCTCACCCCGAGCAACTGACCATTGCCTGCTACTGCTGATGTCGGCTGCTGTGATGCTGTCTGCTATGCTGTGGCCGTGCTGTAATGCTGTCTGCTATGCTGTGGCCGTGCTGTGATGCTGTCTGCTATGCTGTGGCCGTGCTGTGATGCTGTCTGCTATGCTGTGGCCGTGCTGTGATGCTGCGATGCTGCCTAGCTCAAGAGGAGGAGATGGCGGTGACGCTGCAGTGGTGTGTGAGGGATTCTGGCTGGTGTGCCAGGACAGGAGAATCTACTATGAAGGAGTTGCCATCCTCGGAGATGTGGAAGGAAGTGAGCCGCGGAGATGGACTCCAGCTGTTGGGACCAGCCTGCTTTCAAGGGCGGTATGGAGGCGTATCCTGCCTTGCTGGTCGACCTGTACGACCGGTATGCGGGGATGCCCTGCCAGCCATGAGAGACAATTGAGAGTGTGAGATGTCCCCAGCCTACTTTGACTTGCCAGAAGTGTTAGTGTTACCTGTAAGAAATAAGGTGACCTTGAATAAGGTCCAGTGATTATGGCCGCCTTGTTTTATGAGGCCAGTGAATCCTAGTAGTGGCACAGGATAATGGAGGGTCTTTGCTGCGATGCCTGCCCTGTCTCGATTTTCAGATGTAGTGTGCATGTGAAGTGTGCCGAAAATGCGACCTTGGTGGTCGTGAAGTGGTCCAGTTGCAGTTACTTGAAAGAATGCAACCCGTTGGAGCAGTTTTCCACGCCAAAGAAGCCTAGAGAGGTTTGGCCCAATGGTTAACGTGCGAGGGTGACTAGCATTGGCTAGTGCATTTCTAGTAGAAGTAGGGAAGGCACTGGAGCCCGATATTTAGGTTTAAGGAGAAATGACGGGTAAGGAGGCTTTGCACCAGAGATCGACTGTTATGCTGGCCAACTGCCAGAGGTACTGATTATGCTGCCTTGTGGTAGTTGAGGAGGTTGAGGGAAATATATGTAGTTGAATAATTGTATTATGTATAATTTTGTCTTTGTATTGTAATAGATTTAAGGGATTAGGATTAAAATAGTCTAATAACTAGGACAAATTGTCCTAGTTCTCAGATATTTTAAATTGGGGGAGAAAGGGGGATGTGATGTAGTTCAGCTGGGCTTGTGAGGTCTCTGGGGAGACCTAATTTAACCAATTATATGGTCACACCTTGCCTTGGCAAACGTCTGTCAGCCACGCCCACGTCTGAGGTCTTTTGTTCTTGACGGCATCAGACCTAGGCGTCAGGTCGTACACGTGGTTGTGGAGGGTGCTTGGACCACCATAAAAGCCCAAGGAAGAGCATGATCAGGAGATTCGAGCAGAGCTGCTGCTGGGGTGCAGAGCTCCTGAGCAGAGATTCGAGCGGAGCTGCTGCTGGGGTGCAGAGCTCCTGAGCAGAGACTTCGAGCGTAGCTGCTGCTGGGGTGCAGGGCTCGGGAGAAGGCTGCTGAATTCTCTGGAGGAGACTGTTGGAGGCATTGGGCAGAGTACTGGCTTGGCGCAGTACTCGTGCTGTGTAGGTCTTGGGACCTGTGGCTTAGTTCCTGTGATGAACTGCCCTCTGTGCTACATTGTAAGTTTATTCATTTTCGTCAAGTTGATTGTGTTCCCTGTCTCACTTCTTATACGTACCATCCCATTTATCTAAACAACAATAATGTTCTCTTGTTCCCAAATATATTATTGTACAAAGACTTAATAATAAACTGTGTTTGAGTAGAAGAGTAATACTCACTGTCCACCGTTACTTATTCTTTTTTCTTATATTTTATTATGTTTATATGAGTGAAGAATGGGCGAGGCATATGTTAGTGAGTAGTGTAGAGCTAATGAGAGTGTCGTGGTGGTCACCACTGACCTGTCATTACCCACCTACCTCCGCTAATCATCTCACTCCTACCACCTCGCCTCCCTCTCCCCTGCCTACATAATCCCTTACTCCCATATTCCCCACTTATATCCGATTCAATCATTACCCCCCTACATGACAATCTTGGGTTAAGCATTATAACGAACATGTCCCCTGATGCACACATCATTCAAATAACTGCTGCAGCAAATGGGCGCTTGGCAAACCTGAGAACAGCATTTCGACATCAGAGTAAGGGAGCATTCACGACACTTTACACCGTGTACATAAGGCCCGTACTGGAGTATGCAGCGCCTGTATGGTACCCACTCTTAGTCAAACTCGTCAAGAATTTGGAGAAAGTGCAAAAGTTTACAAGATTAGTCCCGAACTGAAGGGTATGTTTTAAATAAGTGACCCACTGATCAGAGCAGATCGACTGGTCCGAACCCTTGACTGGTCCGAACCCGGGACTGGTTTCAAACAGTTTCGTTGGACAATAAAGCAGACTGTAAACGGATGGGGTTGTAGGCGCCCTTATAAACACAAACATTAAAAATCAGGAACGTGATGGTAAGCTGTCCAATATACAAAAAGAGTTAGAAACAGAAATACAAATAGCTAGAGCTTCATTTAAGGTTATTAATATAATATTCAAGAGGTTGCTAGTAGAATTGCAGTAAATCAACCATTCAAATCATTATGAAGCTGTGTGTAGTCTGTGGTCAGTCAAACAAACGGGCTTCCACATGGATAAATTGTCATTTTTGTGGAAATTGGTGTCACGCCCCTTGTGCAGATATCCCAGAACTAGCTACAAGCAGTATTAAAACAGAGAAGTGTTTCTGGGTATGCCCAAATGAGGAAAATCTGTGGACTAAAATCACAAGGGTATTAAAAGAGGACAACATCAAAGCTGCTTTCATAGAAAACCTGGAAGCTTTCTACAACAGATGGGAACATAAAAAGTCTGGGCTGAATGGTACTGCCCTTGATACTGGCCATGTAGTCACAAACTGCTAGGCTGGAGGTGATGTCCTGGGAGACAGTAATAGTAAAGCTGGAGGTGCTGTCCTGGGAGACAGTAATGGTGAAGCTGGAGGTGCTGTCCTGGGAGACAGAAATGGTGAAGCTGGAGATACTGTCCTGGGAGACAGTAATGGTGAAGCTGGAGATTTTGTCCAGGTAGTCGGGAATTATACGCAGGAAGGAATACATATAAATGACCTCATAGGGGACAGGAGCCATAGTAGGGAAACAAGTGTAGTCAAAGATAAGATAAAACCAATATTGCAAACTAGAAATACCGCAGGAAATAGCAAACAAGAGGACTCCAATAGCAATAGTGAGGATAAATTACCAAAAACAACTTGTGGCCCGGTGGTCTGGTGGCTAAAGCTCCCGCTTCACACACGGAGGGCCCGGGTTCGATTCCCGGCGGGTGGAAATTCCGACACGTTTCCTTACACCTGTTGTCCTGTTCACCTAGCAGCAAATAGGTACCTGGGTGTTAGTCGACTGGTGTGGGTCGCATCCTGGGGGACAAGATTAAGGACCCCAATGGAAATAAGTTAGACAGTCCTCGATGACGCACTGACTTTCTTGGGTTATCCTGGGTGGCTAACCCTCCGGGGTTAAAAATCCGAACAAAATCTTATCTTATCTTATCTTATCTCCATTGTTGGTGCTAGGGAGGATAGAAGTAAGACAGGGAAACATGCACCAACAGGGAATACAGTCACAGAAACCCAAGGCAAGCGGAAACCAAGCCTGTGCACATACTATGCACTTGGTATCTGCTGGCATGGGAAATCTGGAAAAACAGATGGGACATGCAACTATGACCACCCTAGAAAATGCCATGCCCATATGACAACAGGAAAATGCAAACTCCCTTCCTGTAAGCTTTTTCACCCTGAAATGTGTACCTCTTCAGTACAGGAAAGACTGTGCTATAACTTAAATTGCCAGGCATACCATCTAAAGGGGACAAAAAGATACAAAACATCCAGGCCATGGGAAAACCTGGGTAGCCACAGCCACTCAAGAGGGAGAGGTTTTTTAGTGCCAGGAAGGAAAAAAAACTGGCAGGAAATGGCAGAAATCGTACACCAAATCCAGTCATTCCTGGAGTGGAACCACAGTCGATGGCCTCCACTCCAAACCAACAGATACAGATACTAATGCCGAAAAAAAAAATCCCCCCCCAGTACCAACAATACCACCAGTCCGATAACATTCTTCTTTGCAAATATACAGGGTCTAAAGCCAGCAACAAACAACAAAATACCTTTCATCCGTGGACTGCTTGCAGAGGCAAAGGCAATGTTCGCGGCTTTCACTGAGACCCACATAAAGGATCACTTGGACAACGAAATATGGATCCCAGGTTACAATCTATACAGATGTGACAGAGTGAACAGGCAAAAGGGGGGGGTTGGCCTGTACATTGCAGAGTCACTTGTTTGCACAGAACTGCTTAATGCCTCAAATGACGTAGTGGAAGTTTTAGCAGTAAAGGTCGAGAACCAAAACCTAGTCATTGTGGTAGTCTACAAGCCTCCGGATGCAACATCCCAGCAATTCCAGGAACAGCTGTTAAAAATTGACCACTGTCTGGAAAATCTTCCAGCTCCTGCACCCAACATCTTGCTCCTGGGGGATTTCAACTTAAGGCACCTAAAATGGAGGAATATAGCAAATAATATTGTTGCAGTAATAACACCAGGAGGCAGCTCTGATGAAAACTCACACTCACACGAGCTTTTAAATCTCTGCACAAAATTCAATTTAAACCAGCAAATAATAGAGCCTACTAGACTGGAGAATACACTAGACCTCATCTTCACTAACAATGATGATCTGATAAGAAATGTCACCATATCAAAAACAATATACTCAGATCACAACACAATTGAGGTTCAGACATGTATGCGTGGAGCCCCAGACCGACAAAATGAGACTAGTCACGAGGGAGCATTCACCAAATTCAACTTCAATAACAAAAACATAAAGTGGGACCAAGTAAACCAAGTCCTAACCGATATAAGCTGGGAAGATATACTAAGCAACACAGACCCAAACTTATGCCTAGAACAGATTAACTCGGTGGCACTCGATGTATGCACAAGGCTTATTCCTCTAAGAAAAAGGAGGAGTAGATGTAAAATAGAAAGAGACAGGCGCTCCCTTTACAGGCGACGGAAAAGAATAACAGAGCGGCTAAAAGAGGTCAATATATCTGAAATGCGCAGGGAGACACTGGTCAGAGAAATAGCAAGCATCGAACTTAAGCTAAAAGAATCCTTTAGGAGTCAGGAATCGCGGGAAGAACTAAAAGCTATAAATGAAATCGAAAGAAACCCAAAGTATTTCTTCTCCTATGCCAAATCAAAATCGAGAACAACGTCCAGTATTGGGCCCCTACTTAAACAAGATGGGTCCTACACAGATGACAGCAAGGAAATGAGTGAGCTACTCAAGTCCCAATATGACTCAGTTTCTAGCAAGCCGCTAACCAGACTGAGAGTCGAAGATCAAAATGAATTTTTTATGAGAGAGCCACAAAATTTGATTAACACAAGCCTATCCGATGTTATCCTGACGCCAAATGACGTCGAACAGGCGATAAATGACATGCCCATGCACTCTGCCCCAGGGCCAGACTCATGGAACTCTGTGTTCATCAAGAACTGCAAGAAGCCCCTATCACGAGCCTTTTCCATCCTATGGAGAGGGAGCATGGACACGGGGGTCGTCCCTCAGTTACTAAAAACAACAGACATAGCCCCACTCCACAAAGGGGGCAGTAAAGCAACAGCAAAGAACTACAGACCAATAGCACTAAAATCCCATATCATAAAAATCTTTGAAAGGGTCCTAAGAAGCAAGATCACCACCCATCTAGAAACCCATCAGTTACACAACCCAGGGCAACATGGGTTTAGAACAGGTCGCTCCTGTCTGTCTCAACTACTGGATCACTACGACAAGGTCCTAAATGCACTAGAAGACAAAAAGAATGCAGATGTAATATATACAGACTTTGCAAAAGCCTTCGACAAGTGTGACCATGGCGTAATAGCGCACAAAATGCGCGCTAAAGGAATAACAGGAAAAGTCGGTCGATGGATCTATAATTTCCTCACTAACAGAACACAGAGAGTAGTCGTCAACAGAGTAAAGTCCGAGGCAGCTACGGTGAAAAGCTCTGTTCCACAAGGCACAGTACTAGCTCCCATCTTGTTCCTCATCCTCATATCCGACATAGACAAGGATGTCAGCCACAGCACCGTGTCTTCCTTTGCGGATGACACCCGAATCTGCATGACAGTGTCTTCCATTGCAGACACTGCAAGGCTCCAGGCGGACATCAACCAAATCTTTCAGTGGGCTGCAGAAAACAATATGAAGTTCATCGATGAGAAATTTCAATTACTCAGATATGGTAAACATGAGGAAATTAAATCATCATCAGAGTACAAAACAAATTCTGGCCACAAAATAGAGCGAAACACCAACGTCAAAGACCTGGGAGTGATTATGTCGGAGGATCTCACCTTCAAGGACCATAACATTGTATCAATCGCATCTGCTAGAAAAATGACAGGATGGATAATGAGAACCTTCAAAACTAGGGAGGCCAAGCCCATGATGACACTCTTCAAGTCACTTGTTCTATCTAGGCTGGAATATTGCTGCACTCTAACAGCACCTTTCAAGGCAGGTGAAATTGCCGACCTAGAAAATGTACAGAGAACTTTCACGGCGCGCATAACGGAGATAAAACACCTCAATTACTGGGAGCGCTTGAGGTTTCTAAACCTGTATTCCCTGGAACGCAGGAGGGAGAGATACATGATTATATACACCTGGAAAATCCTAGAGGGACTAGTACCGAACTTGCACACAAAAATCACTCACTACGAAAGCAAAAGACTTGGCAGACGATGCACCATCCCCCCAATGAAAAGCAGGGGTGTCACTAGCACGTTAAGAGACCATACAATAAGTGTCAGGGGCCCGAGACTGTTCAACTGCCTCCCAGCACACATAAGGAAGATTACCAACAGACCCCTGGCAGTCTTCAAGCTGGCACTGGACAAGCACCTAAAGTCAGTTCCTGATCAGCCGGGCTGTGGCTCGTACGTTGGTTTGCGTGCAGCCAGCAGCAACAGCCTGGTTGATCAGGCGCTGATCCACCAGGAGGCCTGGTCACAGACCGGGCCGCGGGGGCGTTGACCCCCGAAACTCTCTCCAGGTAAACTCCAGGTATGTCTTACGAGAAGAGATTAAGGGAACTCGACCTGACGACACTAGAGGATAGGAGGAATGGGGTGATATGATAACGACTTATAAAATACCGACAGGAATTGATAAGACAGATAGGGCTCGAATGTTTCAGAAATGGGAAACAGGAACAAGGGGCCACAATTGGAAGCTGAAAACTTAAATGAATCATAGGGATGTTATTAAGTATTTCTTTAGCTGTAGAGTTGTCAGGAAGTGGAATAATATGGAGAGTGAAGTAGTGGATGCAAATTCCATACATAGCTTTAAGAAGAGGTATGATAAAGCTCATTGAGCAGGGAAAGAGTGACTTAGTATCGAGCAGTGAAGAGGTGGGGCCAGGAGCTATGAGCCGACCCTTGCAACCACATATCGGTGAGTATATATCGGTGAGTACATCAATCAAATAACTGTTGCAGCATATGTGCGACTAGCAAACCTAAAAATAACATTCAGACATCTCAACAAGGAATCGTTCAGGATCCTGTATACTGTGTATATCAGGCCTCTATTGGAGTATGCAACAGCAGTTTGGAACCCACACCTAGCCAAGCATATAAGGAAATTAGAGAAAGTGCGAACGTCTGAACAAGACTATTACCGGAGTTAAGGGGCATGTCCTACGAGGAGAGGTTAAGGGAAATCGGCCTGACGACACTGGAGGACAGGAGGATTAGGGGATACATGATAATGACATATAAAATACTGAGGGGAATTGACAGGGTGGACAGAGACAGGATGCTGAAGACCCAGATGAATCACAGGGATGCTAGGAAGTATTTCTTCAACCACAGAGTTGTCAGGAAGTGGAATAGTCTGGGAAGTGATGTAGGGGAGGCAAGATCCATACATAGCTTTAAGAAGAGGTATGATAAAGCTCATGGAGCGGGAAGAGTGATCTAGTAGCGACCAGTGAAGAGGCGGGGCCAGGAGTTGTGACCCGACTCCTGCAACCATAACTAGGTGAGTACACACACACACACACACACCTCATGCATGAACATGTTAGAGACACTACCAGAGAGAGAAGTGAGGATGAACCAGCAAGACTGGACCTCGTATTCACCCTGAGTAGCTGGGACACTGAGGACATCATATATCAAAGGCCCCCTGGAGCTAGTGATCATCACATGGTTATGAGCTTTTGAAACATAGTAAAGTTACAAGTGGAGAGGGTAACAGGAGAAGGATGAGAAAAGCCTAACTTCAAAAGAAGGGACTACACAGGCATGAGGAACTTCCTTTAGGAGGTTCAGTGGGAAGGAGAATTGGTAGAAAAATCAGTAAACAAAATTATGGATTATGTGATAACAAAATGCAAGGAGGCAGAGGAGAGCTTTGTTCCCAAGGGCAACAGAAATAATGGAAAGACCAGAAAGACACCTTGGTTTACCCAGAGGTTTAGGGAGGCAAAAACTGTGCCATAGAATGGAAAAAGTACACAAGATAAAGAACCTAGGAAAATAAATAGATTAGTCACAGAGCCAGAAACGAGTATGCACAGATTAGGAGGGAGGCCCAGCGACAGTACGAAAACGACAAAGCATCAAAAGTCAAGTCTGACCCGAAGCTGTTGTATAGCCACATCAGGAGGAAGACAACAGTCAAGGACCTGGTAATCAGACTAAGGAAGGAAGGTGGGGAACTCACAAGAAACGACCAAGAAGTATATGAGGAGCTCAACATGAGATTTAAGGAAGTATTTACAGTGGAGAGGGAAAGAACTCCAGGAAGTCAGAATAGAGGGGCACACCAACAAGGGATATACCAACAAAGGCTGAATGAGATACACACAACTGAGGAGGAGGTGAAGAAGCTGCTAAATGAACTTGATACCTCAAAGGCGTTGGGACAGGACAACATCTCTCCATGGGTCCTTAGAGAGGGAGTAAAGATGCTGTGTGTGCCACTAACAACAATTTTCATCACATCCATTGAAACTGGGCCAATACCTGAGGAATGGAAGGCGGAAAATGTAGTCCCCATTTTTAAGAAAGGAGACAGACATGAGGCACTCAACTACAGACCAGTGACACTCACGTGTATAGTATACAAAGTCATGGAGAAGATTATCAGGAGGAGAGTGGTGGAGCACCCAGAACTGAACACGCTTATAAACGACAACCAGCATGGATTTAGGGAAGGAAAATAATGCATCACAAACCTACTGGAGTTTTATGACAAGGTAACAGAAGACACAAGAGAAAGGAGTGGGAGGATTGCATTTTCTTGGACTGCAAGAAGGTCTTCGACACAGTTCCTCACATGAGATTAGTGCAAAAGCTAGAGGACCACGCACCATAACAGGAAGGGCACTGCAATAGATCAGAGAATACCTGAAAGGGAGGTAACAACGAGTCATGATACGTGACGATTTGTCAGAGTGGGCACCTGTGGCGAACGGGGTTCCACAAGGGTCAGTTCTAGAACCAGTGCCACTTTTTGGTATATGTGAATGACAGAATGGAAGGGATCCTTAAGAGTAGCGTGTCCAGTGGAACTGGATGTTGTACTCGCTACCCAAGGAAACATGATGGTTTTATCTGGAGTTTATCTGGAGAGAGTTCCCGGGGTCAACGCCCCCGCGGCCCGGTCTGTGACCAGGCCTCCTTAGGTCAGTGTCCCAGGATGCGACCCACACCAGTCGATTAACACCCATATATCCATTTTACTGATGGGGAACATAGACAACAGGTGGAAAGAAACACGTCCAATGTTTCTACTCTGGCTGGGAATCGAACCCAGGCCCTCACCGTGTGAAGCGAGAGCGTTAACCACCAGGCCACCAGAGGTTTAGGGAGGCAAAAACTGTGCCATAGAATGGAAAAAGTACACAAGATAAAGAACCTAGGAAAATAAAGAACTGTTATGCAAGGAGGGAGGAATATATGGAGAGAAAGAGAGAGGTTAAGAGATTGGTGAAGCGATGTTAAAAGAAGAGAGCAAATGAGAGAGAGGGTGAGATGTTATCAACATGTTTTGTTGAAAATAAGAAAAAGTTTTGGAGTGAGATTAATAAGTTGAGAAAGCCTAGAGAACAAATGGTGTGGATGACTCTCGTATGGTCCAGTGGATTAGGGCATCATGTGTTTTTGCCCACCATGAGGCAGGCGAAAGCGGCATGGGTTCGAGTCCTTGGCTAGTGCAGTGTTGTTATTGATCGATACCACTCGTTCGTGGTCAAAATAATATAAAATACAGCTCGTTGAACTAGTACACCAAAGAGGGACTAGAATGAAACTAGCCTAGAGTCATCCACATCATCGTGTGTCCTTGGGTAACGAGTACAACATCCAGTTCAGATGGATGCGCTACTCTTAAGGATCGTATGGTCCAGTGGATTAGGGTGTCATGTGTTTTCGCCCACTATGAGGCAGGCCAAAGTAGCATGGGTTCGAGTCCTTAGCTAGTGCAGTCTTGCTATATATATATATATATATATATATATATATATATATATATATATATATATATATATATATATATATATATATATATATATATATATATATAACACAACACTTATGCAAGGAGGGAGGAATATATGGAGAGAAAGAGAGAGGTTAAGAGATTGGTGAAGCGATGTTAAAAGAAGAGAGCAAATGAGAGAGAGGGTGAGATGTTATCAACATGCTTTGTTGAAAATAAGAAAAAGTTTTGGAGTGAGATTAATAAGTTGAGGAAGCCTAGAGAACAAATGGAATTGTTAGTTAAAAATAGGAGAGGAGAGTTATTAAATGGAAAGTTAGAGGTATTGGGAAGATGGAGGGAATATTTTGATGAATTGTTAAATGTTGATGAAGATAGGGAAGCTGTGATTTCGTGTATAGGACAAGGAGGAATAACATCTTGTAGGAGTGAGGAAGAGCCAGTTGTGAGTGTGGGTGAAGTTCGTGAGGCAGTAGGTAAAATGAAAGGGGGTAAGGCAGCCGGGATTGATGGGATAAAGATTTATTTATAAAATGTATGGAAGAGGGTAAGATACTTACGGATTGTTAGAGAAGTCCTTTGTATAAAGGCAAAGAGGACAAAAGAGATTTCAAAAAATTTTAGGGGAATAAGTCTACCTGGTAAAGTGTATGGTAGAGTTATTATTGAAAGAATTAAGAGTAAAGCAGAGAATAGGATAGCAGATGAACAAGGAGATTTAGGAAAGGCAGGAAGAGTGTAGACCAAGTATTTACAGTGAAACATATAAGTGAACAGTATTAAGATAAGAGTAAAGAGGTTTTTGTTGCATTTATGGATTTGTATGTAGGAGAGAGGGAGAATATTTCCCAGTAAAAGTAAACCTTAGACAAGGATGTGTGATGTCACTGTGGTTGTTCAATATATTTATAGATGGGGTTGTAAGAGAAGTGTATGCGAGGGTCTTGGCAAGAGGCGTGGAGTTAAAAGATAAAGAATCTAACACAAAGTGGAATGACACTGTGCTTTTGGAAGATTCTGAAGAGAAGTTGCAGAGGTTGGTGGATGAGTTTGGTAGGGTATGTAAAAGAAGAAAATTAAAAGTGAATATAGGAAAGAATATGGTGATGGAGATAACGAAAAATTTTGTGACAAAAGAATGGATATCAGATTGGTGGGAGAGAGTATGGAGGAGGTGAATGTATTCAGATATTTGAGAGTGAACTTGTCAACAGATGGGTCTTTGAAAGATGAGGTGAATCATAGAATTGATGAGGGGAAGAAGGTGAGTGGTGCACTTAAGATTCTGTGGAGACAAAGAACCTTGTCCATGGAAGCAAAGAGGGCAATGTATGAGAGTGTAGTTATACAAATGCTCTTATATGTATGTGAAGCACGGGTGGTGAATGTTGCAACAAGGAGAAGGTTGGAGGCAGTGGTGATGTCATGTCTGAGAGCAGTGTGTTGTGTGAATATAATGCAAACAGTTTGGATTACCAAAACTATTATCCAGAGGGCTGAGGAGGGGTTGTTGAGATGGTTCAGATACGTAGAGAGAATGGAACAAAACATAATGACTTCGAGAGTGTATAAATCTGTAGTAGAGGTAAGGCAGGGTAGGGGTCGGCCTAGGAAAGGTTGGAGGGACGAGGTAAATGAGGTTTTGTGTGCGAGGGGCTTGGACTTCCAGCAAGCATGTGTGAGCGTGTTAGATAGGAGATAATGAAGTCAAATGGGTTTTAGGATTTGACGTGCTGTTGGAGTGTAAGCCAGGTAACATTACTGAAGGGATTCAGGGAAACTGGCAGGTCAGACTTGGGTCCTGGAGGTGGGAAGTACAGTGTCTGTATTCCGAAGGAGGGGTGTTAATGTTGCAGATTTATAATTGTAGTGTAAGCGTGCCTCTGGCAAGATAGTGTTGGATTGAATTCAATTCAATTCAAAGTTTATTCTCTATAAGGATTACAATGCTGAGTTTACAGAAATTTGGTTATTGTTTGGTTTACATGTAGTAAAATTGTGATTACAGAGTGTACCCTGCCTTGGTGGGAGATGGCCGATGTGTTAATAAATAATATATATATATATATATATATATATATATATATATATATATATATATATATATATATATATATATATATATATAAACACTGATCTCTGGCCAAAGCAGACTCGAACCTACGAGCCTTGGAACAAGGTACGCACTGCTTTACTATTCTCACCACACTGGACAATACTTTGGCGCCTAGCTCAGTGCTAGACGTTGATCCAAGGCAGCCAGCTTTGAGCATTGAGCTTGGGGCCAAGGTATTGTCCTGTGTGGTGAGAATGGTAAAGCACTGCGTACCTTGTTCCAAGGTTCGTAGGTTCGAGTCTCCTTCGGCCAGAGATCAGTGTTCGTGTATATTTCGCCTGCTCTTGCGAATTCCTTGCATATGTATACATATATATATATATATATATATATATATATATATATATATATATATATATATATATATATATATATATATATGTCGTGCCGAATAGGCAGAACTTGCGATCTTGGCTTAAATAGCAACGCTCATCTTGCCATATAGGACAAGTGAAAATTTGTGTATGCAGAGTGTACCCTGCCTTGATGGGAGATGGCCGATGTGTTAATAAATAATATATATATATATATATATATATATATAAATATATATATATATATATATATATATATATATATATATATATATATATAAACACTGATCTCTGGCCAAAGCAGACTCGAACCTACGAGCCTTGGAACAAGGTACGCACTGCTTTACTATTCTCCCCACACTGGACAATACTTTCGCGCCTAGCTCAGTGCTAGACGTTGATCCAAGGCAGAGAGCTTTGAGCATTGAGCTTGGGGCCAGGGTATTGTCCTGTGTGGTGAGAATGGTAAAGCACTGCGTACCTTGTTCCAAGGTTCGTAGTTTCGAATCTCCTTCGGCCAGAGATCAGTGTTCGTGTATATTTCGCCTGCTCTTGCGAATTCCTTGCATATGTATACATATATATATATATATATATATATATATATATATATATATATATATATATATATATATATATATATATATATTTATATATATATGTCGTGCCGAATAGGCAGAACTTGCTATCTTGGCTTAAATAGCAACGCTCATCTTGCCATATAGGACAAGTAAAAATTTGTGTATGCAATAATTTCTCCAAAATCATTCTGAACCTAACGAAAAAAATATATTTCACTGTGTTTGTTTAGTATTAAATTATTGTAAACAAATCTAAAATATATTTAGTTGGGTTAGGCTAAAATAAATTGTTCTTGTTATGATTAGGTTAGGTAAGTTTTCTAAGATGCTTTTGGAGCAAAATTAAAAAAAATTACATTAACATTAATGAAAAAAATATATCTTTAAACGTATAAGAGAATTTTTTAGAAAGGACTTAATTTTAAACGAGTTCTTGCTAGGTTAGTTTAATATGTTTATTATGCACCCCATACCCATCCTGTGGGCGGTAGTCAAAAGATTACAGAGGTACATAATGGGTCCAGGGACTGGGCCTCAAAGTTTTGATAGCTGAGCAAGTTACAGAGGTAATGAATTCACAATTTACAAAGGTAATGAACTCACAATTTACAAAGGTAATGAACTCCAGGTAGGTCTAGTCACAATCATTACAAGTTACAAAGGTATTTACAGATTACAGAGGTACACAATGGGTCCAGGGACCGGGCTCCAAAGTTTTGATGGCTGAAATAGGTACAAGGTAATGAACTCACAAGTTACAAAGGTAATGAACTCACAAGTTACAAAGGTAATGAATACTGTAAGAATGGTTACTTACGTTTATACATGGCTGCAATCATGAACAAATTTTAGAGTAATGAGCAATTCACACTTCCACACCCGGTCACAACTGTAGTGAGTTATTGGTGCAAATGTTGATTGCTGAGTCTCTCTCTCTCTCACACACACACACACACACACACATACAAATTCATACACACACACACATAAACACACACACATACACACACACACACACACACACACACACACACACACACACACACACACACACACACACACACACACACACACACACACACAAACTCATACACACACATGCACACACACTCATACACACACACACACACGCTTACTCAAACACTCACTCATATACACACACACACTCATACTCACACACACACACACACACACACACACACACACACACACACACACACACACACACACACACACACACACACACACACACACACACACACACTCACACACACACACACACACACACACACACACACACACACACACAAACACACACACACACACACACACACACACACACACACACACACACACACACACACACACACACACACACACACATGTATAATCCACCACAGAACTGCAGGAGGCCAAGAGAGGAATATGAAGAGAGCAACAGAGCAATGGTGGACACACTTGCTGAGGTGGCAAGAAGAGCTCACTCCAGCAGAGCAAAGTTGCTGGTTATGGGGGATTTCAACCACAGGGAGATTGACTGGGAAAACCTGGAGCCACATGGGGCTCCCGAAACATGGAGAGCCAGGATGTTGGACGTGGTGCTGGAAAACCTCATGCACCAACATGTTAAGGACACTACCAGAGTGAGAGGGGAGGATGAACCAGCAAGATTGGACCTTGTGTTCACCCTGGGCAGCTCAGACATTGAGGATATCAAGTATGAGAGTCCCCTAGGAGCTAGCGACCACGTGGTTCTGTGCTTTGAATACATAGTAGAGCTGCAAGTGGAGAGAATAACAGGAGTAGAATGGGAAAAGCCTGACTATAAAAGAGGGGACTACATAGGGTTGAAGAACTTCATGCGGGAGGTCCAGTGGGACAGAGAACTGGCAGGAAAGCCAGTAAATGAAATGATGGAATATGTAGCAACAAAATGCAAGGAGGCAGTGGAAAGGTTCATTCCCAAGGGCAACAGTAACAACGGGAAGACCAGAACAAGCCCCTGGTTTACCCGACGGTGTAAGGAGGCAAAAACAAAGTGCAATAGAGAATGGAAAAAGTACAGAAGGCAGAGAACACACGAAAATAGGGAGATCAGTCGCAGAGCCAGGAATGAGTACGCACAGGTAAGGAGGGAGGCCCAGCGACAGTATGAAAATGACATAGCATCGAGAATCAAGACTGACCCGAAACTGTTGTATAGCCACATCAGGAGGAAGACAACAGTCAAAGACCAGGTGATCAGATTAAGGACAGAAGGTGGAGAACTCACAAGAAATGATCAGGAGGTATGTGAGGAGCTGAACAGGAGATTTAAGGAAGTTTTTACAGTAGAGACAGGAAGGGCTGTGGGAAGACAGCACAGAAGGGAACATCAAGAGGGAATATACCAACAAGTGTTGGATGACATACGAACAACTGAGGAGGAGGTGAAGAAGCTCTTAAGTGACCTTGACACCTCAAAGGCGATGGGACCGGACAACATCTCCCCATGGGTCCTTAGAGAAGGAGCAGAGATGCTGTGTGTGCCTCTAACCACAATCTTCAACACATCCCTTGAAACTGGGCAACTACCTGAGAAATGGAAGACAGCTAATGTAGTCCCCATATTTAAGAAAGGAAACAGAAACGAGGCACTAAACTACAGACCTGTGTCTCTGACATGTATTGTGTGCAAAGTCATGGAGAAGATTATCAGGAGGAGAGTGGTCGAACACCTGGAAAGGAACAAGATTATAAATGAAAACCAGCATGGGTTCATGGAAGGCAAATCTTGTATCACAAACCTCCTGGAGTTTTATGACAAGGTAACAGAAGTAAGACACGAGAGAGAGGGTTGGGTAGATTGCGTTTTCCTAGACTGCAGGAAGGCCTTTGACACAGTTCCCCACAAGAGATTAGTGCAGAAGCTGGAGGATCAGGCACACATAAAAGGAAGGGCACTGCAATGGATAAGGGAATACCTGACAGGGAGGCAGCAACGAGTCATGGTACGTGAAGAGGTATCACAGTGGGCGCCTGTTACGAGCGGGGTCCCACAGGGGTCAGTTCTAGGACCAGTGCTATTTTTGATATATGTGAACGACATGATGGAAGGAATAGACTCTGAAGTGTCCCTGTTCGCAGATGACGTGAAGTTGATGAGAAGAATTAAATCGGACGAGGATGAGGCAGGACTGCAAAGAGACCTGGAGAGGCTGGACATGTGGTCCAGTAACTGTCTCCTCGAATTCAATCCAGCCAAATGCAAAGTCATGAAGATTGGGGAGGGGCAAAGAAGACCGCAGACAGAATATAGGCTAGGTGGACAAAGACTACAGACCTCACTCAGGGAGAAAGACCTTGGGGTGACCATAACACCGAGTACATCACCGGAGGCACACATCAACCAAATAACCGCTGCAGCATACGGGCGCCTGGCAAACCTGAGAATAGCGTTCCGATACCTCAATAAGGAATCGTTCAAGACACTGTACACTGTGTATGTTAGGCCCATACTGGAGTATGCAGCACCAGTCTGGAACCCACACCTGGTCAAGCACGTCAAGAAGTTAGAGAAAGTACAAAGGTTTGCAACAAGGCTAGTCCCAGAGCTCAAGGGAATGTCGTACGAGGAAAGGTTAAGGGAAATCGGACTGACGACACTGGAGGACAGAAGGGTCAGGGGAGACATGATAACGACATACAAGATACTGCGGGGAATAGATAAGGTGGACAGAGATAGGATGTTCCAGAGAGGGGACACAGGGACAAGGGGTCACAACTGGAAGCTGAAGACTCAGACGAGTCACAGGGACGTTAGGAAGTATTTCTTCAGTCATAGAGTTGTCAGCAAGTGGAATAGCCTAGCAAGTGAAGTAGTGGAGGCAGGAACCATACATAGTTTTAAGAAGAGGTATGACAAAGCTCAGGAAGCAGAGAGAGAGAGGATCCAGTAGCGATCAGTGAAGAGGCGGGGCCAGGAGCTGAGTCTCGACCCCTGCAACCACAATTAGGTGAGTACAATTAGGTGAGTACACACACACACACACACACACACACACACACACACACATGCACATATGTGGTAATGCTTTATTTACAGCTAGCAAAGTCAGGGTATTTCTCCAGAATGGTCTGTAATATACCACTGTGGATAAAATACTTAGCCATTTCTTGAACACTTCTGAGTGAGTTGTTTCTAAATTCATTAATTTTATCACACTCCAGTACATAATGACGCAGGGTGTGACAATAGTCCATCTGGCAAAGTTTACATTTCGTTTGGTCTACATCTGGTGGTGGTGATTTAACCTGCCAAAGATACTTGTAACCCAGCCGGAGCCGGGCGGTAGTGACATCCAAGAGTCTGCTTATTTTGTTGGATGCACCATAGACATGTGGCTCCTCCTGCATGATAGAATGATGATAGATGGACTCACTGGTGTCAATCTCCCTGAGCCTTAAGTCCATAAAATTCAGCTGAAGTTCTTTTCGTATTATTGTTCTCAAACTACTACCTGACAAGCCAAGATTGTAATCTACTCCCTCTTTGAAAGCATACAGCTTAGCCAATTTATCAGTTCTATCATGCATCTGAAGACCAATGTGAGATGGAATCCACAGCATGTGCACTCTGACTCCACTGTCCACAATCCTACCATACCTGTGTCTGGCTTCTGACACAAGCATGCCACAGTTCTGTCTGAAGGGTAGAGGCCCAATTATTGATGCGTGCTCCAATTTCTTTAAGAGAGCCATCACTCTGTACGACAACAGCAGCACTACCAGCTGCACCAGTGGATTGGTGAACAGAACCATCAACGTAAATAATTTGCGAGAGTGTGTGCTGTGTGACTAAGTTATCAATACAGCTTAAGGCCTCATGTTTTGCTTCAAGGCGAAGTTTTGGTTGTGATTTAAGAAGTAGTTTGGGGGGAAATGGAGGAATGGTAGTTTGGAATGGGGTAATATTCCATGGAGCGGAGAAGTGCCGCTGTTGCCTTACTTGACATAGATCATGTATCTGATCTGGGGATTCTCCAACACCCAAAACATTCTTAATCATGTACTAGCCTCGTGTTCTTGCTAACTGACCAGTTTTACATATTCCGCACGACATATATATATATATATATATATATATATATATATATATATATATATATATATATATATATATATATATATATATATATAATATAGGGAGGTACCACCTCTAGAACTGTCATGGGGACCCTCATCCTCAGAGAAAATAATAAACTTGCTTCAGGGAAAACTCAAGATTCTCCCTGAAGCTGTTTGAGAATTTTCTCCTACCACCCCCTATATTATGTATATATATTTTATTTAAAGACAAAATACATTGACGAAACATTCACAAAAATATGATACAAAGTAAAACAACATAGGTAACTCAGAGCTACATCTCGAATACTTCGTCCAGCTCCCCTGCGGTGGGCCGCGTGCCCAGAATGCTGCAGGCATTTCCTCTCTGGATCGCAACACTGAGTCTCTGAAAGAGGAAGCTGGTCGCCCTTTGGTCCTTGGTTTCTATGATGAGCTTTTCACCCAGCTCTTTGAGGAACTTTAGAGCACACTTGCCCCATGCTCCAAGGGTCTCCGACCCTATTGGAATGAAGTTATAGCAAGGGGGAAGGTCTTCATATTTTCGGATCTTCTGGGTCTCCCTGTGGCTGGCAGCTCCACCCCCTTCCACTACAGAGTATGGCAAGTAGGTGTCTGCCAATGTGGCAGCACAGGTGTAGTCCCAGGCAATCTGCTTTCCATCCTTCCAGGGTAGCATAGTGGCTCCATCAGGACGCTTTTGACTTCCATCAGACCTCTGTACTTGGGGTTCCCGTTGAGCTGGGCAACGGGCTGTGGCGAGGCTTCTCTTTATTATGTCATTGATCTCCTCATGTCTGGCATACTTCCCTTCTGCTATGTGGCACACGAGACCATGGAGTCCGAATTGATCAGCTGTCGCCCTGCCGCAAATACACCTATGTTCGGTGAGGATGGGGGCGGCTAGGCGAAGAGCAACACCAATCCGAATGGCCTGTGGGTCGAGACGGGTGCCCAGGGAGGAATTGGGAACAGCTAACAGGAAATCTCCTGAGTGTGGTGCCTTCACTGCCAGGAGACGAGCTTTGTTCTTTCCTGAAGCATTGGAGAGCATTGTGTTGGCGATTTTTTCCATGATTGGTTTGTCCCAGTGGGACTGTTTGTGCTGTTTGGGAGGAGCTGGTCTACTGGAGGAGTCTGTAAGGGTGTCCCACCGATTTGCTGCTTCAGTAAATCTGGGGTCATGAGCTCCTACCAAGTCTCTCAAGCGTTCGGGCACTATCTTCTTGACTAATGCACTGGAAGCCAAACACGAAGACAGAAAAGCAGGTAAAGCAACATGCTTTGCTTTACGCACCCCTATACCTCCCAGTCGCACTGGGAGGGTTGCCTGATCCCATTGCTCATCCTCTAGTGACAGGTTCAGTGCCTTCTTAAAAGTTGATCTCAGGTGTGCGTCATATTCATCGAGTGTTGGGTTGTCAAAAGAGGGTGCACACCTCAAGAAGTAAGTGAGTCTTGGCATAGTAAGACACCTTGTGAGGAGGTACAGATCATCATGGGCATCAAGATCGCTTATTCTCTCCTCCATTCTCATAAGATCATTCAATTTGTCCCTGAGGACAGTATTGATGGCCTGGTGACCCAGCGGTGCCCCCAAGAGGGTACTGTTGGACGGAGTTGTAGTTGAGATTTCCGGGAGGATTCTTCGCACAGCATTGATTATTTCCTGGTTCGCTGTGATGATTTCACACTTAGAGGGATTGAGGATGAGTCCCAAGCCTTCTCCCTGTGTTTTCACCAGTTGTAGGTCGCCCACGAGGGACTCTTCAGTACCTGCCAGAGTGCCGTCATCCAGGTACCAGATATTGAGCTCACTGCGTAGGCTGGAAGTTAGTTCTCTTACTGCCAAGCAGAAGAGAAGTGGAGCAAGTGGGTCACCCTGCTGAACACCCTCTGATGATTGAATTTCATGTTCTCCAAACAAAAGAATTGAGGGTTTGCTGTAGCCGGCTGAAATGAAGGGAAAGAGACTGGGGAACCGAACCCGAACAGCTGGCAAAACAGCATCTCTCCTCACCATATTAAAGGCATTTCTAAAATCAAGTTTGACTATGGCCTTGTCTTCTGGTAGGTCCCTGATGTAGGCCCTTGCCGCATGAGCTGCAGCTTCACTGCCTTGAGAGACCCCAAAGCCCAGTTGGTGTGGCTGGAGTAAAGTGGCAGCTTCTAGGCGAATGTTTCTCACTGCTGCTTTGGCAACGAGACGGCGAAGAGTGTTTCCAACTGCAATGGGTCTGATTCCCCCATCCCTCTTCTTCAAAGCACACAGTGAGGCTCCAAAAAAGAAAGGTTTAATTTCTTCTGGGATATATATATATATATAATATATATAATATATATAATATATAATATATATATATATATATATATATATATATATATATATATATATATATATATATATATATATATATATTATTTTTTATTAACACATCGCCCGTTTCCCACGAAGGCAGGGTGCTCCGAGAAAGAAAAACTTTCATCACCATTCATTCCATCACTATCTTGCCAGAGGCACGCTTACACTATAGTTATAAATTTTCAACATTAAAACCCCTCCTTCAGAGTGCAGACACTGTACAGTAATGTGGCTATTGTATCAGCGATGTTGGATTTGTTAGTCAAGGAGGGAGGTATTTTAAGTAGAAGGTGGAAATGAAGTGTGTCAGATATAAGGTTGAGTTAGATAAACCTAATCTTAGCTGTGTCAAAAAAAAAAACTCGTAAAGAAATTTCCCCGAGAGTTGTAATAATCGCCGAAATATAAGGTGTCAGTTTGTATGCACTGTATCATTGATATTTAAGTGCCACTCCTGGTGCAATAAGTGTTACTCATCGTATCTGAAATACGTAATGCTGTGAATATTGTATAAGCTAAACACAGAGTGAAAGGAGCTGCGGCAACTGTTTTCTAAAAGTCGTGAGAGGGATAGACCGAGTATAAAATGGATCGCAAGAAAGATAAGTTCCCACACACTTCTTCGACAAGGATCATACAGGTGAGGTGACGGTAGATTCTGTGAGATGACAGTATATGCTCTGAATTAACAGTACTTGCTGAGGTGACTGGATAAGTGCTGGCGTGTGAGAAGAGGCCGTGAGTTGATGGCACATGCTGTGAGGTGATGATATATGTTGGGAGGTGATGGTATATGCTGGGAGATGATGGTATATGCTGGGAGATGATGGTAAATGCTGTGAGGTGATGGTATATGCTGTAAAGTGATGGAGCATACTGTGAGGTGATGGTATATGCTTTTAGGTGACGATACATACCTGGAGGTGTTGATTCCTACTGGGAGGTGACGATACATACCTGGAGGTGTTGATTCCTACTGGGAGGTGACGATACATGCTGTGACGTTACTGTATAAAATGTAAGTGACGCTATTAGTTGTAAGTTGATGGTACTCTGAGGCGACGGTACATGACGTAAGGTGATGTTACATTAAGTGAGGCGACGGTACATGACGTAACGTGATGTTACATTAAGTGAGAGGACGGTACGTGACGTAAGGTGATGTTACATTAAGTGAGACGACGGTACGTGACGTAAGGTGATGTTACATTAAGTGAGGCGACGGTACGTGACGTAAGGTGATGTTACATTAAGTGAGGCGACAGTACATGACGTGATGTTACATTAAATGAGGCGACGGTACATGACGTGATGTTACATTAAGTGAGACGACGGTACATGACGTGATGTTACATTAAGTGAGACGACGGTACATGACGTGATGTTACATTAAGTGAGACGACGGTACATGACGTAAGGTGATGTTACATTAAGTGAGGCGACGGTACATGACGTAAGGTGATGTTACATTAAGTGAGGCGACGGTACATGACGTAAGGTGATGTTACATTAAGTGAGACGACGGTACATGAGGTAAGGTGATGTTACATTAAGTGAGACGACGGTACATGACGTAAGGTGATGTTACATTAAGTGAGACGACAGTACGTGACGTAAGGTGATGTTACATTAAGTGAGACGACGGTACGTGACGTAAGGTGATGTTACATTAAGTGAGACGACGGTACGTGACGTAAGGTGATGTTACATTAAGTGAGACGACGGTACATGACGTAAGGTGATGTTACATTAAGTGAGGCGACGGTACGTGACGTAAGGTGATGTTACATTAAGTGAGGCGACGGTACATGACGTAAGGTGATGTTACATTAAGTGAGGTGAGGGTACATGACGTAAGGTGATGTTACATTAAGTGAGGCGACGGTACATGACGTAAGGTGATGTTACATTAAGTGAGGCGACGGTACATGACGTAAGGTGATGTTACATTAAGTGAGGTGACGGTACATGACGTAACGTGATGTTACATTAAGTGAGACGACGGTACATGACGTGATGTTACATTAAGTGAGACGACGGTACATGACGTAAGGTGATGTTACATTAAGTGAGGCGACGGTACATGACGTGATGTTACATTAAGTGAGACGACGGTACATGACGTAAGGTGATGTTACATTAAGTGAGGCGACGGTACATGACGTAAGGTGATGTTACATTAAGTGAGGCGACGGTACATGACGTAAGGTGATGTTACATTAAGTGAGGCGACGGTACATGACGTAAGGTGATGTTACATTAAGTGAGACGACGGTACATGAGGTAAGGTGATGTTACATTAAGTGAGACGACGGTACATGACGTAAGGTGATGTTACATTAAGTGAGACGACAGTACGTGACGTAAGGTGATGTTACATTAAGTGAGACGACGGTACGTGACGTAAGGTGATGTTACATTAAGTGAGACGACGGTACGTGACGTAAGGTGATGTTACATTAAGTGAGACGACGGTACGTGACGTAACGTGATGTTACATTAAGTGAGGCGACGGTACATGACGTGATGTTACATTAAGTGAGACGACGGTACATGACGTAACGTGATGTTACATTAAGTGAGGCGACGGTACATGACGTGATGTTACATTAAGTGAGACGACGGTACATGACGTAAGGTGATGTTACATTAAGTGAGGCGACGGTACATGACGTAAGGTGATGTTACATTAAGTGAGGCGACGGTACATGACGTAAGGTGATGTTACATTAAGTGAGGCGACGGTACATGACGTGATGTTACATTAAGTGAGGCGACGGTACATGACGTAAGGTGATGTTACATTAAGTGAGGCGACGGTACATGACGTGATGTTACATTAAGTGAGGCGACGGTACATGACGTAAGGTGATGTTACATTAAGTGAGGCGACGGTACATGACGTAAGGTGATGTTACATTAAGTGAGGCGACGGTACATGACGTAACGTGATGTTACATTAAGTGAGACGACGGTACATGACGTAAGGTGATGTTACATTAAGTGAGGCGACGGTACGTGACGTAAGGTGATGTTACATTAAGTGAGGCGACGGTACATGACGTAAGGTGATGTTACATTAAGTGAGGTGAGGGTACATAATGTGAAGTAATGGTACGTGATGTGAGCAGTGATATGAAGGTACCTGGTGTGAGAAGAAGGAGCATATTGTGAAGTGATGGAGCATGATGTGTTTTGATGGTACATGATGTGAGGTGACGGTACATTATGCGAGGTAACGATACATGATTTGAAGTGAAGGTATATGATTTGGGGTGACAGTAAATGATGTGAGGTGACGATGCATAATGTGAGATATGCTGTGAAGTGATAGTACATTATATACACTGACGTTACACTGAGTAAGATGACAGTCCTTGATGTGATGTGGTAGAAGACGATGCGGTGATGGTACATTATGTGAGGTAACGGCACATGATGTGAGATAATGCTCCATGATGCGAGGTGATGGTACGTGATATGAGGTGATAACGGAAGATAGGTGATGACGGTACATGGAGTAAGATGATAATACATTCTGTGATATAACTGTACTTGATGTGAGATGATGGTACTTGATGTGAGGTGAAGCTACATGATGTGAGGTGACAGTTCAGGATATGAGGTGATAGAGGTGCATAGTGTGAGGTGACAATTCATTCTGTGATATGATGATACATACTGTTATATGACAATACATGATGTGATGTGACGGTAAGTGGCATAATAACCCTCCCTTGACTAACTGACCAGGGAATAGCTCCCTGGGGAGTGCAAGAGAATCCTTGACAAGGGAATAGCTCCCCGGGGAGTGCAAGAGAATCCCTGACCAGGGAATAGCTCCCTGGGGAGTGTAAGATAATCCCTGACCAGGGAATACCTCCCTGGGGAGTGTTAGACAATCCCTAACCAGAGAATAGCTCACTGGGGAGTGCAAGAGAATCCCTTACCAGGCAATAGCACCCTGGAGAGTGCAAGACAATCCCTGACCAGGGAATAGCTCCCTGGGGAGTTCAAAACAATCACTTACGAGGGAATAGCTCCCTGGGGAGTGCAAGACAATCCCTGACCAGGGAATAGCTCCCAGGGGAGTGCAAAACAATCACTGACCAGGGAATAGCTCCCTGGGGAGTGCAAGACAATCCCTGACTAGGGACTAGCTCCCTGGGGAGTGAAAGACAATCCCTGATCAGGGACTAGCTCCCTGAGGAGTGCAAGACACCCTGATCAAGGAATAGCTTCCTGGGGAGTTCAAGACAATCCCTGACCAAGGAATAGCTCCATAGGGAGAGCAAGACAATCACTGACCAGGGAATAGCTCCCTGGGGTGTATGACAATCCCTGAGGGAGATGCATATAAGTTCTTCACACAAGACGACGATGCCCCAATGGTTGGGTAGTTGGGGGGGGAGGAGGCGAAGGAACATTTATGTTCAAACACGTTTCATATCTCTTATACATCAAATGGTACACTACAGTAGACCACAGTACAGTAGACCACAGTACAGTAGACCACAGTACAGTAGACCACAGTACAGTAGACCACAGTACAGTAGACCACAGTACAGTAGACCACAGTACAGTAGACCACAGTACAGTAGACCACAGTACAGTAGACCACAGTACAATAGACCACAGTACAGTAGACCACAGTACAGTAGACCACAGTACAGTAGACCACAGTACAGTAGACCACAGTACAGTAGACCACAGTACAGTAGACCACAGTACAGTAGACCACAGTACAGTAGACCACAGTACAGTAGACCACAGTACATTAGACCACAGTACAGTAGACCACAGTACAGTAGACCACAGTACAGTAGACCACAGTACAGTAGACCACAGTACAGTATACCACAGTACAGTAGACCACAGTACAGTAGACCACAGTACAGTAGACCACAGTACAGTAGACCACAGTACAGTAGACCACAGTACAGTATACCACAGTACAGTAGACCACAGTACAGTAGACCACAGTACAGAAGACCACAGTACAGTAGACCACAGTACAGTAGAAGACAGTACAGTAGACCGCAGTACAGTAGACCGCAGTACAGTAGACCACAGTATAGTAGACCACAGTACAGTAGACCACAGTACAGTAGACCACAGTACAGTAGACCGCAGTACAGTAGACCACAGTACAGTAGACCACAGTACAGTATATCAAAGTACAGTAGACCACAGTATAGTAGACCACAGTACAGTAGACCATAGTACAGTAGACCACAGTACAGTAGACCACAGTACAGTAGACCACAGTACAGTAGACCACAGTATAGTAGACCACAGTATAGTAGACCACAGTACAGTAGACCACAGTACAGTAGACCACAGTACAGTAGACCACAGTACAGTAGACCGCAGTACAGTAGACCACAGTATAGTAGACCACAGTACAGTAGACCACAGTACAGTATATCAAAGTACAGTAGACCACAGTATAGTAGACCACAGTACAGTAGACCATAGTAAAGTAGACCACAGTATAGTAGACCACAGTACAGTAGACCACATTACAGTAGACCACAGTATAGTAGACCACAGTACAGTAGACCACAGTACAGTATATCAAAGTACAGTAGACCACAGTACAGTAGACCACAGTACAGTAGACCACAGTATAGTAGACCACAGTACAGTAGACCACAGTACAGTAGACCACAGTGTAGTAGACCACAGTACAGTAGACCACAGAACAGTATATCAAAGTACAGTTGACCACAGTATAGTAGACCACAGTACAGTAGACCATAGTACAGTAGACCACAGTACAGTAGACCACAGTATAGTAGACCACAGTACAGTAGACCACAGTATAGTAGACCACAGTATAGTAGACCACAGTACAGTAGACCACAATACAGTAGACCACAGTACAGTAGACCACAGTACAGTAGACCACAGTACAGTAGACCACAGTACAGTAGACCACAGTATAGTAGACCACAGTACAATAGACCATAGTACAGTAGACCACAGTAGAGTAGACCCCAGTATAGTAGACCACAGTACAGTAGACCATAGTACAGTAGACCACAGTACAGTAGACCACAGTATAGTAGACCACAGTACAGTAGACCATAGTACAGTAGACCACAGTACAGTAGACCACAGTATAGTAGACCACAGTACAGTAGACCATAGTACAGTAGACCACAGTACAGTAGACCACAGTACAGTAGACCACGGTACAGTAGACAACGGTACAGTAGACCACGGTACAGTGGATGACGGTACAGTAGACCACTGTACAGTAGACCACAGTAGAGTAGACCACGGTACTTACTCAACGGTGCAGTAGACCACGGTACAGTAGACCACAGTACAGTAGACCACAGTACAGTAGACCACAGTACAGTAGACCACAGTACAGTAAACCACAGGACAGTAGACCACGGTACAGTAGACCAAGGTACAGTAGACCACGGTACTGTAGACCACGGTACAGTAGACCACGGTACAGTAGACCACAGTACAGTAGACCACAGTACAGTAGACCACAGTACAGTAGACCACATGATAGTAGACCACGGAACAGTAGACCACAGTACAGTAGACCACAGGACAGTATACCACATTACAGTAGACCATAGGACGGTAGACCACAGTACAGTAGACCACATTACAGTAGACCACAGTACAGTAGACCACAGTACAGTAGACCACGGTACAGTAGACCACGCTACAGTAGACCACGGTACAGTACACAACGGTACAGTAGACCACAGTACAGTAGACCACGGTACAGTACAGTAGACCACGGTACAGTAGACCACAGTACAGTAGACCACAGTACAGTAGACCACAGTGCAGTAGACCACAGTGCAGTAGACCACAGTGCAGTAGACCACAGTAAAGTAGACCACAGTACAGTAGACCACAGTACAGTAGACCACAGTACAGTAGACCACAGTGCAGTAGACCAGAGAATAGCTCCCTGGGGAGTGCAAGACAATCCCTGACCAGGGACTAGCTCTCTGGGGAGTGCAAGACAATCCCTGACCAGGGACTAGCTCCCTGGGGAGTGTAAGACAATCCTTGACCAGGGACTAGCTCTCTGGGGAGTGCAAGACAATCCCTGACCAGGGATTAGCTCCCTGTGGAGTGTAAGACAATCCCTGACCAGGGACTAGCTCTCTGGGGAGTGCAAGACAATCCTTGACCAGGGACTAGCTCCCTGACGAGTGTATGACAATTCCTGACCAGGGACTAGCTCCCTGGGAACTACAAAACAATCCCTGACCAGGGAAAAGCTCCCTGGGGAGTGCATGACAATTCCTGTTCAGGGACTAGCTCCCTGTGGAGGTGTAAGATAATCCCTGACCAGGGACTAGCTCCCTGGGGAGTGCATGACAATCCCTGACCAGGGACTAGCTCCCTGGGGAGTGCAAGACAATCCTTGACCAGGGACTAGCTCCCTGTGGAATGTATGACAATCCCTGACCAGGTAATAGCTCCCTGGGGAGTGCATGACAATCCATGACTAGGGACTAGCTCCCTGGGGAGTGCAAGACAATCCCTGATCAGGGACTAGCTCCCTGAGGAGTGTATGACAATCCCTGACCAGGGAATAGCTCCATAGGGAGAGCAAGACAATCACTGACCAGGGAATAGCTCCCTGGGGTGTATGACAATCCCTGAGGGAGATGCATATAAGTTCTTCACACAAGACGACGATGCCCCAATGGTTGGGTAGTTGGGGGGGGGAGGAGGGGAAGGAACATTTATGTTCAAACACGTTTCATATCTCTTATACATCAAATGGTACACTACAGTAGACCACAGTACAGTAGACCACAGTACAGTAGACCACAGTACAGTAGACCACAGTACAGTAGACCACAGTACAGTAGACCACAGTACAGTAGACCACAGTACAGTAGACCACAGTACAGTATACAACAGTACAGTAGACCACAGTACAGTAGACCACAGTACAGTAGACCACAGTACAGTAGACCACAGTATAGTAGACCACAGTACAGTAGACCACAGTACAATAGACCACAGTACAGTAGACCACAGTACAGTAGACCACAGTACAGTATACAACAGTACAGTAGACCACAGTACAGTAGACCACAGTACAGTAGACCACAGTACAGTAGACCACAGTAAAGTAGACCACAGAACAGTAGACCACAGTACAGTAGACCACAGTACAGTAGACCACAGTACAGTAGACCACAGTATAGTAGACCACAGTACAGTAGACCGCAGTACAGTAGACCACAGTACAGTAGACCACAGTACAGTAGACCACAGTACAGTAGACCACAGTACAGTAGACCACAGTACAGTAGACCGCAGTACAGTAGACCACAGTATAGTAGACCACAGTACAGTAGACCACAGTACAGTATATCAAAGTACAGTAGACCACAGTATAGTAGACCACAGTACAGTAGACCACAGTACAGTATATCAAAGTACAGTAGACCACAGTATAGTAGACCACAGTACAGTAGACCATAGTAAAGTAGACCACAGTATAGTAGACCACAGTACAGTAGACCACAGTACAGTAGACCACAGTATAGCAGACCACAGTACAGTAGACCACAGTACAGTATATCAAAGTACAGTAGACCACAGTACAGTAGACCACAGTGCAGTAGACCACAGTATAGTAGACCACAGTACAGTAGACCACAGTACAGTAGACCACAGTGTAGTAGACCACAGTACAGTAGACCACAGTACAGTATATCAAAGTACAGTAGACCACAGTATAGTAGACCACAGTACAGTAGACCATAGTACAGTAGACCACAGTACAGTAGACCACAGTATAGTAGACCACAGTACAGTAGACCACAGTATAGTAGACCACAGTATAGTAGACCACAGTACAGTAGACCACAGTACAGTAGACCACAGTACAGTAGACCACAGTACAGTAGACCACAGTACAGTAGACCCCAGTATAGTAGACCACAGTACAGTAGACCATAGTACAGTAGACCACAGTACAGTAGACCACAGTATAGTAGACCACAGTACAGTAGACCATAGTACAGTAGACCACAGTACAGTAGACCACAGTATAGTAGACCACAGTACAGTAGACCATAGTACAGTAGACCACAGTACAGTAGACCACAGTACAGTAGACCACGGTACAGTAGACCACGGTACAGTAGACCACGGTACAGTGGATGACGGTACAGTAGACCACTGTACAGTAGACCACAGTAGAGTAGACCACGGTACTTACTCAACGGTGCAGTAGACCACGGTACAGTAGACCACAGTACAGTAGACCACAGTACAGTAGACCACAGTACAGTAGACCACAGTACAGTAGACCGCAGTACAGTAGACCGCAGTACAGTAGACCACAGTATAGTAGACCACAGTACAGTAGACCACAGTACAGTAGACCACAGTACAGTAGACCACAGTACAGTAGACCGCAGTACAGTAGACCACAGTATAGTAGACCACAGTACAGTAGACAACAGTACAGTATATCAAAGTACAGTAGACCACAGTACAGTAGACCACAGTACAGTAGACCATAGTAAAGTAGACCACAGTACAGTAGACCACAGTACAGTAGACCACAGTACAGTAGACCACAGTACAGTAAACCACAGGACAGTAGACCACGGTACAGTAGACCACGGTACAGTAGACCCACGGTACTGTAGACCACGGTACAGTAGACCACGGTACAGTAGACCACAGTACAGTAGACCACAGTACAGTAGACCACAGTACAGTAGACCACAGTACAGTAGACCACATGATAGTAGACCACGGAACAGTAGACCACAGTACAGTAGACCACAGGACAGTATATCACATTACAGTAGACCATAGGACGGTAGACCACAGTACAGTAGACCACATTACAGTAGACCACAGTACAGTAGACCACAGTACAGTAGACCACGGTACATTAGACCACGCTACAGTAGACCACGGTACAGTACACAACGGTACAGTAGACCACAGTACAGTAGACCACGGTACAGTACAGTAGACCACAGTACAGTAGGCCACAGTACAGTAGACCACAGTGCAGTAGACCACAGTGCAGTAGACCACAGTGCAGTAGATCACAGTAAAGTAGACCACAGTACAGTAGACCACAGTACAGTAGACCACAGTACAGTAGACCACAGTGCAGTAGACCAGAGAATAGCTCCCTGGGGAGTACAAGACAATCCCTGACCAGGGACTAGCTCTCTGGGGAGTGCAAGACAATCCCTGACCAGGGACTAGCTCCCTGGGGAGTGTAAGACAATCCTTGACCAGGGACTAGCTCTCTGGGGAGTGCAAGACAATCCCTGACCAGGGATTAGCTCCCTGTGGAGTGTAAGACAATCCCTGACCAGGGACTAGCTCTCTGGGGAGTGCAAGACAATCCTTGACCAGGGACTAGCTCCCTGACGAGTGTATGACAATTCCTGACCAGGGACTAGCTCCCTGGGGACTACAAAACAATCCCTGACCAGGGAAAAGCTCCCTGGGGAGTGCATGACAATTCCTGTCCAGGGACTAGCTCCCTGTGGAGGTGTAAGATAATCCCTGACCAGGGACTAGCTCCCTGGGGAGTGCATGACAATCCCTGACCATGGACTAGCTCCCTGGGGAGTGCAAGACAATCCCTGACCAGGGACTAGCTCCCTGTGGAATGTATGACAATCCCTGACCAGGTAATAGCTCCCTGGGGAGTGCATGACAATCCATGACTAGGGACTAGCTCCCTGGGGAGTGCAAGACAATCCCTGATCAGGGACTAGCTCCCTGAGGAGTGTATGACAATCCCTGACCAGGGAATAGCTCCATAGGGAGAGCAAGACAATCACTGACCAGGGAATAGCTCCCTGGGGTGTATGACAATCCCTGAGGGAGATGCATATAAGTTCTTCACACAAGACGACGATGCCCCAATGGTTGGGTAGTTGGGGGGGGAGGAGGCGAAGGAACATTTATGTTCAAACACGTTTCATATCTCTTATACATCAAATGGTACACTACAGTAGACCACAGTACAGTAGACCACAGTACAGTAGACCACAGTACAGTAGACCACAGTACAGTAGACCACAGTACAGTAGACCACAGTACAGTAGACCACAGTACAGTAGACCACAGTACAGTAGACCGCAGTACAGTAGACCACAGTACAGTAGACCACAGTACAGTAGACCACGGTACAGTAGACCACAGTACAGTAGACCACAGTACAGTAGACCACAGTACAGTAGACCACAGTACAGTAGACCACAGTATAGTAGACCACAGTACAGTAGACCACAGTAGAGTATATCAAAGTACAGTAGACCACAGTATAGTAGACCACAATACAGTAGACCATAGTAAAGTAGACCACAGTATAGTAGACCACAGTACAGTAGACCACAGTACAGTAGACCACAGTACAGTAGACCACAGTACAGTAGACCACAGTACAGTAGACCACAGTACAGTAGACCACAGTACAGTAGACCACAGTACAGTAGACCACAGTATAGTAGACCACAGTATAGTAGACCACAGTACAGTAGACCACAGTATAGTAGACCACAGTACAGTAGACCACAGTACAGTATATCAAAGTACAGTAGACCACAGTGTAGTAGACCACAGTACAGTAGATCATAGTACAGTAGACCACAGTATAGTAGACCACAGTACAGTAGACCATAGTAAAGTAGACCACAGTATAGTAGACCACAGTACAGTAGACCACAGTACAGTAGACCACAGTACAGTAGACCACAGTACAGTAGACCACAGTATAGTAGACCACAGTACAGTAGACCACAGTACAGTAGACCACAGTACAGTAGACCACAGTACAGTAGACCACAGTACAGTAGACCACAGTATAGTAGACCACAGTACAGTAGACCACAGTACAGTATATCAAAGTACAGTAGACCACAGTATAGTAGACCACAGTACAGTAGACCATATGTTATGACCAAGGTCATAATGTGATTAATTTATGTGTATTATCCACTTAATATTATACTCTGGGTTTCTTTAATATTAGCTAAATTAAAGATTCCACTAGTTTATAATATTATCTGATTTAGGAATATACCCGGGTATGATGTATATATATATATATCTTGAGTAATGTGTTAGATAGGTACTCCTGGCTAAGGTTTATAACAAGGTATCTCCATTGTTGGGTAGTTTGCACCGCTCTACCCTCTCCCCCTTTTGACGAGTTGATGTCATGAAGGAATTTACTGATATGGCAGTTCACTCTCTCTGCTGACTCAGTGTGCATTGACTGAGCTACCCTCCTAGTACTCCGCCTTATTCTCACTTGGATAGAGAATTGTGTTATAGAAACTCCTGATCCAGCTTGTGGTTTATTGTGAAGTCTTCGGACAAGCATATACTGTTATCTTCAGGTTATGATGTGACGTCCAGTGTTAAGCTTAGAACTTTATGATATATTCCTTATGCCAGGGAGTTACTCAGAAAAAGTGTTAATTCTCAATATATGTACTTACACACAAGTAATGTTACTATTGAGGAAGCGATATTATTCCTCTGATCATTGTCAAGTGTAGTGACCATATTGACATGTACATTCTATTTAAGAGTTTTCTTGTGTGAAGGAAAGTTTCTGACAGTGATATTTAATAGATATTTATGAATATCTAAAGTATTTAAGCTTTTAAATAAAAAGAAACTTGAAAAGTCTGAGTAACTATTATTTGTGCCTTACATTTCTAAGTTTGGAAACATATCCTTTCATTCTATGAAGTGTGTTGTTACGGAGTGCACTAACCTGGCTAAAGATTAAGATTTGAACCGTAACAAGTGGGGGCCTGTTTCGGGAGCTTTGAACTTCTTGACCATGGATCGTGACATATCACAGTTGGTGAAGGACCTGACTCCAGATACGCTGAAGACTTTACCACTACAACAATGCTGGCAAGTTGCTAGATATTTAGGAGTTTCATATAACAATCGTTATATAGCGAGTACTGTCCGTTCTATAATACAGAACATACTGTTTTCTCAGCCCTCTGATACTGTCCCGAGGTTGGACTCGCATGACAAAACACCCTCGGAGGAATCTTTGTCCCTTGGAGTAGCTCATTTGGTGGCTTCATTTGAAGGCCTCACTTTGGGAGCAGAGGCTATGTCTCGGGACAACGTACCGCCTGATTCGTGTAATGAGAGCCCATTAGCTAGCCCTGGTCATGTGGGGGCGACCGGAGGTGGAGCTCGTCCCAAGCTTCGCCTAGAGGGACTCTCTCCTCCCACTCCTCCAGTACCTTTGACTCCTCTCACACTCGAACACTTTCAACGTCTGGAACATCTTATAAAGTTGCAAACAGAGCAACTGGAATCCCAGCGCCTGCTGTATAAAGAGGAGTTCGAGAGGGAAAACATCAGATTCGAGAGGCAAAAAGAAGAAAAGAGTAAGTCTCCTGCTACTCAAGCCTTGACCTTTGACCTGCACAGGGCTGCCTCATTAGTGCCCAGGTTTTGTGAAACAGACTTGGACACTTACTTCGACACATTTGAGAATCAGGCACGAGGGATGAGATGGCCTCGTGAACATTGGGCTACCTTACTTCACACCACACTTAAGGGTAAGGCTCAATCTTGTACTGCAGCTCTCCCGTATGATAAGTATGCAGATTACGAGGCAGTTAAGAAGATCATTTTAAAGGAGTATGACTTACTTCCTGTAAGTTATCAGCGCACCTTCCGCTCTCTACGAAGACTGCCCGGCCAAACCTGGGTAGAATTTGCCCGGCAAAAGAAGGTGGCTCTAGAGCGATGGTTGAGGTCATCTGAGTGTGATACTATGGAGCGTCTGATGCAGTTGATCTTGCAAGAAGAATTTCAGAACTCTCTGACGGGCGATGTACGCTCCTTTGTTATCGAACACCAGACTGCAGATGTGTTGGCCTCTGCTTCTCTAGCTGACCACTTTGAGATAACCTCTCAAATGACCAAGGAAAAAGGGTCTAGAGAGAAAGCCAGGTTATGTTCTCCTAAGAGTCAGTCTTTCTCTCCTAGGAAAATGGATCAGCAGACCTCTCCTCCTCATTCAGCAAAAGCCTACCAGAATGTCGTCTACAGTAATGGTAAAGGAAAACCATCTTACGAGGGAAATGCATCAAGAAGAGGCCCAACTTGTTCTTATTGTCAGAAACCAGGCCATTGGAGGCGCTTATGTTTCCAATTAAATCGAGACCGTAGGCGGTCAGGTTCTGAAACATTACCTGTACAGATGACGTCTTCCTCAAAATCGAAGTGCCTAATTTCCTCTGAGTTGTTCGCAGACAAAGTTTCGGAAGCCATGTTGCCTTACTTCTTTAAGGGTAAGGCTGGTGTTACAGAGGACCAAATGGTGGACATAGTATCCTATCGGGATACGGGAAGCTACCTGACCTTACTGAGAAAAGGAGTACTTCCTCTAAATGATGACACTTATATTAACCTGGATGTTTTGCTAGAAGGTTACGGTGGCACTATCACAAGAGTACCCCTTCATAAGGTATATGTGAACGTCGATTCATATCAAGGTGAAGCTGTTGTAGGCCTTTCTGAAACTGATTTTCCCATTAAGAGTGTAGATCTATTGGTGGGAAATGATTTAGGAAGAGGAGGAATTTGCCAAGAACCTTATGTTATAGAGAAGTTCTCTGGAGAGAATTATGCCATTGAAGGGTGTAAGGAAGGTCCTCGTCTATTCCCTCTTACAGCCATAACAAGGGCTATGGCCAAGAATTTGGAACCACTGCCTACTCCTGATGAACCCTCAGATTGGGGTTTGGATACTCTGTTCAGTGCCAGTGATCAACAAGAAGTCGAAAATCAGCCTCCAAAATCCCAAGTGGTAGATTTTGCCCCATTACGGAGTAGCGATTTTAATCGTGAAAATTTAGTAAAAGAACAGCTTGAAGACCCGTCGTTGAAACAGGCAAGGGATCAAGCGCTTACTGAGATGGAAGCTGAGGGTAAGGAAGAATGTTTTTATTACTCTGACGGTATCCTGATGAAGAAATTTCCGTCGACTTCAGCTAATTCATGTCTCAAGCCAAAACAGCTTTTGGTTTTACCTGTCCGGTTTCGGGAGTTAGCATTGGAAGTGGCACATTCTAGCCCCATGGGCGGACACTTGGGAATAAGAAAGACTTTAGGAAAATTAGCCCGATATTTCTTCTGGCCCAAGATGAAGGATACCGTCACTGAGTACTTGAGAAACTGTGCTATTTGCCAGCTCATTGGGAAGCCTGCGCATAAACCTCCTCCTGCACCCCTCTTGCCTATTGCCGTAGAAGGCGAACCCTTCTCTCGGCTCGTAATAGACTGTGTGGGACCTCTCCCAAAAACTAGGCTTGGCAATCAATATCTTCTTACGATAATGGATACGACTACTCGGTATCCAGAGGCTGTGCCCCTTCGCAAGATTAGTGCCAAGGCTATTGTGAGAGTCCTATTTAGATTCTTCGCACAGTTCGGATTCCCTAAGGAGATTCAATCTGACAGAAGGACGAATTTCACATCAAAAATTTTCCGTGAAGCTATGTCCAGGGTTGGAGTTAAACCCATTGTTTCAACCGCATATAGACCCCAAACCCAGGGTGTCATAGAGAGGTTTCACCAAACCCTGAAGATCATGATGAGGGCATACTGTGAGCAGTTCTCAACGGACTGGGATGAAGGTATTCCTTTCCTCCTCCTTGCCTTAAGAGAGAGCGAACAGGAGAGTTTAGGATTTAGTCCTTTTGAACTCATTTACGGTCATGCGGTCCGAGGACCGTTAGTAATGTTAAAGGACGTATGGTCTGGGAAAATGGAGCCTTCTTTATGTTTATCCCCCTCGGCAATGCAAAAACACTTGGTTTTTACTCGGCAATTGGCCGCTGACAACCTCCGACAAGCTCAAAACCGTATGAAACAACATTATGACAAGACTGCTGTTGAGCGTTCATTAAATGTGGGAGACAAAGTGTTAGCTTTAAAGCCGGTGCCAGGCCATACCTTGCAACCCAAGTATGAGGGTCCAATGGAGGTGATTAAGAAGCTGAGTAAGGTAAATTACGTGGTAAGAACACCAGGAAGAAGAAAGTCGACCCGAACTTACCATATAAATCAGCTAAAGAAATACTACGAGGGACTTGTTCCTGTGGCTGCGGTGAGGTCACCGGAAGGTGACTCGAGTAAAGAAGATTGTTCACGTGGAGTAGAGATAAGACTGAAGAACTCGGAAATAATGGAAACCTTAGATGAGTATCTCGGTAACTTAGAAAAGGAAAGATCAAGTGAAATCCGAGACTTGATTTCCACTTATGGAAGTCTCTTTGGAGATGTCCCCAGACAGTGCACCATGGGGATCCACGATGTTGACGTGCAAGGAGCTGCTCCGATTAAACAAGCTCCATATAGAGTCAGCCCACTAAAGAATAAAGCGTTGCGGGAGGAAATAAGTTTCTTGTTCGATCATGGTTTGATTGAACATAGCAAAAGCCCTTGGGCTTCACCGTGTGTCCTTGTACCCAAGTCGGACGGTTCATTTAGAATGTGTACCGACTATCGGAAAGTAAATTCCCTAACAGTGCCTGACGGATTCCCCCTTCCCAGGGTTGACGACCTAATAGACAGCGTTGCCAGTGCTAAGTATGTCAGTCGTTTGGACCTCCTGCGTGGTTATTATCAAGTGCCTTTATCGCCTCGAGCGCAGGAGATTTCTTCTTTCACCGTGCCTGGAGGCCTGTTCAACTACAGGGTGATGCCCTTCGGGCTCTGCAACGCTGCCTCGACCTTCCAGAGGCTTATGAATCGGCTAACGTACGACTTGGAAGGAACGGAAGCCTACCTAGATGATCTAGTAGTATTCAGCGATGACTGGCCTCAACACCTGATTCGGCTGGAAGCTCTCTTGAAAAGGCTAGATGAACACCATTTTACCGTCAACCTTGCCAAGTGTGAGTTTGGTCAGGCCCGGATAAAATATCTGGGATTTAATATAGGGCAAGGCACGGTTGCCCCCGTTAATGCAAAGATTCATGCTATTGTGGATTTTCCTGCTCCACAGGACAAGAAAGGTGTACAGAGGTTTCTAGGGATGGCCGGTTACTACCGCCGGTTTTGCCCTAATTTTTCGCAAGTGGCAGCACCGCTGTTTGAACTTACAAGTTCTAAAGTTCCTTTTAAATGGACGACTACAAGTGAGTTAGCCTTTACTCGTCTAAAGCGTCTACTTGGTTCATCTCCAGTTCTACAGAGTCCGGTGTTTGACGTTCCCTTTACTTTACAAGTGGATGCCAGCGAGTATGCAGTCGGTGCTGTCCTTCTACAACCTTCCTCCTCTTCTGATCTTTTACACCCAGTCTGTTATTTTTCTGCAAAATTGAAACCCCATCAATTAAGTTATGCAACCGTTGAAAAGGAGGCACTAGCATTGGTCTTAGCCTTGGAACACTTTGAAGTCTATCTCGGGACTACCCCTCATAAAATTAGAGTAAAAACAGATCATAATCCCTTAACCTTTTTAAACACCATGAAGGCTAAGAATGCTAGAATACAAAGATGGTCCCTTAGGATACAACCTTTTTCTATAAGTATTAACCATATTAGAGGAGCTGATAATGTTATTGCTGACACTCTGTCCCGTCCTTAAGACATGTAATTAAATTTGAATTTATAAAAGAGGATTTATAGTGCACTTTTATAGGTATGTATTTGTTTAATGCATTTTCTTAATGCTATTTGTTTACTTACAGTTATCTGATTCTTGTAACCACTGAGGAGACCTGTCACGTAAGCCACCATATGGTATCCAGAACTTATTTCTGTGGTGGCAGTCTCCTGTTGTCTTACCCTGACTTCTCCTGCTACCAATGGTCACTTAAGGCCTCTTTATGAGAAACACCTCTATCAGAAGCTCTGGTTACCTGGTGTCTACACATACGTGGTTTGGCGACACCAGACTTTTAATTTTCTTGTTGGAGAAGCAACATTTGTCATCAGGGTCTTTGTCAGAGGAATGACTTATATTCTGGCTTATATTCTGTTTTTGAAGTCCTCTTTTACGGCGAAGTTTAGTCCCCGAAAGGGGAGGGGAGGTGTTATGACCAAGGTCATAATGTGATTAATTTATATGTATTATCCACTTAATATTATACTCTGGGTTTCTTTAATATTAGCTAAATTAAAGATTCCACTAGTTTATAATATTATCTGATTTAGGAATATACCCGGGTATGATGTATATATATATATCTTGAGTAATGTGTTAGATAGGTACTCCTGGCTAAGGTTTATAACAAGGTATCTCCATTGTTGGGTAGTTTGCACCGCTCTACCCTCTCCCCCTTTTGACGAGTTGATGTCATGAAGGAATTTACTGATATGGCAGTTCACTCTCTCTGCTGACGGAGTGTGCATTGACTGAGCTACCCTCCTAGTACTCCACCTTATTCTCACTTGGATAGAGAATTGGGTTATAGAAACTCCTGATCCAGCTTGTGGTTTATTGTGAAGTCTTCGGACAAGCATATACTGTTATCTTCAGGTTATGATGTGACGTCCAGTGTTAAGCTTAGAACTTTGTGATATATTCCTTATGCCAGGGAGTTACTCAGAAAAAGTGTTAATTCTCAATATATGTACTTACACACAAGTAATGTTACTATTGAGGAAGCGATAATATTCCTCTGATCATTGTCAAGTGTAGTGACCATATTGACATGTACATTCTATTTAAGAGTTTTCTTGTGTGAAGGAAAGTTTCTGACAGTGATATTTAATAGATTTATGAATATCTAAAGTATTTAAGCTTTTAAATAAAAAGAAACTTGAAAAGTCTGAGTAACTATTATTTGTGCCTTACATTTCTAAGTTTGGAAACATATCCTTTCATTCTATGAAGTGTGTTGTTACGGAGTGCACTAACCTGGCTAAAGATTAAGATTTGAACCGTAACACCATAGTAAAGTAGACCACAGTATAGTAGACCACAGTACAGTAGACCACAGTACAGTAGACCACAGTACAGTAGACCACAGTACAGTAGACCACAGTACAGTAGACCACAGTACAGTAGACCACAGTACAGTAGACCACAGTACAGTAGACCACAGTATAGTAGACCACAGTACAGTAGACCACAGTACAGTAGACCACAGTACAGTAGACCACAGTATAGTAGACCACAGTATAGTAGACCACAGTACAGTAGACCACAGTATAGTAGACCACAGTACAGTAGACCACAGTACAGTATATCAAAGTACAGTAGACCACAGTGTAGTAGACCAGAGTACAGTAGATCATAGTACAGTAGACCACAGTATAGTAGACCACAGTACAGTAGACCATAGTACAGTAGACCACAGTATAGTAGACCATAGTACAGTAGACCACAGTATAGTAGACCACAGTACAGTAGACCTCAGTACAGTAGACCACAGTATAGTAGACCACAGTAGAGTAGACCACAGTACAGTAGACCACAGTGTAGAAAACCACAGTACAGTAGACCATAGTACAGTAGACCACAGTACAGTAGACCACAGTACAGTAGACCATAGTAGAGTAGACCATAGTAGAGTAGACCACAGTACAGTAGGCCACAGTGTAGTAGACCACAGTACAGTAGACCATAGTACAGTAGACCACAGTACAGTAGAGCACAGTACAGTAGACCACGGTACAGTAGACCACGGTACAGTAGACCACGGTACAGTGGATGACGGTACAGTGGATGACGGTACAGTAGACCACAGTACAGTAGACCACAGTACAGTAGACCACAGTACAGTAGACCACAGTACAGTAGACCACATTACAGTAGACCACAGTACAGTAGACCACAGTACAGTAGACCACAGTACAGTAGACCACGATACAGTAGACCACAGTACAGTGGATGACTGTACAGTAGACCACAGTACAGTAGACCACAGTACAGTAGACCACGATACAGTAGACCACAGTACAGTGGATGACTGTACAGTAGACCACAGTACAGTAGACCACAGTACAGTAGACCACAGTACAGTAGACCACAGTACAGTAGACCACAGTACAGTAGACCACAGTACAGTAGACCATAGTACAGTAGACCACAGTACAGTAGACCACAGTACAGTAGACCACAGTATAGTAGACCACAGTACAGTAGACCACAGTACAGAAGACCACGGTACAGTAGAGCACGGTACAGTAGACCACGGTACAGTGGATGACGGTACAGTAGACCACAGTACAATAGACCACGGTACAGTAGACCACGGTACATTACACAACGGTACAGTAGACCACGGTACAGTAGACCACAGTACAGCAGTCCACAGTACAGTAGACCACAGTACAGTAGACTACAGTACAGTAGACCACAGTACAGTAGACCACAGGACAGTAGACCACGGTACAATAGACCACGGTACAGTAGACCACAGTACAGTAGACCACAGTACAGTAGACCACGGTACAGTAGACCACAGTACAGTAGATCACAGTACAGTAGACCACAGTACAGTAGACCACGGTACAGTAGACCACGGTACAGTAGACCATGGCACAGTAGACCACGGTACAGTAGACCACAGTACAGTAGACCACAGTACAGTAGACCACAGTACAGTAGACCACAGTGCAGTAGACCACAGTACAGTAGACCATAGTACAGTAGACCACAGTACAATAGACCGCGGTACAGTAGACCACAGGACAGTATACCACGGTACAGTAGACCATAGGACGGTAGACCACAGTACAGTAGACCACAGTACAGTAGACCACCGTATAGTAGACCACGGTACAGTAGACCACGGTACTGTAGACCACGGTACAGTACACAACGGTACAGTAGACCACAGTACAGTAGACCACGGTACAGTAGACCACGGTACAGTAGACCACGGTACAGTAGACCACGGTACAGTAGACCACGGTACAGTAGACCACGGTACAGTAGACCACGGTACAGTAGACCACAGTGCAGTAGACCACAGTGCAGTAGACCACAGTACAATAGATCACGGTACTGTAGACCACGGTACAGAGACTACAAACCTCACTCAAGAAAAAAGATCTTCGGGTGAGTATAATACCTAACACATCTCCTGAGGCACACATCAACCAGATAACTGCTGCAGCATATGAGCGCCTGGCAAACCTAAGAATAGCGTTCCAACACCTCACTTAGGAATAGTTCAATATCCTGTACACCGTGTACACCAGGCCCATACTGGAGTATGCAGCACTAGTTTGGAACAAACACCTGGTCATGCTATTTCCACTTAAGGGGAATATCCTATGAAGAAAGGTTATGGGAAATCGGAATGACGACCCAGGAGGAGAGGAGGATTAGGGGAGACATGATAACAACATACAAAATACTGCGACGAATTGACATGGTGGACAGAGACAGGATGTTCCATAGATGGGACACAGAAACAAGGGGTCACTATTGGAAGTTGAAGACTCAAATGAATCAAAGAGATGTTAGGAAGTATTGATTTTGTCATAGAGTTGTCAGGAAGTGAAATAGTTAGGCAAGTGACGTAGTGGAGGAAGGAACCATACATTGTTTTATGATGAGTTATGATGAACCTCATGGAGCAGGGAAACAAAAGGACCTAGAACCGATCATTCAAGAGGTGGGCCCAGAAGCTGTCTCGACCCCTGCAACCACAAATAGGTAAGTACAAATAGGTAAGAACACACAACACACACACACACACACACACACACACACACACACACACACAAACACACTCTCACACACACACACACACACACACACACACACACACACACACACACACACACACACACACACACACACACACATCACACATGAAAGACCCCTTGGGGTTAGCTATCATGTGGTTTAAGCTTCGAAGACACAGTAGAGCTACAAGCGGAGGAGGATGCAGGAAGGCCAGGGCAAATGAAGCCAAACTACAAGAAAGGGGACTACACGGGAATGAGAACTTCCTGAACGGGGTTCAGTGGGACAGAGAACTGGCAGGGAAGCCAGTTAATGAGATGATGGAATATGTAACAACAATGTGCAAGGAAGCTGAGGAGAGGTTTGTACCCAAGGGTAACAGGAATAATGAAAAAGCCAGGATGAGCCCATGGTTCACCCAAAGGTGCAAGGAGGCAAAAAAAACAGTCAAGGACCACGTAATCAAGCTAAGGAAGGAAGGAGGAGAGCCAACAAGAAATGACCGTGAAGTATGTGAGGAACTCAACAAGAGATTCAAAGAATGGTTCACAGAAGAGACAGAAGGGGCTCCAGAAAGACGGAGAGGTGGGGTACACCACCATGTGCTGGACACAGCACACACAACCGAGGAAGAAGTGAAAAGGCTTGTGAGTGAGCTAGATACCTCAAAGGCAATGGGGCCGGATAACATCTCTCCATGGGTCCTGAGAGAGGAAGCAGAGGCACTATGTGTACCCCTAACAACAATATTCAATACATCTATCGAAACAGGGAGATTGCCTGAGGCATGGAAGACAGCAAATGTAGTCCCAATCTTTAAAAAAGGAGACAGACATGAAGCACTAAACTACAGACCAGTGTCACTGACATGTGTAGTATGCAAAGCCATGGAGAAGATTATCAGGAGAAGAGTGGTGGAACACATAGAAAGGAATGATCTCATCAACAGCAGCCAACATGGTTTCAGGGACGGGAAATCCTGTGTCACAAACCTACTGGAGTCTATGACATGGTGACAGCAGTAAGACAAGAAAGAGAGAGGTGGATGGATTGCATTTTCTTGGACTGCAAGAAGGCATTTGACACAGTTCCACACAAGAGTTTAGTGAAAAAACTGGAGGACCAAGCAGGGATAACAGGGAAGGCACTACAATGTATCAGGGAATACTTGTCAGGAAGACAGCAACGAGTCATGGTACGTGGCGAGGTGTCAGAGTGGGCACCTGTGACCAGCAGGGTCCCACAGGGGTCAGTCCTAGGACCAGTTCTGTTTCTGGTATTTGTGAACGATATGATGGAAGGAAGACTCCGAAGTGTCCCTGTTTGCAGATGACGTGAAGTTGATGAGAAGAATTCATTCGATCGAAGAACAGGCAGAACTACAAATGGATCTGGACAGGCTGCGGACCTGGTCCAGCAATTGACTCCTGGAGTTCAACCCCACGAAGTGCAAAGTCATGAAGATTGGGGAAGGGCAAAGAAGACCGCAGATGGAGCACAGTCTAGGGGGCCAGAGACTACAAACCTCACTCAAGGAAAAAGATCTTGGGGTGAGTATAACACCAGGCACATCTCCGGAAGCGCACATCAACCAAATAACTGCTGCAGCATATGGGCGCCTAGCAAACCTCAGAACAGCATTTCGACATCTTAATAAGGAATCGTTCAGGACCCTGTACACCGTGTACATTAGGCCCATATTGGAGTATGCGGCACCAACTTGGAACCCAAACCTAGCCAAGCACGTAAAGAAACTAGAAAAAGCGCAAAGGTTTGCAACAAGACTAGTCCCAGAGCTAAAGGGTATGCCCTAAGAGGAGAGGTTAAGGGAAATCAACCTGACGACACTGGAGGGCAGGAGAGATAGGGGGGACATGATAACGACATACAAAATACTGAGAGGTGGACAAAGACAGGATGTTCCAGAGATGGGACACAGCAACAAGGGGACACAGTTGGAAGTTGAAGACACAGATGAATCACAGGGATGTTATGAAGTATTTCTTCAGTCACAGAGTAGTCAGGAAGTGGAATAGTTTGGGAAGCGATGTAATGGAGGCAGGATCCATACATAGCATTAAGCAGAGGTATGATAAAGCTCACGGTTCAGGGAGAGTGACCTAGTAGTGACCAGTGAAGAGGTGGGACCAGGAACTAGGACTCGACCCCTGCAACCTCAATTAGGTGAGTACAACTAGTTGAGTACACACACACATGCAGTGATATACAACAGGCCTAGTGTCTAATCGACATGTGCCTAGGACAAAATGGTAATTAACAGAACACCAACAACAACAACAACAACAACCAAACACGCTGTCCCAACACAACCCACAAACCACACTTAAAGCCCCCACCCTACACTATGCTGTAGAATCCCACAGCACATTGCCAGGTCCTCCACCCCCCACAGACCCCTTAGAACACAGTGTTGGAGAGGAAATTGAAGGTATGGTACACCAATGCTGATGGAATAACAAATAAGTGGAAGGAGTGGCATGAAAAAATCAAAGAGGCATCACCAGATATCATAACTCTCACAGAAACTAACCTCACAGGAATGATAACAGATGCCATCTTCCCAATCGGATATCAGATCCTGAGGAAAGACAGGGAACAGAGGGGGTTGAAGAGTGGCACTACTCATCAAAAACCAATGGGATTTTGATGAGCTGGAGAGGGGAGACAGAGGAGAAGCAAGAGACTACATAATAAGAACACCGCAGTCTGGAGATCCCAAGGTGGTAATTGCAGTGATGTATAACCCACCACAGAACAGCAGGAGGCAAGGCAAGAGTATGATGAGAGTAATACAGCAATGGTTGACACACTGGCTGAAGTGGCCAGAAGGGCTGATGCAAGCAGAGAAAAGCTGCTGATTGTGGGTGATTTCAATCACAAGGAAAATGTCTGGGGGGAATCTGGAACCACATGGGAGCCCAGAAGCGTGGAGGGCTAGGATGATGGAAGTAGTACTGGAAAATCTCATGTACCAACACGTAAGGGACATTACCAGAGAGAGAGGAGAGGATGAACTGCAAGACTTGACCTAGAATTCACCTTGAGTAGTGCAGATATTGAGGACATCACATATGAAAGACCTCTTGGGACCAGTATCCAAGTGATTCTGAGCTTCGAATACATAGTAGAGTTACAAGTGGAGAGGGAAGCAGGAAGGGCAGGGCGAATGACGCTAAACTACATAAGAGTGGACTACACAGGATATAAGAACTTCCTGCACGAGGATCAGTGGGACACAGAACTGAAAGGGAAGTCAGTAAATGAGATGATAGAATATGTGACAGCAATGTGCAAGGAAGCTGAGGAGAAGTTTGTGCCCAAGTGTAACAGAAATAACGAGAAAGCCAGGATGAGCCTGTGGTTCACCCAAAGGTGTAGAGAGGCCAGAATCAAGTGTGCTAGAGAATGGAAGAAGTATAGAAGGCAAAGGACCATCCATAATACATACACGCCACTTACTGAATCCCGCCCTCTACCCTGAAGTCCCGAACATAGAATATATGTTTAGTGCTACCACGGGTGGAGTCCAGCCCCTTGTTGCCTTACCCCACCCCCAGTTGCAGCAACCTTTGAACCGTAAGACTCCGATAGTTTGCAGGAAAATTGTTATCCTAACTTCTAACATATATGAGTTTATTTCTAGAAGACGTTTTGGTGATGCTTGCTGCAATTTCCCTGATCCTAGCTGATCCCCCGGTTTCCCACATACCCCACGAGATATAGAGGAAATCAGCCACCAAGTACATTATTGCTCTTCGTACCTCCCTTGACACTCCGCTAACGTCCAATGTTAAGGCCCGTAAGGTTGAGATACTTCCCCCGCTAAGAAAATCAAAAACCCACCCCAACCATGAACGAACTTTGTCCAAGGTATCACAAAAGTAGACCGCATGAAAAGCTGTTTCTTCTAGACTGCAACGTAAGCAATCCACCTCCCTTACCAAACCCATCCTACTTAAGACCGATTTTGATGCTAAAATCCCCATGACAAATCTGTACACCAATTCACGAACCCTCGGTGCCAACTTAAGTTTACAAAATCCGTCCCATATTTCCCCCCAATTATACAGCAGAAAAACAGACAACCCCTACACAATTTCCCTACGGCATCATATGCTGACCATTCGCCCCACCCGGATCCATTGCACATTTCTCAACTTTAACAAGAAACGCAACATGTCCTCACACTCGATTAATTCCCTGCCGCTCCACCATTTGCGCATTTCGATCATTACCTGACCCACCCGGATGCCCCTCTCACCGCCCGCCCTGAGGAACTGCTGCTTTACATAGAGAGCCTTCACCAGTGGCCCCAAAGCCAAGAGACCTAAATCCCCACGACGAACATGAGTCATGTCAACCTCCCGACTTAACCAAGCTCTCCTGAAACCCCAAACATAACGTAAGACCCTTCTCTGCAGTTCCTGAATATCCACATCTCTTAAAGGGTACACCTCAGCCACACCCCATACCTTACTATAAACAAGTGTATTAACCACTACTGCCCTCTGTTTCAATGAGACATCCCCAGCTCTTAATCCCCGAAGTCGACCTAAAGCCTTGTTGACCACCAATTCAGAATTTACCCTTCGTCCCTCCCTCTCATCTGTCATGTACACGATACCACATATTTTAAGTTGCTCCACGACTGACCACCCATACCTTTCTCCCAAACCCTTCCCCACCCATGTACCCACCTCCAATAATTTCGATTTTGCCCTATTGATGCACATGCCAGTCTCTGCCCCAAAAAACTCAACAACCCATCCCACAGTCTGCAAGTCCTCCTCCTCTTTTAACAAAATCGTGGTATCATCTATGTACCCGACCACACACACTGCACAGTCACTGCCCAGCTCCCCATGCCCCAAACCACCATCCACCAGTTCATAAAAGGGGTTTTGCATACAACCAAAAAGCAGCTGGGAGAGGGGGCACCCTTGCCTCAAACCCCTTTCCATATGGACCCACTGCCCCAACTTATCGTTTACCTGTACTCGTACCATTGCCGAGGCATACAAAGTATCAACCCATCTTACAATCCCCTCTCCAGAACCCTGCTTCAATAAAATAAGCCTCAATAAATCCCTATCAACACAGTCGTAAGCATTTTGCCAGTCAAGCCCGAGGACACCCCCCCCCCCCGACATTCCCCTCAAAACTCCCTAATACGTACATGTCCTTCCCTCATGCTCCTACCTGGTATGCCTAGCTGTCCCTCGTGAATAACCGACCCCATGACCTTCCTCATCCTGTTCCCTAAAACTTTTGCAAAGATTTTATAGTCCGAACACATAAGAGATATTGCTCTATATGCGCTCAGATCCCTTCCCCCCTCCCTTTTTGGACACCAACACAACTACCCTCATACTTTGTGTCATACCCATGAGCATGCAATTCAAAACATCAACCAAACAATGCTTAATACTTCCCCAATGCGCCCTATAAAAATAATTTGAAATGTCATCTGTACCTGGTGCCTTTCCTTTACTCATACTAAAAATCGCCTCCTCTACCTCCTCCACTCGAATTCTACCTTCTAGTACCATCCGATCCCTGTCACTTATAACTTTTCTGAAATCCCTCCCCACCAGGCCACCCACATGAACCCCCCCTACTCCCCGCCATAGCTTTTCCCCAAACCAAAGATCAACATAAAAACTCATGCTGTCCGTGGTGAGGAGTACCTGACCCAGCAGGTAACCACCCAAACCTGTGTATACTTCCAATTGCAAGAGGGACGTCGCCTGTTGTCTGACCCTAAAATTTGCGCAAGACACAACCCGAAGGTTTGTCACCCCATAGCACCTCTTCCATACCTGCTCTGACTCTAACCGCATTGAAACGTTCATTGTGAATTTCTGCAAGTCAACTACAGAGATGTTCAGTGTCGTCATACCTACTACTCCCACCCCCCACATAATAATCATTTAGCTGCCCCTCCAAATAGTTTTGTAGCCCATACCTCCACCTCGCCTCCTCCTTCCCCAGCTTCCTATAATAACTCGCTATTTTGGGTTTGGCACACGTTTCCCACCATTCCAACAAACATTCACCTGCCTGTTGCATTTCCCAGAGATTCTTCCACCAATCCTGAAAAGTGGACATATCCCCCTTCCCCTCCAATAGCCACACATTCAGTTTCCAATAACATGGACAAAGTCGGATCATTCCATCCCAGTTCAAGTTCACTAGCAGTGCACTGTGGTCTGAAAACTCCACATCAAAGGTCTATACATGCCCAATTCGAATTTCTTGTGTTACATAAAGTCTATCCAGATGGGCCGCATAACCCCTGCGGACGAACGTGTGCTCTACAACCCCACCCCGCCCCACCACGTCATAAACCTCTGCATCCCCCAGCAAATTCCTTAAGACAGGTAAAACGCACCCTGCCCCCCTCGGCTCAACATCGCCATGGCAGATAATGCAGTTCCAATCCCCACCCAAGACTGTAATTAAAGACAATCCCTGAGTGTGAAACGTTAAAACCTCCCTCACGAAATCTATTTTAACTTTAGAGTTGCTTTCTGCTGGCATGTAAACTCCAGTAAAATAAACCCTCACCTGACCCCAATACCCATCTACCCTCACCACCCTCCCACCTCCCCCTTCCTCCCATCTCAAGACACGCCAAGGGCTGGACTCCTTCACCGCTATAGCTACCCCACCCTTAAATTTTAAAGAACTGCTAACATACATTTGTTAGCCTTTTAACTGTAACTCTCGCCCAAACTTATAATTGTGTTCTTGTATGAAATATACATCCACAGCGTACCTGTGCAAAAACCACTCCATCCATACATGCTTAACCTCCACCAGCAGGCCATTTATGTTGATGGTAACACACTTGAATTCACAAAAGGAGGTTTTCCTCTATGTTTGTGGGTCTTTCCTGTTCCCACACGTACATTACACTGACCTTCTTTGACATTAGACTTCCCAAGACCCCCAACGCCCCATGCCCTACTTGTATGCTGGGCACTTGCCACAACCCCTTCCATAAGAGTTGCCTCAGCAACTTTCGACCATAATTTCTTCCCTGGAAGCTGTCCCGGTGTCATGACCTCGTCCATATCCCACACTACCGCCGTCCATTTGCGGGAACCAACTTCCACACACATCTCCTCACCAGACAAGGCCTCCTGGTGGACTTCCACCACCACCCCATGCAACCATGTCATCATAGTTTCGTCCAGGTCCTGCACATTCCGTGAATCCTCCTTCACCAACTCTTGACACTCCGGTGGAACATCATGGCCATGCTCTGCCCCATCCAGGAGATCGTGTAGCACGCTCTCCAGCAAACTCTCCTGTGACAACTCCACAGGCTCCCCAAGCCCCACAGATGGCATGGGCACATTTGTAGTGTCCACCGACAGGGTGGCACACGCCATAGACAGCGTTTCCTCTTGTACCTCCTCACTCCAAAGCTTAGTTCCCTGTACAGTCGAGGGACCAGTCCCCAGATCGAAGGTCTCGGTTCGTAGGACCACAGGAGAAGGTTCCCGGATGCAGACAACCAGGTGCCTGGAGCACTTAGCAGCCATATGGTCATAGGAGTTGCATAACCTGCATGTCTCCATTGGCTTGAGTAGTGAACAAAATCCTGGGTCCTGTAGTTTTCCAGATGGACGTAAGATGGAATTGGCTGTTTTAATTTCATCTTGAGGAGCCCTCCGGGAGCCCCTCATATGGGCCCTCTCTCCACACTCCCTTGGTAGCTGCATGCACAGTGCCATATCTACCAAAAACTTTCCAAAGCTCATACTCCTCTGCCTCGAAAGGCACGTTCCTTACTTTGACCCAGGTGATGTATGTGGAGACGTCATGCAGACGTACTTCTACAGCTGAATTCCCCACCATTCTTCTCTCTTGGAAAGCTTCCACAATCCTGGAGTAAGAATTTCACAAAAATCCTTGACATCCCATTGAGAGCTACACCATATAATTCCTCGTTGGGGATGGCGTTGCGAATAATGTTAGGCAACAAGACATGCATCGTTGCACCACTGAGAGAGCCATGGATGAATTCAACACAGACCGTGTTTACTCTTCTACCCTGACGGTCCGCCATCTTGCGTACTGTAGTACACAGTTTGCCACCAGGTGTAAGCAGGAGCAGGCTCAGAAAGCATCCTTCTAGCCTGCAGGTTGAGAGACGAATGACAAGAAACTGTACCCAAACAGATTCTGTATCCAATGCTTCTAATTTTATATCCTGTCTAACACAACAATTTAAATTATATCCAACATACATCGCCACTTCACCACTCTTCCTATTGACTCTATCAGTGTGGAATGGTTTGTCCTTGTATGTGACATTCAGAAGGCATTTCTCTATGTTTCAGATTAAACCAGGTTTCCGTTATAGCAATAATATCAATGCTAACTGTAAATGCGATTAATCTTATCTCATCTCTCTTATTTCTTACACTCCTACTCCTATTAAACATTTAGGGAGTTAGTCACTTGCTGCCCTCTACTGTCTTTTTGTTTGTTGACCAGTTGCTTTGCCTTTATTAGCAACTTTATTATGAATAATATCTTTTACACTTATTTGCCTGGAGTTTACCTGGAGAGAGTTCTGGGGGTCAACGCCCCCGCGGCCCGGTCTGTGACCAGGCCTCCTGTTGGATCAGAGCCTGATCAACAAGGCTGTTACTGCTGGCTGCACGCAAACCAACGTATGAGCCACAGCCCGGCTGGTCAGGAACCAATCCCTGAGGTATCCTGATAATATCTGCTATGTTCAACCCTAGTGCTGCAACCTGACTGTTTCCTACATTCATCCTTACCTCTACATTATATCAGTTTAAAGTCCTTGACAAGTCAGCAAAGGCCCCCTCGATTGAGTTGGCTAATGCTACTACCCCTGCCTCAGAGAGATGTACCCCATCCTTTGCATACATATCATGTTTGCTATAAAAATTGTCCCAGTTAACAATGAATGGGATTGCAAATTCCTTGCAGTACCTCTCTAGCCAGCAATTTACACCACTTGCTCTAGACATCCACTTATTGTGGATGTCTAGAGCAACATATGATTGGGACCCTTCTATTATACTTAATTAAATTTATAGCTGACCTATATTTATCTAGCAGCTCCTTTCTCCTACCCTTCCTGATATCATGGCCACCATCACTGAGACAGATAATGAGCTTGTTCCCATTACCTAAAATGATATTATCCAACCTGTAGACTATGTCATCAACACCAGGTCCTGGGAAACACACACTCTGTCTCACCTTCCTATCTCTATTACAGAAAGCACGGTAAATATACCTTACCTGTGAGTTACCTACAACAACAATGTTCTTACCTTGATTATCAGGGGGGTTAGTGGTACCTTTAACCTCACCAACCACTGAAGTACACTCGATTTCCTACCTTCAGATTTTCTCTATTAACCTTCCTTATCTTGATGCTTCTACTTGTAGTGGGAACCACTTACCACTTGAAGCGGCTGCCACTCTCCAACTCACTGCTGATAACCATTTCTCCCTTACCAACTCCATGCATTTCACACTCACCCCCGAATCCATGTAGGTGAATTTTCAACCTCCTATTTTCCTCTTGGAGAAGTAGAACCTCCTTCAACACTTTAACCTGATATTCTACAACACTGCAGGAGCAGCCATGGTGCTCTATAACCCTCCACACTAATGCCCCAGACAGGTTAGGACAGAATGACCTCTCATATCCACTAACCTCAGTGTACTGACCACTGACCTTAGGAAGGCCTGCATATCTTATACATGTACTTGAAATTAAAATTATTATTATTATTATTATTATTATTATTATTATTATTATTATTATTATTATTATTATTATTATTGTTGTTATTATTATTGAAATTTTCATTATTCCGTGTGGTTTTCATAATTTGATAGATTTTACCACCGAAGTGGCTAGTTTATTGTGCACCCCATATCCATCCTGTGGGCGGTAGCGCAAGAGCATATGGATATGCTGCATTCAGAATGATAACAAATTCCCACTACAGGCAGCACATTCCACCAATATTCAAAACTCTAAACCTACTCACCATACAAAACATCCATACTTATTACTGCACCTACTACATACATAGAACACTTAACTCTGATATTAACCCTCCCCTCAAACATCTCCTTGCCAACCTCAACAGAACACATGACCATAACACAAGGCACAGATCACTCTTTGATGTTCCTTGTGTCCATCTCACACTATGCAAAAACTCAATGCACATAAAAGGCCCTAAAATCTGGAATTCATTACCTGTGAATGTAAAAGAAACACTGTTTATAAATTCAAGTCTCTTCTCAAAAATCACTTACTCACCCACAACTAAATAAATACTGAATAATTGTATCTCATAAATTGTATCTCGTAAATGTTTCTCATTATTGTATCTCATAAATGTCTAACCTGTGACCCAATCAAACTTTATTTTTTAATTACATTACCTAACAGAATACTCCATTCTACTGAATGCTCAGCAACAGAGTAAATGACCATATGACCTGTCTTTGTAATACTCATTTGTGCTTAATTGTTATCTGTTTACAATAATGTTTTTACCACTGAATGTATCATTGCTTAGTTAATGCTAAGTTAATTTTAAGCCTGCCCATAATACTCTGCATACAAGAGGCTTTGGCATGTTGCACTGTAATAACTGTATTCCTTTGTACTTCACTGTATCATGTTCAAATTAATAAAAAAATAAATAAATACACAAAAGGCCTAGGAACTAGGCCCCAAAAGGGTTAACAGGTGTGTGGAAAATATTTTAATCTTCCGAAGCTATAGTGCCTAATAGGTGTTTAATGTGTCGATATGGGTCAAAAATGTATTTGAAAATGGAATAGAACCAACAGGGAAGCTCTGCGCCTGCGCTGATGGGCAGGGGAGAGGTCGAGATGGGGCATCAGGGGAGCGGGAGTGTTTGGAATGGAGTTAAGAGGCTAGGAAAGCATGGGACCAGGAAATTGGCATTCACGACAGCCTAAGGATTAATATAGGCCTCACTTCATAATAGGAAGTGTCG